>NW_022631012.1:18695327-19295327 GCF_010015895.1 Lontra canadensis | reverse complement strand
TGGAATCCAAATTTGAGCAGAATTTGTTTCAAGGTTTTGCTTTATTTTCTCCATCAGACATGAAGCTGTTTATTCAACATAATACTGCAAGTTCCTGGTTTGTTGAGTATATTGGATACTGGCTTATACATGCCTTAGGGTTTGTTTTGATTTCAACATTTGGTCTCCTGGTTGAAAGTCAAATAAAAATAAAATTAGATTTAGTTTTATTGTTGTGAAGTTTTCTCAGTCTTCTTTATCCCAGGCCCTATCCTACCTTGTCTATGTGTAGGATTTGTATTAGTTGAGTGCCAGAAGCTAAATTTTAAAAAAAGTAAAAATTTAATTGCTTTATTATGTCTATCTGTTTCAATTATCTTGATTCTCTACTGCATGTTGTTAGTTGAAGGAAAGTGCTACCATTTCTCCCATTGTTGTTTTTTTTTTTTCCTCACCTCTATACCTCAGATGAGTACGAGACTGAAATAAACACCAGCCAAAAAGAGCAGTTAATATAAATGCTGAAACTCATGGTGTGCCCTGCCTTATTCAAGAAAATTGCTAACGCATGATACTAATACCCTGGGACGGGAGTAGTGAAACTGCAGAGGAAACACGAAACACTGGAATAAAAAGATGAGGGGAAAAAAAAATAAATGAAGAATGTTAAAGAAATGAGTAGGGTGCCTGATCTATTTCATTGAAATTAGCAAGGTCAAATAAAATGCTGCCAGTTAAAAAATGATAAATGTGAGAAATCACATCATGTAGAAAATATGCCATTAAACATCTAGATAAGCCACCATGCCCTACTACGTTTTATTGCCAAATACAGCTCTTTGTAGTATACTGATGACCTGATTTAGGGGACAAAAAAAAAAAAAAAAAAGAAAGAAAGGTACTATTTAAGTCTAGAAAAAACCTGACATCCATTTTTCTCAACAATTTAATTGGTAAGAATTTACTTTTATTTTTCCAGTAAATATGAATTTCCAAAAATGTCCCCGCTTATTTTCCTTCATTGAAATGAAACAAAATACACTCCCTTGGAATTTGACAAAAATGGATTCTGAGTTTTTTGTTTAATGGGGAAGATTGAGATGGTTTAAAACTATCTATAGTTTAGAACTACCTACCATGAAGATATGTTATAGAAAATCTGTTTTCATTCTACCAACACTCAGTACTCACTTCTCTCCATGGAGGAGTAACAGATTATTGTAGGACGACAAGAGTATGGCACGAGCATCACAAGTGGACTCCCAGTGATTGACAGCCTTGGAGAATTCTCTCTTTTGAGTGTGAGTGGTTCTTATGACTTGCTTCTAGCCAACAGAATACAGCAAAAGTGTAGAGATGTCACTGCCTTGATTAGGTTACATTATATGGCAAAGATGATGGTATTATATTTATATTAACATGTTTGTGTGTATCTCCACTAGAGATATGCTCCTGCTGGCCTTGAATAAACAAACTACCAAACCGTATGCTATCCGAAGGAGATAGCAGTGTGTTTGCCAGGAAAATAACAGGATACCGCTAGGAGCTCAGGGTGACCTCTAGCCAATAGCCAATAAGAAGACAGGCTTTTGGTCATAAAACCACAAGGAAAGGGATTCTGCCAATGGAATGAACTTGGAAGTGGATTCTTCCTCAATACAACCTCCAAATGAGAACACAAGCTGATCAATACCATGATTCCAACCTATGAGACCAGGAACACAAAACTTAACTAAATCTTGATTGGAATTTTAGCCACAGAAAATGTGAGATAATGTGCTGCTTTAAGCTGCTAAATGTGTGGCAGATATGTTACATAGCAATAAAAAAATGAATTCAGAGGATATTAGTAAATATGGCTCTTATAAATAACTATACACTAAAAACTGTTCATATGCTGAAGTATTTTTGTGAATCTTTTATCACTTGGTAAGCTACAAATAATTGCTTTACTGTAAACCATGATTGATTAATAAAATCTGTTATTTGCATCTCCTATAAAGTTCTCATTAAATTAGTGAGATTCCTATAACATCCTTTTTACAGCATTGATTTTTTTTTTGTTCCCTTAAAAATCATTATTCTCCTTTTTTTTCTCTATAGAAATCCTGATAATGTGGTTTGCTGGGATTGTACTATGATGATATTTGGCTAATTGACCTAAGAATAATGGACTCCTGATAGAGAATACATGTTATCACTATCTACAAAGTTTCAGCGGAAACAAAGATTACACTTTCTTGTCGACTTTGGCTTTGATTGCAGAACCCTACACAGAGAATCCTAAGTGGGCTGGGATATTTTAAGGATAGAGGCTCATTTTTAAGGAAAACTATGAATCATATTTCATAAGTAATATTACTTTTAAAAATGTATATTGTGAATATAATGGACCATTTTTCAAAGGCTGAATTTTAAACTGATTTTGGGTGGCTTAAGAGGAGGATTTGCAAGATGGGACTGTGCATACCTATCACTTAGTTTTTTAAATGTTTTATTGACAGCTTTTTTTTTTAAGTTTTGATTTGACTAATTCTTTTATTTTCTTAAGTTTTGATTTAAATTCCAGTTAGATAATATACAGTGTTACAGTAGTTTCGGGTGTACAGTACAGTAATTCAACAATTCCATACATCACCCTGTGCTCACCGCAAGTGCACTCCTTAAGCTCCATCACCTGTTTAACCCATCCCAGACCCCTCCTCTCTAGTAATCACCTCTTACTCTTAAGGAAAGAATAATTTGTGCCTCTCCAACTTGATGTGGAGCTGTACATCATACATAAGGTGATTAAAAAAATGATGCTTTCTTATTTTAAGATTTTATTTATTTGAGAGAGTGAGAAAGAGAGAGCACATGCCAGCATGGAGCATGTGAGCACACACACCTGCAAGTGTGAACAGGGAAGGAGTAGAGAGGGAATGGAAGGAGAGAGAGAGGGACAAGCTGACTCTGCACCGAGTCTGGACCCCAAAGCCAGGGCCAGTCTGAGGACCCTGAGATCAAGACCTGAGCTGAAACCAAGAGTCAGATGCTTAACCGACTGAGCCACCCAAGTGCCCTATGCTTTCTTATTGAGAAGGGTCCTGAATTAGTACTACTTTCATTTTTAAGAACTATCACTTCACTTGAAATCCACTAAACTACTAAAATCTCAGTAAATTAAACAATATTTACTGATTCCCTTATATGTTAGGCATTCTACTATATGATAGTAATGTACAGATGAGGGTAATATGTCCTCTGCCTACTGACAATTACAGTCCCACATGCATGCGTTACTTTAACACATAACTAAATGAGGAATATAAAAACATAGGTCAATTAAATTGTTATTTGGGTATATAGGAAAAACTTACTTTTTGATGAAAATTATGAAATACAAGTTACATTTTAGTTTCATCTTAAAGTAGTAGGTGGCACCTGGGTGGCTCAGTGGGTTTGGCCTCTGCCTTCAGCTCAGGTCATGATCTCAGGGTCCTGGGATCAAGGCCCGCATCAGGCTCTCTGCTCAGCAGGGAGCCTGCTTCTCTCTCTCCCTCTCTCTCCACCTGCCTCTCTGCCTACTTGTGATCTCTCTCTGTCAAATAAACAAATAAAACCTTTAAAAACAAACAAATAAAGTATTAGTAGGCATTTGCTAGAGAAAGAAAGAATATGTAAACGGAAAATTAACAACCAAATGAGGACATGTGATCAGCAGGCAGGTCTAGAGAACTGGCAGCAAATAGGATGAGAAATATTGGTTACAGAGTTTGGAAACAGTTAAAGGCTTGACATCCTAATGTCATTAATGAACATCCACTTGATGGAAGAAAATAATTTTGGTATGCTGGAGCCAGCTCAAGCCAGAAATCACTGGATTAAAAGGGGAAATTGTGTACATAATTTCCCAATTCCAAGTTCAGTAACATACATGATATTGATAGCTTGAAATTGGCCATAATGGGAGTATTTATCTATCCTATAGAAATCAGCAAATGCTACAATTCAGGACTTTATCAGAGAGATAATAATTAAACACTTACCAGAATACTATAGTAGACACAGACACACACACACACACACACACACGTTTATTCATTACCTAGAATATTCAAGAAGTGTTTACAGAATACGTTCTGTGTGTCAGGCACCATCTTGAGGATAAAGTTTTGGGGAAAAAAATGTTCCTGCTCTAGTGCAATCGTAAACAAATATTTCACGAAAATTGTTACAAGTATCGATAACTGCGATGAGATAAACAAACAAACAAAAAAAGAACTAAGTAATGGATGAACTAGAGCAATTGGCTTTTGGTGAAAGGCTGCTAACTTCCAAAGGCTTATAAGAGAAGACTTTGTTCAATTGGTGATATTTTTTAGCTGAGGCCTAAATGTTGAGAAACTAAATATGAAGTAAATGTGAAGATTTGGCAACAATGCATTTCAAGCAGAGGAAGTAGTAGCAAGTTCAGAGACTGTAGCAGGAAGCATGTTCCCCCCTAGATGAATGCGGCTAAAATCCAATGAACGGAACACTTTTGCTTATCTTTTTCCTATTTTGCTCTTTACACCTAGATTTATTCTCACCACCTGTACACATACACCTTTATACAGAACTGCAAACACCCTGTTTGTTTTTTTTTTTCCCTAACTCTTGATGTTCCTCAAGACCATTCCCTTGACTTTCCTCTGTATCTAAGGAGGCATTTCTTTGGGTTGGCAAGGTTTAAAGTCATTTTATTGCCATGTTTTGTGAACAGAGCTTTTAAATACCATGGATAAATGAGGGGATGGATGATAGAACGTGAAGATGGGGAACCTGAGCTTCCCATGCAGTTCATGATCCTTTGTCTCCTGATTCTTCATTACGTCCTCTCAAAAGATTGTGGACTCTTCATGGAAGATACTTGTGTCATTCCTTCTTCCTAATAATCTAGCATGGTACATAGTAGCCACTATATGCCAAATAAGTTAATGAACAGATGAATTAGTATACATACACATATATATGTGCATATTAAATTTAAATTACAAAATAATAAACTGTATGAATCTGGATAGAAAATTTCGATGAGTCAAAAAATTTTTTTCTATTTGGTTTGTTATATAGATCCTAAATGTGTATGGATAATTTTGATTCCTAATTCTATTCCATAGGATGGTATTTTAAAGAAAGGAATCCTGTAGGTTTCATCTCAATTGTTCATTCTTATTCAACACTTATTACTGTGAACCACATATGTACCCACCACTTTGCTAGACATTAAATAAATGAGTCAGAGAAAATGTCAACTATTTTAATATGGATCTAAAAATAAATGGTTGAGCCCCTCCTTATTAGAGAGACAGCCACATCCTCTGGTGCCATGCTAGTAATGGCCCTTAGACACAATGATGAAGGTTGAAGTAAATGGATTTGGCCATATTGGGACCCTGGTCACCAGGGCTGTTTTTAATTCTGGCAAAGTAGATACTGTCACCATCAATGACCCCTTCATTGACCTCAGCTACATCATCTACATGTTTTGCTATACCACAGCAAATTCAGAAGCACAGTCAAGGCTGAAAATGGGAAACTTGTCATCAATGGAATGCCCATTTCCATCTTCCAGGAGTGAGATCCCACCAACATCAAATGCAGTGATGCTGGCCCTAAGTATGTTGTGGAGTCCACTGGGGTCTTCACCATCATGAAGAAGGCTGGGGCTCACTTGAAGGGTGAGGCCAAGAGGGTCATCATCTCTGCCCCTTCTGCTGATGCCCCCATGTTTGTCTTGGACATGAATCATGAGAAGTATGACAACTCCCTTAAAATCATTAGCAATGCCTCCTGCACCATCAACTGCATGGCCCCTCTGGCCAAGGTCATGCATGACAACTTTGGCATTGTGGTGGGACTCATGACCATAGTGCATGACATCACTGTCGCCCAGAAGACCATGGAAAGTCCCTCTGGGAAGCTGTGGTGTGATGGTCAAGGGGCTACCCAGAACATCCTGCCTGCTTCTACTGGTGCCACCAAGACTATAGGCAAGGTCATCCCTGAGCTGAATGGGTCTAACTGGTCTCCAAGGAGTAAGAGTCTTGGACCACCAGCCCCAGCAAGAACAAGAGAAAGAGAAAGGCCTTCAGATGCTGAGGAGTCCTTACCCCAACTCATCCCACAACATACTGAGAATCTCCTGACCTATACAGTTTCCAACCCAGATCTCCTGAAGAAGAGGAGGGACTTGGGGAGCCCTACCTAGTCATATATTATAGATAAAGTATACTTCATACAACTTAAAAATTTAAAAAAAAATGAAAACAAATGGTTGATCCATAAATTGCTAAAGTTTATTAGATAATATTAGAAATAACCTTCTACAGGATTGCGAGTGGGCATTCAGAAGAGAGAAATTGATTTTTGTGAAGTAATTGCAGAGAAGATCTACAGTTCAAAACTCAAAAATTAAAACAGAATCAAAACAAAAATCCTCCTCACAAGCTAAGGAAACCCTCACCCCACCCCCCCAAAAAACCCAAAGAAACCCTAAGAAACATAAACACAATTCATGATATGCAATCTGGTCTTGAGTGTTCTGAAAATTCATGTAACTTCAAGCTGCAATTCTAATGTCATCTTGGGTGACTGAGGAAAAGCCTTGGGCATGTGCCAGAAGGAAAGTCAGATGAGAGATACCTGCATAAACCCATGGGCCTCAAATGATGACACACTCAGTAAACAAGTGATCCATAGGTCAACCTCACAGAAGTGGGCAATAAGGAAATGCATTTGTGCACCTCTTGTTTCTAGGTAAAGGAAGAAAAAGTCTCCACTGAGAAACTAAAGCAGCCCTCACATAGACTGAATCCACACTACCTACCTACATGGCACAGAATCCTTCAGTACCAGATAAACCTGTCTTTACAACATTTTTGGTGGTATATTTAACATAGAGAATCACTGATGAGAGATTACTAGAATAAATACGTCTAAGAAATTCCTTTGTAAAGTAGTCTACTGGAAGATGTTGTGAATCCTTGCCTAGCGGGCATATAATTTTTAGGAAGTTAGGTTTTATCCTTGAAGGTAGAAGAGGAGATTCCTAACCAATATCCATTGGCTTCTACTGTGCTTTACTCACTGAGCTGAGCTGCCCTTAGCACTTATTTTACAATATAAGATGCGGATCAAGTACATGAGAATCACCCAGGATGATTTCTTAAATTGCATACTTCTGTGCCCTACTCCATACCCAAGGATGCACATTCTTAATATTAAAGTTTGATAAATTGGACTGTGCTGTGGGGCTGTTCTTCAGCAAGCTTTGGAAAAGCCAACAAATGTTATTTTTATCATAAGCAACAGATATCTATAGGGAGTGTAGTGCCGAGCCTGAGAAGATTTAAATTGTCATTAAAAAGTGCCCCTCATTTTAAAATGGGGGCAATAACAATTATTTAGAAGTTGGCTCTAAGCAGAATGTCATAAAAGAAAGCTGCTGGCTCCTCTCGAACTTTACCCTTGGAGACAGCTTGGAAGTAAGAGGAGGGTAGTAGACTCCAGAGCCAAATAACACTATAAAATACACACAGCTAACAACAGTAATGAAACTTTGGGAAACTCTCTAGAAAATAGACTGTGCCAAGATCCATGTGTACGTGTGTGTGTGTGTGTGTGTGTGTGTGTGTGTGTGTGTGTTGGGAGATGTAAATGACAGCCTACTGGGGCAGAGGACCAGGCATCATAAACAGAGGAGAAGTACCAAGTGACAGCTCTCCCTCCAGCTGTGTTCTTCTCTCTCACTCATGCCCCCAGGGCATGATTACCTGGACCACGGACACTAAAGATGGAGCAAGGGGAGCCGCAGCCTCTGGAAGGCATGGCAGCACTGGGAAGTTGGGATGTGCTGGGTTCAGAAGCATTTTAACAAGTGCAGTTCATCTTGCTAGATCCTGATATTTCCCTTTCTTCCCCCAAAGTACAGAGTAGCTCAATAGGAGGAGGTAATTTGTGGAAAAGAGCAACGCCTAGGTGAAGTAATGGGAGGTTTCCTAAGGTCAGAAGGGAGGATCCCAGATTGCAACATGAACGTTTATCGGACCTTGAGGGCTTCACCCTCTTTAATTCATCGGGTGGGTCAAAGCCTTCATATCCTAGGCACAGTGTCCAATAGTTTTCAGGTATGAACAGGAAAACCTATGAAATCTGTGGCAAATGCAAGAACTATAAAAACAAAACAAAACAAAAATATCACAATACATTTTTAAAAACTTAAAAAAGAGAAAACAGAAGAAATGACCGAGAACAGGAACTCAAAGTATGCATAACAAAGATCCTTAGAAATATATGTATAATAACATATATAATATATAAAAGTCAAGGTATTATAAAGAACCAGTTGAAATGATTGTTTGGATTGAAAAATAAATGATAAAATACAAAGAATTAATTGGAGAACTAAAAGATGGGGAAATTCTCTATTTTAAAAGCCACCTAAAATTGATAAAAATATGGAAAGCATAAAACAAAATGTAAGATTCATGGGACTTCTAGATAGAGAGGGAAAAAATTAAATAAGAAGGAGATATACTTGCAGAAATTATGACTGGCTGCCACCTAGAATTAAAGAAGTATAAATTATCAGATTCAGCAGTTACAGAGAGTCAAAAAGAGATAAATGAGAAAAAAATAAAACCTCACAATTAAGGGATGCTATTAGAGGTTTAAAATTTAGAAACTAACAAACAAAACTGGCAAAAGTAGAATAAAAGGGCAGGCTAAACACAAAGGAACAAACTTCAGGTACTTTAAAAAAATACTTTAAACTTAGGTAAAAAATCAGCTGTAATATGAAACCCTTTAAAATTTATTAAAGATTCTCTTTATTCACTTTGTTGGACTCTGACAAGGAATTTCTTTTAAAGGAGGGAATCCAAAAGGAATCAATGAAAAATTCGACAGGATATTTATAAATCAATAGAAATCAATCAAATGGAAAGTCAAGTGAATAAATAATCTAATAAAGTATATTCTCTACGCGGATGTTGGATTGAGTTGGTAGAAATTCCTTTCTATACTTTATCTCTTCCTGTAGTCACGCCCTTTTTAGTGTGACTTTGCAACTTCTTCCAACAAGCTTTCCCGCTGCCTCTGAGTTGGGCTGGCTTTGTGGCTAGCATTAGCCAACAGAATGCTGAGAAGGTGGCAGTGGCCTCTGTCTAAGCCTGGGCTCATCACGCGCTCTGCTTGCTCTCTTTGAACCCCCACGCCAGGCTGCCAGGAGAGAAAAACCATGTGCCCTAGCCTTGAATGATTCCCTGGTTGTCTGCTGGCCCAATATTTCCTTTGCATCCTCCATTGCTTTCACAAATGGCTGGCTCCAGTTCCTTGAAGAATCCGTGACAGGATCATCTGCCAGAGTTTACTCTCAACCACTCTGCAGGCTCAAGTTTTATATAGAATAGTGCAGACTCTTAGAATTGAAAAGAAACTTAAAGGTCATACTCCTGTCTATACTTTCAGATGCTCCTCTTAATCCAGGGAATTTATTAGTCTGCCTGAGACAGAGCACCATGTTTCCCAGGTCAGACCTTAGCTCCTATTCAGAACTCTCTTACTTCCATCCAATGTAGCAATACATAAAGGCTATTTTCTTTAATACTTTGGTTTACTTTTTAAAAAATGTAACATATATCAAATCCCTTGAGTGTTTTTAAACGCTCTTTGTGGTGAAATGATCAGAGGCCTACTGAAAAGACAAAACAACTATCTTTTAAAGGTACTTTAGGGATGTCCACTGTTTCATAATTTGATGTTAATACGGATATTTATGTACCAGAACAGAAAGGTAGTATGAATTTCCTTAGGCAACAAAAATAAAATTATTGGCTTACAAACCCAAACTCCAGGAAGATTAAGGATGAAACCAGCAGTTTGCCATTTTTTCAATAACAGACTATTTCCTTCAGTTTAAAACAAACAAACAAACTAATTCACTTACTCAGAAATACCAACATGGTTTATGACAGAAGCAAATTTCTCATGGATTCGTCCCTGAAGGTAGAATGTTGTGATGGAGTTGGCATGAATGGACGGCAAGCCCTGTACTTTCTGCAGGGTTCTGCTTGTGGGTAATCGCAGGGCATCACGGTGTTCCTATCATTTTGCAGTAAGCTGATAGGGGTCTGTACTTTGGATATAATTTTCTAAAACACAAGAAACAACCCTAATGCACTCCAGTGGGCCTTTTATTACTGTCCATAACTGCCTTAAAGCAAACAAAATCAGATCCATGAAAATCACTGTTATTATATATTTACCAAAAATCTATGCTGCTGTAAGTAAATGGAAGTTACGGGTAGAGCAAATCTGACATGTTAAGGTATGATAGCTCTGAAAATGTTCACGGGGAAAGTCATTTTAAATTAAAGTGTGAAACCTTTATACTCTTTGTACTTTTTATAAGCCCAGGCGCTTTAAGTATTTGAGTTTAAATTGATTAGTTAGTCCTGAGTGTTTCTTACAGAACATCTAATGAACGTTACCTATATTTTAGACATTAATTTTCACAGAAACAAATTGTACATTTCTTAACATTACAGGCAGAAAAAAAGGGAAGAAATATTAGGTAAAACGAAGCTCTTTTGAATGAGACTTCATTAATATAAAAGCAGAGTGTTTATTTTAACAGTAAAACCATAATGTAATATAAAAAATAATATTTCCAGACTATTATGCAAATTCCACATGTTAATGGAAACTTTCACTTGTATTTGGTAATTATATGATCTATCAAATTAATTTACTCAGATATGCTTCAATTAATAAGCAGATAACTAACGTAATAAAAATGTAGGTATTGTGGCTTGAGGTACTTCAATTTTGAGCAGAGAGGATAAGAACACTTAGACTTCTCTCCACTCCACAGTAACTAAATCATATGTTTAATTTGTCCTCATGTATAAAACTCTTGTTAAGAGTAATTTAAGATTATAACAAAAAATGTAGTATTATGCTTTTTAGTTATATTATTAACTTTTCAAGAAAACAGTCCTACTCAATGAACAACTCATTAAGGATAGGAAGGGAAAATTGTAGCATAAAAATCTTATTTGACGGGTGCCTGGGTGACTTAGTCATTAAGCGTCTGCCCCCATGATCCCAGGACCCTGGGATGGAGCCTAGTGTCAGGCTCTCTGCTCAGTGAGAAGCCTGCTTCTCCCTCTCCTACTCCCCTTGCTTGTGTTCCCTCTCTCGCTGTCTCTCTCTGTCAAATAAATAAATAAAATCTTAAAAAAAATCTTATTTGATATAATAAAATAGAATGCATGTGTTTATTTTTATGTCACTAAATGTGTATACTATTCCAGGAGGCTGACTCTTACAGAAGGAAGTAACAAAATAGGTGTATGAGAACAGTAGCAAGGGAAGGTATACATCCAGTGTAGTTTATAGTACTTTTAAACAGACATATGTTATACATACACACAGCAGTTTCTTTTTATCCTTCTTCCTTCCCTATGCTGAAGCTAAATATATTTTATTAATATTGGTTAAAATATCATCACATTCCAAATCTTTGTAGTAATAATAGTGTTCCAAAATAGGAGAAAAAATGTTAACTCCGCATTCCCTCTTGAAAGTCTTCAATACCAAATAAAAAATTCTTAAATCAATAAATTCAATAATCCTTTGACTTTCCTCTTTGCTGTATGCATCTATAAAGGCTTTTAAACAAAAAACTAAAGAACGCTTTAGGTTTACTTTAAATTATACAAAAATTGTGTAGTCATAGCTCGTGTTAGTGAAAATAGCATTTTTAAGGATAAACAAAAAAGGAAACACATTCTTCAAAAGCATAACAGTTTTGAAAGCTACCACATCACAATTATAAACCATTGATATTGAATTCAAATATATTATACCCCAGGATTGTTTATTTTCAAACATGTGTTTATAAAATTTAATGACAATTTATTGTGCACTTAACCCATTCATTAAAAGCAGTGCCTAAATACATTTGAAAATAAAGATGAATAAAAAAATAACACCACATCTTATACCCTTGACAATGAGATAAGACATTGATCCTTGTTATCAAACCAACTCTATTAATGAGGATAAAAAAAGATGACTTCAGTTTTTTTTGTGGGGGGTCCCCACCGACCATTGAAACTTGACATGGGAACTGATCTTTCACATATTCAGGTAGAAATCAACTGACTTTCAGTCAATTTCCCTATTGTTTTAAATTATGTTTAGTCCCTCACAAAACAATCAGCCAAAAACCCATGTTTTTAAGTTCTAAGAGTAGTTTTCCATATTCAACAGTGTGGTACAGCTTCATAAGACTGAAATTATATTTATTTTAGATCCCTATTTCAGTGTAGTTTAGGCCCATCTCTCTTGGAAGCCATATATTTTTGGGCCCATCATTAATCAGGATCTGTGGGATAGGACTTTTCTAAAAGATCAGTCCATTACATTGACAATGTTCAGCCTAAATATTAGCGATAGTGTGAAATGTATTATCACCGCATGCCCAATTCAAATTTCATCTTCTTTTACTTATCCTATTAAATGAAGGGCTGATGTTAAAATAATCTTGACACAGTGGTCTCACCTAATCACAGATGAAGTTATTTAAAAAAGAAAACAATGTCGTAAACCATAAGTGACTCTTAATGTCACAAACTGAGGGTTGCTGGGGGGAGGGGGTTGGGAGAAGGGGGTGAGGTTGTGGACATTGGGGAGGGTATGTGCTATGGTGAGTGCTGTGAAGTGTGTAAACCTGGCAATTCACAGACCTGGACCCCTGGGGATAAAAATACATTATATGTTTATAAAAAATTAAAAAAAACAACAACAATGTCGTTACCTAATAAAAGTTCTCGTGTCTGGTTAATTATGTTAGATTATTTTTTTTCTAAATTCAATTAAATTTTTGAGGTCATTTGAAAGAAATGAAAAAGTAAAAATTACACAAGAACCCAAATACAGTAAGCCTATTTCAGTGATAAGAAATTTTTCATTTGAATTATAGATTGTTATAAGTCTTTGTGGCTATAAACGTAACTACTTTTTAAAGTAAACCTGTAGTCTATTAGAAATATCTTGAATTCACTCAATAAAAATTTACATAAGCTTTTTCACCTTTCCATTAAAATTTTTCAATATAATGATGTATTTCTAACACAATACTATCTAAAAACACAACCATGAGAAATTAATGTTTTCCTTTAATGAAAATATTTCATTGTTATAGCTGTAACAGCACTCCAACCAGTCTTAAGGGTTAACTTACTTCAGGCTTATGCACTCCTTGCTTCCTGACCTAGGGCTCTTGGTGTATAGTAGAACAGCATAACGTTTTTGAGATTTGCAGACCACTGGCCTTAAGGAGAGAAGGACCACACCTTCCCAGAAGATAAGGCCTGATCACATTTGAAAACAGCAGCTGCTGATGTCAGCAAGTCTGCTCGGAGTCCTGTTGACGTAGGACTAACTGCCTGGGCCCCTACTTCTCTTGCATATAGCCCCCACCATTTCCCATGTCTTGCCCTTAAAAACCCTCCAGCTTCACCTGTTCTGGGAAGATGGTCTTTGGGACATTAGCTTACCATCTTCCCAGGTTGCCAGCTTCCTGAATAAAACCACCTTTCCTCTCCCCCCATCACTTGTCTTTCAAGTATTGATTTTCACGTGGCAAGAAGCCAAACCTGAGTTCAGAACCAGTTCTATGTCTGGTAACATGGCTGTGCATTTTTTTTTCCATTTCCTTTTAACAAAAACTTAAAAATATGCTTTCATTGTAAGTATGTATTGCATGATATATTATGTATATACATATGGCATACATATATTTCTTGCTATACAAAGAAATAGTATATATCCTCTGCTTGTGAAAACATATACACAGTATATTTTTCAATTAAGATTATTTTTTTTCTTGGTAACTTAAGCAATAATAGGTAGTGAAATATTTCAAACATCCTACAAAGTAATATGCCTCTTGTTCTTAACATGTAAAACTTGCCATGAAGGGACACAGGACTCACATTCACATTATCAGGAAATACAGCATCTTTTCCTTTCTGCTCTAAGCCACCTACATTTCTGGCTCACAGCTATAGCCTGCTTAGATTCTCTGCTTCTATCCAAGTGTGATCATCTATTCTCAACTTGGAATCCAGCATAATTCTTTAAATGTTTAAATCAGAGCCACCCTGGATGCTCCAAAACTCTTTCTGCTTTTTCTGAGACTGTGACATCTCTACCCTTAAAAATACTTTGTAAACCTTAATCTGGTAAGATTCCTGACTCATAACTTTGACTTGGCAACCTGATTTCGTGTGTTAGAGCAAGCACTGTTATCAACTATTATAATTTCATAAAGGTATCAGAAACTGAAGTTTGGGGAATCTATCATTTTTGGATGTTTTCAGGAAAAATTTCCAACTGATACTGAATGTAATGGAAGCAAATTCAGAGATGTCATTTAGAAAACCAAGTATTTATTATTATTTACAAAGTGATTTATAAAATAGTTCCTTGAAGGATTAAGTATTTAAAAAATTGATTTTTAAATCAATTTTAAGTAGCTTTCTTACTAGAGAGAAAGCGGTTACATCTGTGGTAAAGAACAACTATACATATTCAACATCAACAATTTAATAAAAATATTCTAAATGTCTCATTACTGTGTGTATGTAAAAATATGTGTAAATTTTGGCAATGATAGTTTCAACTGAGATTGGTGGACTTTGTTTCCTTTTTAAATATAATTCTGTACCACATGTGAATCACAACTGATTTCCGGTATACTTATGACCTAAGGGTTTGTTAGGAAGAAAACTTAACATGATCATCTACTCCACCAAAATTTGCAGTCATATTACATAAAAAATATAATTTTATCTTCAATATTGAACTTATTAGTAGATATAGATTAACATTCTCACTGTCAGATCTTCCAATTATGACAGAATTAATTTCTGTATGCTTACTTTCATTCCATGACTTGTACGAAAAAGTGAAAATTATTGAAAATTCTCTGTTTGAAGCATCTGCCAACACTGCTTTAAAAATGCCACCTCTAAAATTGCGTCTGTTAGTGGAGCCAGAATATCAATCAGTTCATATCTTGTGGCAAACAGTTCACATGCAAAATAAAACTTGGATTAAAAAGTGAGCTAACTTAGAACAGTTTAGTTGATCTAAATGAAAGCCATGCTTCATTCCCTGAGAAGCGGCAGCACCTCTGCCAAAGTACATATTAGTTATTTTAAAGGATAGTATAGTCTTCTTTAAGTAACGATAGGAAGTGCTGATGTTTCTTCAGATTTGTGTTTCTGATTTCTGATTTCAGGATATTTGTGCTTTCTGATTTATCTTTACAGTAATTCTCTGAATTATGGTAAAATATATGTCTTCTGAATCTTATGGCAGCAACATCACCACAGTTATCAATCATGATGGATGTTAATGTCTACAAATATTTTGTCTAACTTACGTGTCAATTATCAACTGCCTTAAAAACATAAAATCAGTAAAAATGGTTTTTTTTTTTAGCTCGTTCCTTTTAGAAGGTTTTATTGCAAAATGAAAGGCCTGACCTAACAATAACGTGAATAATAAGTTGAAGGTTTATATCCCACTATTATTGCAAAACTACGCGACTTTCTATATGCATGTAGCTGAGATGCTCAGCCTCCCTTTTTTGTTTATTTCGTGCACAGCTAACTCCTCACGTTTCTTGTTGACTTCACCATTGTCTAGCCTTGTGGGCTCCTATAAAACTGGGTAATGTGCCAAGTGGTCTAGCCGACAGCTCATCAAATACTTCACTCAACACCACCTAAAATCCAAAAGGAGTAAGCTCTTCACAGTTGTTCATGTCTGAACACATCTAATTTTATCAGCCAGCTCCATGCATATTTCCATGAAGGGATAGTGACAGTAGAGAAGTGTTATACATGGACTTTTTTCAGATTTATCCATGTTTTAAATTAATATTTGGTTCACTGTATATTCAACTACTAGAGGAGTGAATTAGATTTAATACTGGGACAGACGGCATGAACAATCACGTGCAAATAAATGGTCATAAGGCTTACATTCTCATTTTGCTCGTTAAAACTTTTTCAAAGTTAGTAAGTGGGAAAGATAAGAAGATAATTATACTTGTGGTTCCATATGACTTAAATGCCTGGAAAACATTCACGCTCCTCACCAACTATCAATATTTCCTAGTCTTCCTTAGAATTAGGTTCAGATCATGTGACAGTTCTGTACACAGGATGGCGAGTATGTGTGTTATTTCTGGCATGAGGCACTAAAGAGGCAAGGAGCCCCAGTAGGGCTCGATTCCAGGACCCCAAGAGCTGAGGTGAAGGGAGACGCTTAACTGACTGAGCCACCCAGTTGCTGCTGGTTAACACTATTAATGTGAGGTGGTGTGAGTTCATGCTGGGGGTTTGGTGGACAAGGATGGGAATAGGGATTAGGGGACAGATATTCCATAATTCTAAGTAACTAATCCCCTTACATTACTATTTAGACAAAAATTCTGCTCCTTTATTTAAGACCTATTATGGTCTTGTTTTAAGAAATACTCAAATGTTTATACAACCATCACTAAGAGGGGAAGGCACGAGTGGAGAAAAGCAAAAAGTAAGCATCAGTCTTAAAAATGGTTTCTTAAAATATTGTACGTATCTTTTAAATATCCTAAAACACTGTCTATTTTTTGTGAGTACCATATTATTTAATTACTGTAGCTTTGCAATATATTTTGAAATCAGAAAATGTAATGCCTCTAGCTTTGTTCTACTTGTTGAAGATTGTTTTGGCTATTTCAGTTCTTTTGTGGTTTCATATGAATTTTAGGATAGTTTTGTCTATTTCTGTAAGTAATGAGATTGGGATTTTAATAGGGGATTGTATTGAATATGTAGATCACTTTGGTAGTATGTACTTTTTAATGATATTAATTATTCTAATCCATGAACACAGAATATCTTTCCATTTAACTGTGTCTTATTTAATTCCCTTTATCAATGTTTTATAATTTTCAGTGTACAAGTTTATCACCTAATCAGTAAAATTTACTCCTAAGTATCTTATTACTTTTGTTTTTATTATAAGTGGGATTGTTTCTTAATTTAATTTTCAGATAATTCATTATTAGTGCATAGAAATAAAGTAACATATAGATTAATGGAAAGGAATAGAAATGAGAGAAATCTACACCTTCATGGTCAACTGATCTTCTACAAGGGTGCCAAGAACACACGACAGAGAAAGGATATTGTCTTCAATAAATGATGTTAGGAAAACTGTACATACACACAGAATGAAATTAGGTCTGAATCTTACAGTATGTACAAAAATCAACTCAAAATGGATTACAGACTTAAAGATAAGACCTGAAACCATAAAATGGCTGGGAAAAAAAAAATCAGGAGAAAAGCTTCTTGACATTGGTCTTGGCAATGATTTTTTTTTGGATTAATACCAAAAGCAAGGCAAAAAAAAGGTAAAAATAAACAAGTGGGAGGACATTAAAAAACTTCTGCACAGGGATGCCTGGGTGGCTCAGTGGGTTAAAGCCTCTGCCTTCGGCTCAGGTCATGATCCCAGAGTCCTGGAATCGAGCCCCGCATCGGGCTCTCTGCTCAGCAGGGAGCCTGCTTCCTCCTCTCTCTCTGCCTGCCTCTCTGCCTGCTTGTGATCTCTCTCTTTCAAATAAATGAATAAAATCTTAAAAAAAAAACAAAACTTCTGCACAGAAAGGAACAATCAACAAAATGAAAAGGTAATTTGTGAAATGGGAAAAATTCTTATAAACCATATATCTGACGAGGAGTTAATCTCCAAAATACGTAATTCAATAGGAAAAAAAAAACAAAAACAGACAAAAAAACGTGAAAAAAGAACAGGCAAGGGCCGTGAACACACTTTTCTCCGAAGAAGACATATACAAATGGCCAACAGGTATATGAAATGGTGTTGGTAACACCAATCATCGGAAAAATGCAAATCAAGACCACAATGATATATGACCTTACATTTGGTAGAACAGCTTTTATCAAAAAGATAAAAGATAATCATTCGTACAACCACTATAGAAAACAGTATGGTGGTTCTTCAAAAAATGAAAAGTAGAGCTGATACGCGTGCAGCAGTCTTACTTATGGGCACATACCCAACGAAACTGAAATCAGGACCTTAAAGAGAAGTATCTGTACTTCCATGTTCAACGCAGCTTTATTCATAATAACCGAAATAAAACAACCAGAAAGTCTGTTGACCAACGAACAGATAAAGAAAACGTGGTATACATATACCTGTATGAAGGTGGGGAGCCAACAGAAGTTGGAGTTTCCGTGACAGGTGATGGGAGCCAGAGTCCTCCCAGAGGAGCAGCTTCTGACTTCCTGTGTGGCCCTTTCTCATCCCAGGATTTCCCTGCCAGCCTCGGAGATTTCCGGAGAGCCTGTGGGATCCCATGAGAATGGTCTCCCTCTGGGAAGCGTGGTGACAGCGGCAGGGTCTCCTCCCTGATTCTGGCATTTCCTCAGTGGCCCCGACGCTCAGCGCATCTCGGCAGCTCCTCTCCCTGCAATTTCATCAGGACCCGAGTTTTCTCCCAAACACACGCCAAGCCATATAGTGAAGCCACATAAAACACCCGTGGACTGCAACTGTGCCCTGTTTGCCTCCCTGGAACACCCCCCCCCACTTCATCCACTTGTATCAGGCCCCGCTTTGGCCTCCAGATATCCTCAGTTGTGTTAAACACACACGCATGCAGATGCACACACCAATGATATTCAGCTGCTTAAAAGAAAAAAAAAAAATCTGCCATTTGTGACAACACGGATAAACCTGATATACTAAATTAAACAAGAATAGAAAGACAAATACTGCAGGGTCTTACTTATAAATGGAATCTAAAATAATCAAACTGAGAGTACAATGGCAGTTGCCAGGGGCTGGGGGAAAAGAGAATGGGTGATATGGGTCAAAGGGTACAAAGTTTCAGTTATGCAAGATTAGTAAGTTCTGGAAGCTCTAACGTGCATCATGGCAACAACAGTTAACAATATTGTATTGTATACTTGAAATTTGCTAAAAGGGTAGCTCTTAAGCGTTCTCATTGCAAAGATAAAGAATATAACTGTATGAGATGACAGATATTTTCAATTAGCTTGATTATGCTGATCATTTCACAATGTCTACATTTTTTAAAACATCAAGTTGTACACCTTAGTTGCAAATTTTATTTTTCAATTACACATCAATAAAGCTATTTTAAAAGTATTGTCCATTAAGCCACTGTTTCTCCTTTGCCTACTTTACATTTCTTCACAGCATGTTACACAGCATGGCTTCAGTTACGTAGTTATTTGCATACTTACTTATTATATGAGGAGTCGGCTAGAAGTTCATTGAGAACTCTAGATTTTCTTCTACTAAGTTTCTGGTAACAAGAATGGAACTACATACTTGGTTGATGTGGACACACAATAAATGATTTCTAAATACATGAAGAAATTCTCATTCCTTAGGGATATGGAAGTTAGGGTTTAAGAGTGAGTCTTTGCTGTCTTAGGGACCTTCTCTCCTCAAGCTGTGGCTACCATCAACATCAGGGAGGAGGAAAGTACAAGCAATGCGAAAGTAAAGTCCAGTGGGCATCTGAGTTCAGGAATACTGAGAAAAAAAGGCATACCATCTGAACCTATCACTGAAACTGAAAAGCAAAGCAACGCAATCAAATTTAGGAGGACAGAAGCAGACGCCAAGCATACAGGCAAGGAAATGGAGGAGGAAAAGTAGTGAGCAACAGCCTGGACATTTGTCTGAAGAAATCCTGTTTGACTTGCACACTTTAGGAAACTATGCTGTAACTCCTGCTTATATAATGGGACAACTTGGAGGAGTGATTTTACTAGGATACGATCAGTAGAGATGTTAAGATAGTAACTGTCTAATAAACCAATTTTAAAAATATATATAGAAAAGAGCCATAAGATTTTAAAACATCACAGGATGGGACCATGCCACTCTGTATTTTTTTATCTCGCTAAATTTAAGATTTCCTAAAAGCAGAATTTAGCTGTAATTATGAGCACTACAGCAGATAGATTTTAATTAAAAAGGGTTGGGGGAGAGGTGTCTGGGTGGCTCAGTTGGTTAAGCATCTGCTTTCTTCTTGGGTCCTGATCTCGGGGTCCTGGGGTCTAGCCCCACATCAGGATCCCTGTTCAGTGGGGAGTCTGCTTCTCTCTCTCTGTCTCCCTCTGTGTGTGGTCTCTCTCTCTCTAATAAATAAAATTTTTATCAGAAAAAGCGGACAGTCATTTCGAATTATTCATATCAAACAATCAGGAGTTAAAACACCAAAACAAAAAAGATGATTAAGAAAATCCTTGGTAATTCCTTAAGGTATTATGGGTAAGCACTCGTTGGTTTTCCTGGTACGACCTCAAAGTGAAGGTCCTTACTGATACAGATCATTCTTCACTTTACTATTTTGTGAAATACTGAAACCCCTCATGCTAATTATTTTTCAGTTACATAGATTTCTGTACTCACAGCAATTTTCACACACCTTACATCCAAATCAAAATTTAAATAGGATGTAAATTTTATGATACATCAATTCAATTACCATTACTTTTCAATCAGTTTACATGGTAGCAGTTTGAAGGAGCAAAACATCATCTCAGTGTCAAAAACCAAATGTGCTTTGCTGTTCTGATGTCCCGTTAGCAATTATACAATTAAATTGATCATTCTGGCATTAATTCTGCAGAGGTACCCAAAGAGTGCTCTGACAATTCTCATTCATGAAATTTTACAATGTTCTGATATAATGACAAAAATTTTGTCTTAATTGCATTTTACTGCTAAAAGACATTTGTGTATTTTGTGAGCTTTTAAAAGGCAATAGTCTGCCTCTTTATTGATACTGTAAATTGACACATTAATTTTTCTGAGAACATTACAAGTGTTTCCTAAAATAATTAGATGAGAGACTAGGTAATTATTATCCAACTTGCTGAGATATGTATGTATGATTGCAACAACCATAGACTTTTCCAGCAGCAAAGAACTAAATAAAAGTGTCAAAATATTAACTATCTATTCTTTCACTTATTTACTTAGTTAAGTTCAGTTTATAGAGGCTGAAAGTTACCTCAGTTTATATATAGATTAAACGTGTTGAATTAAGAAACAATTTTTTGTGTTCAGCAGAAAATAGTTACTTTACAACTTGCTTTACACATGCTAAAATATTAGCAATGTCTTAATTTTTGTCTGTAAATCAGGAATATATAAATCTATATACTTTTAAAATTCTCCCTTCTTCCTGATAAATTTTGTACATTGTGTCAAAACACATTTTAAGTCAGAGGTATCACAGCTCAAGTCATATCATCAGATTCCTGGGACAATTCTCACATATATTTTCTGAATCTTATTTTGATCTTTTTGAGATGTTCAAACATATGCACTCATTCTAAAACACACTTATAAATTATTGTATCACTATAATTTTTTAAATATCCCTGGATTTTTATTAAAATAATGATAAAATGCCTACCTAAATCTCTCTAGGACAACAAACACACAGAAACATTGATTTCTTACAGCAACATTTATTCCTCCTATATTTCATAAAGCAATTTTGAAACTAGAAACTAGAACAATGAATTTGCCAGTTCGGAGTTAATTTGTGTTTCATTCAATGTACAGAATTGTTCTCCCCTTTGGCCCAAGGAATCCTGTGACATTCTTACATATCACCAGAAAAATAACCAATAAAATGTGCCTCTTTTAAATTTTGGTTCCATCTTACAGCAAAATTGCAAGAGTTTCTCAAATTTTTTGTCGTTATTGTTCAACTTTCTGGATAAGTAAAAGGCACACACGTCAACACAGGCTGGAGGAGTTTGCAAGACTGATTAAACGAACTCCAAAAGTGTGTGCAGTTGCTCAGTCTGGGCTTCCGGGACAATATGCTAAAGGGAACAGAGCTTCCTCTTCCTCCCAGCAGGAGAAGTTGCAACTAATCAGCTTCCCATGGATCAGGGTGGCTTCCTCAAGACTGACAGAGCAGATGTGATCAGTGAAGAAAGATTCCGTAAGATATCTGGGCTTAATGGACAGAACACGGGAAAAGGGAATGTGATCCTGGAGGAGCTGAACGTCCGCCCCACAGAAGTGTCCGTGTGCAGTGTGCTCAGGAGACAAGGCTACGGCGAGGGCTTCCGCTGGTGTTCCCAGTATATTGGCTGATGTTTGGACAGTGAAAATAAAAGAGTTCTACTTCTCTGAGGGGAGGGGAGGTAAAGAGTGCACTGCAATTAACTAAAGATCCCAATTTCTCCAGGTGCTATGAACACCAGGTCATTCCAATATATGGATTTTTAAATAGTACATTAGTTTCAACCTTCCCTTCTTTGTAGCAAAACTTTGTTCAAGTAAAATCTTAAGCACAATCACAATACATAAAGTATTTACACAGTGTGAAATTTATGTTATAAAATCATTCCCAACTGGTGACCACACATTTTTTTTTTAGGTTTTTATTGTAATTCCTGTTAGTTAACATACAGGGTTATATTAGTTTCAGGTGTACAATGTAGTGATTCAACAATGCTACACATTACTTTGTGTACACCACCGTACGTGTACTCTAATCCCCATCACCTGTTTAACCTACCGCCCCACCTAACTCTCCTCTGGTAATCACCAGTTTGTTTTCTATAACTGTCTGTCTGTTGATTCATCTCTCTCTCTCTCTCTCTCTCTCTCCCATTTTGTTCCCTTTCCTTGTTTGTATCTTAAATTCCACATATGGGTGAAATCATATGGTATTTCTTTCACTGACTGACTTATTTCCCTTAGCATTATACTCTCTAGCTCCAACCACATTGTTGCAAATGGCAAGACTTCATTCTTTTTATGATTGAATAATGTTCCATTGTCTATGGAACCACATCTTTTTTTATCCATTTATCAATCAATGGACACTTGGGCTGCTTTCATATCTTGGTCATTGTAAATAATGTTGTTATAAACATTGGTGTGCAGGTATCCCTTTGAATTAGTGTTCTCTTATTTTTTGGGCAAATGCCCGGTAGTGTGATTGCTGGATCATAAGGAATTTCTATTTTTAATTTTTGAAGACTCTCCACACTGTCTTCCACAGTGGCTGCACCAATCTGCATTCCCACCAGCAGTGCAAGAGGGTTCCTTTTCTCCACATGCTCACCAACACTTGTTGCTTCTTGTCTTTTTGATTTTAGTCATTCTGATAAGCGTGAGGTGCTATCTCATTGTAGTTTTTATTTCCATTTCCCTGATGATAAGTGATGATGAGCATCTTTCCACGTGTCTGTTGGTGATCTGAAAATCTTCTTTGGAGAAATGTCTATTCATGTCTTCTGACCATTTTTAATTGGATTATTTGGGGTTTTTTTGGTGTTGAGTTATATATATTATTTATCTATTTTGGATACTAACCCTTTATTGGATGCATCATTTGCAAATATTTTCTCCAATTCTGTAGGTTGTCTTTAAGTTTTTTTAATTGTTTCCCTCACTGTCCAGAAACTTTTTATTTGGTATAGTCTCAAGAGTTTATTTTTGCATTTCTTTCCCTTGACTCAGGAAACATATCTGGAAAGAAGTTGCTATGGCTGATGTCAAAGAAATTGCTGCCTGTGTTCTCTTCTAGGATTTTGATGGTTTCCCGTCTCACATTTAGGTCTTTATTCATTTAGAATTTAGTTTTGTGTGTTTAGTTTTATGCATGGTGCAAGAAATTGGTCCAGGTTCATTCTTTTGCACGTTGCTGTCCAGTGTTCCCAACATCATTTGTTAAAGAGACTGTCTTTTTTTCCATTGAATATGCTTTCCTGCTTTGTTGAAGATTATTGGCCATATAGTTCTAGTGGGTTCATTTCTGGGTTTTCATTTTGTTCTATTGATCTATGTGTCTATTTCTGTGCCAGTATCATACTGTGTTGATTACTACTGCTTTGTAAAATAACTTGAAGTCCAGAATTATGATGCCTCCAGCTTTGCTTTTCTTTTTGAAGATTGCTTTGACTCTTCTACGTTTTTTTGTGGTTGCAAATGAAGTTTGTGGTTGCAAAGGAAGTTCTAACTCTGTGAAAAATGCTGGTGGTATTTTGATAGGGATTGCATTAAATGCGTAGATTGCTTTGGGTACTACAGACAGTTTAACAATATTTGTTCTCCCAATCCAAGAGCATGGAATATTTTCTACTTCTTTGCGTCATCTTCAATTCCTTTCATCAGTGTTTTACAGTTTTCAGAGTACACTCTGTTTTATCTCCTTGGTTAAGTTTATTCCTAGGCTCTTATGGTTTTTGGAGCAATTATAAATGGGATTGATTTCTTGATTTCTTTTTCTGTTGCTTCATTATTGGTGTATAGTAATGCAACGTATTTCTGTATGTTGATTTTGTATCCTGTGACGTTACTGCATTCTTGTATCAGTGCAATCAGGTTTTTTGGTGGAGTCTTGGGTTTTCTACATAGAGTATCATGTCATCTACAAAGAGTGAAAATTTCAATTCTTCCTTCCTTTTTTGTGTTGTCTATATTGCTGTGGCTAGGACTTCCAGTACTATGATAAATAACAGAACTTAAACAGAAAGTTCGGTTTCTCACCATTAGGGATGATCTTAGCTGGGAGTTTTTCATATATGGCCTTTATGATTTGAGGTATGTTCCCTCTAAACCTCCTTTGTTGAGGGTTTTTATCATGAATGGATATTGTACTCTGTCAAATGCTTTTTCTGTGTCTATTGAAAAGATCATTCTTATCCTTTCTCTTGTTGATGTGATATATCACACTGCTTGATTTGTGAATATTAAATCACCCTTACATCCCAGGAATAAGTCCCACTTGATCATGGTGAATGATTTTTTTAATGTATTGAATTCAAATTTTTAATTATATCTTTTAGAGATAAAGTATAAAACTTCCCTAAAAATATATTCAATCCTTATTCACTCATTCAAGCAGCAAATATTTAAAGACCTCTTTCTTATCAATACTGAGGACACTATGGCAGAGCCAGTGTAAACGTAAGTCAGCTCTAAAACCATATGCCCTTGGTTCAAGTTTTAGCTCATCTACATGTTCGCCTACTAAATAGGGGCAAGAAATATAGCTTCTTTTAGACTCTGCCTTTCAATTAATTAATAATAACAATAATATAGTTTGCAGATTATAATTTTTATAGAAAAACAATATTACCATGTTAAAAACAGACCACAATTTTTTTAAATTGTGATAATTTTTTTCTCATTTGCATTAGCACTAACATTTATAGATACTCACCAATAAAATGTCTCTTTGGGCAAAGAGAGAAGGGTATTGCAAATCTGGTTAGGAGCATAAGTCTTGGAGCTGTACCATCTGGGATTAGATAGTAGCCAAAATACTTATTAACTATGTCGTCAGGCAAGATATCTTAAGCCAACTGTGCCTCAGTTATCTTTGCTTATAGACTGGAAATACCATCAGCACTTACCTCGCAGAATTGTTGAGTGTTAAGAGAGGTCTACTCATGTGACCAGTTAGAACTATGATTAGTTTAATAAGTGTCCTCTGAGGATACCTATTATCAAGGCAAGTATATAACTGGTGACCCAAATCACAAGACTTTTGAGATGAAAGGGTATTTCATTAATAATTATTCTTGAACATAAACCAAGACTCTCCCACGCAAACTGGAATATATGATCCACTTAGCTAATAGACTCTGATTATAAGATTCTAAAATATCAAATATAAATATAAAATTAGTCAATTATAGAGACAGTTATTAAGAAAAATAGTCAAAGACATAGGAATTTATGATAAATTCTGATGAAATTACTGTTAGAAAAATATTAAAAATAAAGTGAAAATAAAGGTGTGACAGAGTTGGACAAATAATAAAGAGAAAATCTATAGAAAAGTTATAAAATATACAAGGATGCTTCAAAAGAAAAGCTTTTGTCAGGTCACCTGGGTGGCTCAGTCAGTTGTGTTCACCTTTGGGTCAGGTCAAGATCCCAGGGTCCTGGGGTCAAGCCCTGCATTGGGCTCCTCCCTGAGCAGGGAACCTGCCTCTCCCTCTTCATCTGCACCTCCCCCTGCTTGTGTATGCTCTCTCTTTCTCTTTCCCAAGTAAACTTAAAAAAAAAAAAATCAAAAACAGGTCTTTGTCATACTTGATAAAGCTATCAAATATTTTTGCAAGAATATTATTTTTTATGATTATACTACTAAAGTGAAATGAGAGGTAATGATAATTTTTATTGCCAGGTATTACTGACAAAAATCGTGCCAAATGTTACTCTTCTTAGGAACTAGCACATAGTGGCAATTACAACCTGACTTCATTATATGTACGGTAGAATAAATGTATTTTCATTGCACTTATATATTTTTTCAAATTAAATACTAAATATATTTTTAACATTAAATATGAAACGCTTTCAATTTTGAGTGGGTTCACTTTGATTTTCTATTTTCCGACGCCAAATATCCTTGACTAATAAGGACCTTCAGGCCCTTCTTGAAGGACACAGTGAAGACTGAGTAAGATGAGGAGGCATTGGCAGCACCTACCAGAGTGCTTAATGCATTCAGTAAAGTTTAAGACAGTTTAAATTTTAGTATTTATGTCTGCTTTCTTGCTAAACACAAAGATTTGAAAAGTGAATGAAGTATAAATAGTGCTACCTGAACGCTTACTTGGCAGTTGGAGATTCTGATATTCCAAATACGTCTGACAGAGCAATGTCGTCAGTGCTACAATCGAGATTCGCCAAAACTTCTGGCCGGTGGTGTGGAGGCAGAAAATTTACAGAGGGATTTTAAACCATTTTAAATCATGGAGATGTGGTTATCAGAGAAGTGGGGAGGATTGCTCAAGTGTCAGCACAGAGCGACTTCTTCCAAGTCCCTGCACTAAGAGACTCAGCCAAAGAGAATGGCTTCCAGCAGCCTAACGCCATATCCCTAGAATGACCTCAGCTCCCTTTAAAATGCCAGGAGAATTTACTGTTTGTTCCAGCCAAAACCTGACGACAGGCAGATAGGCTCCTGAACCCCTTCTTAGAGCAATGGCTTTAGAAAGGCTGTAATTATAAATCGTTTCTGTGTCCTCAGAGAAGTCAATCTACCACAGAACACTGTTTCTGGGAGGACTGGAGAGCTCTCTCCGAAATGGACACGTTGAGGGACATAACTCCCCTCTTCCCGCCAGTCACTGTGGAGGATAAGGGCCTACACTGACAGCTGCCTTGCTCTGACTTACACCACTGCCTCCTATCGTAAAGATGGCGGCTGTTTCCCCTTGGGGTAAGCACCAACTAACAAACCTAGATGGTTTAGTCAGGCCCTTAACACCATCGGAAGCTCCCCTCGACCCACCTCAGTCTTTCAAAGGTCTCTCGACTTCTGCTTCAGCAAAATTGATTTCTATCATGCTGGACCCTCTTCTCTATTCAATTTTTTGAATTTTTTTATTTTGATTTTTACCACTTTCTCACCCAGCATCGTTTATCTTTTACACAGGAATACCAACGAAAATTTAAGAAAACGTCAGGTCTATTTCTTAACTTCTTCGAATGGCTTTAAAAAGCCCTATCCTTCCCTTCTGCTTATTGTCCTTGGACAATAGAACAAAAACATCTTATAAGTGTAATTACATCACTCAAGCTCCTGTATGTAAGTAATCTAATGACTGCTCACCATAATTTTCATTAAGGGAAAAGAACGTTGATTATTCAGGTCATACATTGTTATTTTTTAATTTCTTAGAGAAATACTGTTTTCAAGCGGGGAACAACTGTACTTCTATGTCACCCGAAACCTGGTGGGGTTTTCTGTGTTGGTTTTTTTTTTTTTTTTTTTCTCACAGAGAAGAGCAGAATCAGAGGTGTCTATGAAGAAGGAAAATCGATGCCGTGAAACACTGTGAACGTCCTAGGCCTTTGTCCTCAGGTCTGGTCGTGTCCTTGTTCTGCTGTGTGACTCAGGGTTGCTAGTCCCCGGCTCAGATACTGCCTGGTTACTTTCAACAAAGGCATTTGAGCAAGATGAGAGGGAGGAAACTAGGCCAAGTCAGGGTTTTTCTTGCTGTTCCTCTCTGCCTCAGGCAGCGTTTCTCCGGAGTCCGTCCCTAAAAAAGAATGCCCCGTGGTTCCTTCACCCCAAGGGACCGAGGCCTGTCCTGCAGGAGCCCTGTCTAGGCTTTGTTCAACACTCCGGGACAGCGCTGGCTTCCTGCCTATGCTGCTCTCTCTGCATCGCAGCTTTTCCATGACCCGTGTAACCAAGTCCCTGCATCATATTTTCTGTCCTTTAAAAAATATAAAGCTGTGTCTGTTTTTCTGGCTACACCGTGATGGATACAAAACTCCCTGGTGGAAAAATGAAGTTAACGATGTGAGCCCGCAGTAGGAGAGAGTCAGAAGTGTCTCAAACCGTAAAACAAGTCAATTCTTGTTTTAAAATAGAGATTTGTATCTTACGGTTTCCCTATAATTACATGATAAATCTCCATTTTTGTGTCATTTTAATACAATGAATACAGTTAATTTTAGAAGAGAAAAAATAGAGAGCTAACCCATGTTTCCTGGGATTACAGTTCGGCTTATTGTAGATATCATGTCATCTAAAATAACAATGCTGATAATAAGCATGACAATATGCAGTCGTGAGAGCTCCGTCTGAGAGTTTCAGAAGTTTGGAAACAGCAAGGACAACAGCAACCATAGAACTATACACAGCCTAAACCAGCATTCTCCCACCTAGATCAGCTTCTAATTAAAGCCAATTATTTTCAATTTTCCCCTCAGCACAAACACGTTTATATAACCATTATTCATTCATAAATATGTATTGTCACCCAGAGCAGTGCAGAAAACCTATTTATCACTTAAAAAATACGGCACTGATTTGTACCTTATAAATTACCAAATTTAAAATCTATTTTATTACAGAGAGTTCTTTTCCTTACTTTTGTTATTTAACAATGAGCCAGTCTTATATAATGATTTGTAACAATAAAATAAAACAAACTCCAGAGAACCTACATCTTTCTTCTTTCTAAAACATCATTACCCGTAACATACAGATTTCTTGAAGTATGGCTGCGAAAGTAGTCATGAAACAGAATAAATTGAAGTGCCTGGTAAAATTGCAGATTTCTGGGTCAATATAAGCGAATTAAATCAATTTATTCAGCTCAAGTGTGGCTTATTTCATAACATAGACTACAATGTTTGGAAAATAACAATATGCGTATTTTAATATAGATATTAACATATTATAAGTTTTGATAACTTATAAGTTATAAATTGTTATAAGTTATAAAACTATAAGTTATTTTAACTTATAACTATTATAAGTTAATAATAGTGAATAGTGAAGAACTTGCAGATAAAACAAATGTTTGTATGGATATATAAAAGCCCTCTGACGTGCCTACCTCCCTATCAAATCAGACGAGAAATTTAAAAGATGGAAAATAAAGTGTAAAAGCAGGACACAGGACTGATACGGAAACTCGATCCTCAAAAGGAAGCGTACTGTGTGAATGTACATTTAATAAGCTAAAATGGGCAATAATCAGAGAGATGAGTCTAACATAAGTGATCCCATTAGCAAAGGCAGTTGGAACATTCAGTGCCGATTTTATTTAGTGCTACATAAGGACTCTACAAAACAAGTCTCAACAGAAATAGCTTCTGCTTTCTGTCAGCTTTCAGTTTCAGACTATTCCTGGCAACTGACCTATCCAACTGGCGTGGAAAGCTTCAGTTTGACCATTTGGGCATGAACCATCCCTAAGGGATCAATATGGGACAAAGGAAAACTTAAAAACAAGACTGCAAATTAGGTGTACCATGGTTTGCAAAATCAGACAAAAGTTCAGCCTCTTTGCTGATGGTTTTAAAAAGGAAGATTTACTCTATAACCCTCATGTGCAGGCTTCATCTCCATCTGCCATACTCACTCCTTTATTGTCATACTCAACTCCAGTAACATCAAACTAACTGCAGTTCCTTAATGAGTACTGCTCTTTCAACTATCCATTTATTTCCACAGGGAATGATTTTTTTTTCTTTAAGCAAAATTTTTTTCTCTCCCCAACGTGCATTGCTCCTCCATGATTGCTTTCCAAAGGCACAGACCACAAACATTATCATATTTTATCATTTTCCTTGGAGTACTCAAATTATCTTCTGCAAAAAATAATATTTTAGACATCATTTGGCACATAGTTAATCTTTTAGTTTGCTCCGTACTTGTTGAGAGGTAGGTCTTTTAATTTTCCTTTCATTTTCATGGTACTTAAGAATAAAGCCTGGTGAAGAATCACCATTTGGTAATGTCACCCAAAGTAATGCTTCATGGTACACAAACATATCCTGTCTAATGATTGTGTCATGATAATTAAATAATTTGGCTCAGCATTTAAAACAATGAAAAATAGGACACATGCATCTGGTGAAATGAAGAATCAGAAGGACATCAGAATTTGCATATCTTGACAAGTCTTACTATCTTTGCAAGTTTCCTGGTAAAAGTGAAATTAAAATAGTGTTTTAATTTATATGAATGAAATACATTTTTGAAACAAGACAGAGGGTAATGACTCCACATCAGTTTGGAGAAATGATAAATATCTGAGCTAAGTTGTTTTGGCTAAAATCGTATAGATAATATAGCTAATTTTGTGATGAAAGCATGGCAAAAAACACAATTCTATTGACTTTCTGAAAAAAAAAGACAAGTTATATATCAATGTTTTAAAATATATAGGAATGATAATCAGACTGAACATAGCTGGGCAGTGAAACACCATTATTTTTTGAAGGCCTGAAGAATGATCCTAATGCAACACATACGTGAGACAAGATACAGAGTTTTAGCACTTAATAAGATAACTTAGCAGTCCATGAGACTTTGTAGTCCATTAATTTTATTCAGAAGTTTCTGGTCTACTTCCAGGAACAAAATGGACTTATGTAATTCATTTATTTCTCAATGTCCTCCAGTACTAATGGTTTGGCCAGCATGTAGGATATGTTATATTTATATATCTTACACAACATGTGTGTGTGTATGTATATGTGTGTGTATATATACAAAATGGTTATGATCATAGACTTCTCAAACATCTTCCATGTATCAATGAACTATATATCACTGGTTTTAAATGCACCAGTCAAATATTTCCTTATAATAGATACTTCTGGTTTGTATAGAGAAGACATTCTTAGAGAGTAATGGTTTTTCACCCCATTTGTACTGATTTCTCAGTGCCTAATGTCACTCAGAAATAGTGAGCTGAACTAAGCGATGTCAAAACATGTTGGGATCATATGGACAGTTCTGTCCAAGTAATACCTTAAATCAGTTATTTTTTTTCCTTTTTCTTGTAGAAAATCTGTGAAATATATATTCTATGAGGAATCACAAAATTTAAAATATATTAAAAAGTATCAAATTCAAGTTTTATCAATGTGACTTTTAATACCTAAATTGTCCTTCAGGAAATGTGAAGTGAAGCAATTTTAGATTCAGTTAGATATTTTATAGTACTATATAATTCTTCTCTTTTAAAAGTCAAGCACCTTTAATTTTTAGCTAATTCAAGCAATTTTATTAAAAAGAGAATGGAAAACTGTAAATCTTTTAAAATAATGAAGAGTCCCCAAATTCTTACACAAATCTAGTAAAACTGGTATTTACTTTTTACATGCTACCATACATATAGATGGAAAATTTTATTTTGTTGCATTTCCTTAAAATACCGAGCTTTTTAAAAGTGTTAACAAATATCATATATAATTCTATAATGTCTAAACTATTTTAATTACTGAGTAAAGCTTAGTGGATTGTTTCGTATTCCATTAATAAAGAATTCCAGTAGATAAATAGACAATAGATAAATAGATAAATGGATAATTTATCCAATAGATAAATGGACACATTATCAGCCAAGGTACATAAAGAAAAATATAATTTTTACTGGTTTAATGAGCTCTGTTTGATAGATCACAAATAGCAAATTATTTTAATGTGCATTCATATTATAGCCTTTCCCTTCTTTGTCACATCCTCCTACTATGAACATGGTAGACATTTAGAACAGAACATGCAAAGATTTTAAACACTTTCAGGCATGAACAATGTCATGTTAATTTCTAAAACTGAACTTTAAGACACAACATCAGAATACTAAGCTGCAGCTCATTTCAACGATCCCCACAGCCACCATTAGCAGCCTCACCCCTGCTGGAGAATTCTGAAGACCAGCAGTGTGGGGTGAGTTGAGGTCTGTTCTGTCCTTCTTACTGTACCTCCCCCCTTACTACCACGTGTTCCAGTATTCTTTTGCTCGATCCTTTCTATCTTCTTCCCTCACTCAAATTTCTTCTTTTACAGAAACAGGGAAGAGAGATGGGAAAAAAGGACTTAAGGCTTTTGACCTATGTTAGGCTATTTGTGGATGCCTCTTGGCTTCTGAATGACCGCTTTCATGCCATGAGATGTTCTCATGGCTTCCTCAGGGGACTACCATAGGTGTTCTTACAGGAGTTTCATGCAGTACTGTTCCAACAATCCTGCCATGGAAGTATACAGTTATTCCCGCAATTTTTTTTTTTTTTCAGCATAACAGTATTCCTTGTTTTTGCACCACACCCAGTGCTCCATGCAATCCATGCCCTCTCTAATACCCACCACCTGGTTCCCCCAACCTCCCACCCCCCACCGCTTCAAACCCCTCAGATTGTTTTTCAGAGATATGACCCTCATTAATGAAAAAGCTATCATCCATGATTGTTGGTTTACCACTGGGACTAGGAGTATTACCCCTCTTATAGAATATTACTCAACTTCTTGCTCCAAACAATGAATGCATTCACTTTCTTTTGTATCTTTTAGATAAGTAAACATTGATTGTTCCAATGATGTTTGTAGCTTCTCTTTCAGTCAGTCTTTATCTATGGCTCACATTTTCATACTGTGGATATTTGCAGTATTGGTTAACACTGCAGAAGTTAAGTGCAGAAGTGGGATTAAGACAAAGAATCTGATCCCTTTATGGCTAAATGTCTCTAGAAAAGTGCTAGATGTGAACAAAAGAGATACTGTTATGATGGCTCATTGGTCTTTGTGTCATTGATTATTTGAGAAGGCTAAATCGTGATTACGGTTAGACATAAACATATGTAGATTTGATGTCCCCGGAGATACAAAGAATATATAAAACTTGGTAGATTGGTGGAAAGATTGGACCTGTGGGAAAAGGTCTATGCCTGCTTGACAGTCTTTAAAAAAAAAATGTAGGTATAAAGAAAAAAACAACTCAAATATATTTGAATTCTTCAGTATATCACACAAAATTGATGATAACTGAGTTGTATAAATAATTTGAATAATACATATATATATGCAAATACGTTTTGTTCAGCAAATTTTCTTCTCCCACATTCATAAAATATTTATTTTAATATATCTCTAAAAGCAATAATTTCAGGTTATTCTGGAGAGATAAAATTCTTAGATAACAATAAAATTAGAATAATATCTTATAATTACAACATTGTTTTATATGCTTTATTTATGATATGCTATAAAAATCATAGAATAACTATATGGGGTCCTGGTAATATATCCATTTTACCAAAATGAAAAGTAAAGCCAAAGTAGATCTATTTCCTTTAAGTGATAAAGCCAATTTGAACTCAGCCTGTCTGATACCACAATCTTCAATTCACCCACAATGCTATGTGGTCTAACTTACATAACGTATTAAGTTAAAACACTATTTTAAAATCACTGTTTGGAATGTAAACAAATGATAATTTGAGCAGACCAACTATTTTCAGATAGTGGCACAAAATTGCACATATCCGTTGTCCTTTACAAACCATATTACATAGAATTATGGTTTATACATCTTGCCTGAAAGCAAGAGAATGTGAGTAGTGAAATCCTGACAAGAACCAGATACCTTATCAGACTACTGGTCATTAAACCAAGAGGCAGAGAGATCTCCAGGATGCTCAGGTCGGTTCCCCAGGTTCTATTCTTTTACACCAGATGCATTAGGCCGAGGCTAAGATTTTTAAGAGAGATGTGGAGGCACCTCATTTGCATGAAGAAGTAATTTAGGTTATGACACCTCTTTATTTTATACTTAAATAGTTACATACTTTGTGTCACTTTTTTAGCAAGTTATTCACCAGTAATCATAGATTCCAACTATTTTCATCATAAGTAATTCTATTTGCTATATGCATTCTATAGATTAGCATTTTTCTGCTAATTTTTTTTCCAGATGATTTGCCATTAGTATGTTTATAAGAGGACAAGACGAGGGGTCCCACTCCCACTTCCTCAAATGAAAGGAGTGAATGAATTGTACAGCTGACGTTCTAACCATTTCTGTTCCACAAATTATATTGCTTATGCATTCAAACTGTAGTTTTGAATACATAGTATTTGATAAATATGCGTTATCATTAAAGTTAAGAAATTCTGAGATGGCATAAAAATCAGTCTAATATTATTTTTTAACTTGGAAAGTCACATTTAAATTGTTACATTAAGCATATTTTTAAACCTACATTAATGACAAGTTTGTTTTCTCTCTATTATTTTGGCTTATACATCATAACTCAGCCTCCTTGCATGTATACAACCCTTCCGCAGTTAGAGTTCAATATAGCCAGTAGGCCATTTTTTTTAACTCTATGGAGCACTATAAAAAATATACAGCATATGGCTATTTCAACAGAGAATACCCAGCAAGTACTGGTATTCAGTAGTTAGTAGTTCTTATAAAATTTAATGCATTCTTTTTATCTAGATTAACATGATAAATGGGATAATCATCTGCAACATTCAGTTTATTTTTCACAGTGTTCTTAGTTGTATTTATTCCTTAGAGATAGCAATTCAAATTATCTTTGTTACATAGGACACCTAAATTATTGTAAATATACAACAATGTCTAATATTTAAGCATGTATTATATTAAGATTATTTGTGTCATTTCAGATAAATTTCTCTCTTCATTGTTCTTGAATGTTTTGCTTGATGCATTTTTAATATTTTCCATTTACAAGGAACTAATAGTGATAAAGCCTTGGTTAATTAAATGATAATTCCCCAAATGACTTCTATTTATTTAGTGTGTATATGCCGAATAGTATACCATTTTTCTGTAGATCGCTATCTTTTCTATTCTTTTCAGTGTCTATTAGTGAAACATAAATAAATGACTTAGAATAATCACTTGATATTTTGTTCTCATGACAACAGTTAAAGGCCCAAGTCATACCCAAACGATTTCTTATATTCACAATACCTCATCAAAGTGCATAAAGGATCTAAGGGTGAAGGGTCAAAAATAGCATGTAACTAGCTTACTCTTTTGCATAAGAAATAGAAAAAAAGAATGGATAGAAATCAAAAGCATAAATTTGACACTCGTAGTTACTATTGTTGAATACTAGGGAACAAAAGACAATCAAATTTTGAAAATTAAGCTTTCGTTTCATTTCATCTTTATAATGGAAGGTAAGCGCAACATTACTTAAGTTGTTTTTGAAGGCAAGCAGAACTTTCCACCAATTTAGTCTTTTGTTATGTAAACTGACAGACTTGGTATTTTATATGATACTACTAAATTTAAACGAATTTTTTTTTTCTAAAAAGTACCTTGGCATAATTTTTAAACATTCTAATTAAAATAAAAAGGCTTATAATGTACAGTGTCTTCAAATAAATAGTATATTTTCCTTTGTACTATGTGTATAAAATAATGCATAAGATGAGTCCAGGCCAACACTCTAATGAAAGGAGTCACCTGATGACTCTATGCACTGGGGTACACTATTAAGTAGGCTTGCAGCTACAAAACTTGCACTAGATTTAGAGACACCAAACTGAAGGACTTCATGACTTGAACTGCTCTTTGTCTCATACCAGAGATATATGCATGTATACACATACATATATAAACATACATCCATTGCATACGTGTGTGCACATAAACATATATATGTAAATAATATTTTTTAAAGATTTTTATTTATTTATTTGACAGACAGATCACAAGTAGTCAGAGAGGCAGGCAGAGAGAGAGAGGAGGAAGCAGGCTCCCTGCTGAGCAGAGAGCCCGATGCGGGGCTCGATCCCAGGACCCTGAGACCATGACCTGAGCCAAAGGCAGAGGCCTTAACCCACTGAGCCACCCAGGCGCCCCTGTAAATAATATTTTAGTCAATAATTTTATTGACTTGTTCTTACAACAAGCAAAATCTTCACTCCAATTTCCCACCTATACAATTCAACCATTATTTTGCTGGGAAAATGATCCTCTCTGAAATGTAAATTCTGCTCTCTAACCCTCAATCCATTTCAGTTTCAAAATTCACTATTGCATCTAGTGAGCCTAATTAGATATAAGCTTCATGGGACAAATAGGGTGGTTTTGCCCCGTATGGTGTCATCTGTCAGAAAACTGGAGGTTATCTCAACTCCAGAGACCTACTGACTCCTGGCATTACTACCTGTCTCTCTATTTGAGACTATAAATAGCAATTTCCTGTCCTCTGAGCCTGTAGTGCTGCCATATGTCCTTTGGCTCACCGAAGTCCAAAACAACCACAGCCGGGCTCCTGTTCAGCAATACTCAACTGACAGAAGGGAGACGAAACCAGCAGCTACTCTGCAAAAAAACAGATTTTTCAGAACACTCCATTGGTCTATGCAGCTTTTCCTGCAAATGCCATTTATTACTGTAAACTAGTTTTGGGGTTTGGGTTAGTATAGCAGCACTGTTAGTTGCCTATTCAACACCAACTTCTTTCTTTCTTTTTAATTAAACCACAGACTTTTACAGGTAAACAGTTTCGAGTAACTATTTCCAGCTGAGAGATTGAAGACAATCCTGGGATCTCATTCCCCTTGCCAATGATTGCTTTAGAAATTAGAACGCGACACAATTCCAATGAATTACATAAAAGAGGACACTTACTGGGTGCTTCTGGACAAGGTTTCCAGACTCATAAAAAGGAACACATACAGGAAGATATAGTCTCTTTTCCTTCAATGAATGCTATTGTGTCAGTAAATGATGCCTGAAGCTACAAGAGTTTTAGTGATATCAGAGGAGCTGGCCCAAGGTCAAAGCTGACAATGGCTGGACAGAAAAATCCCGGATACGAGATAAAGGAGTTTAACCATCAAATGAATCACCCTGCCTCTGGATTTCTTCTTAAAGGAGATAATAATGCATTTTCCTTAAATGATAAAAGAGAGGCAGTAGGAAGCTTCTGTCATTGTATTTGTTGGGTTTTGGTCCATCTTCCATTTACTTGCCAGTGTCTAACTAGGAGATGAAACAACTGGTCTGCCTACACCAATGCCCTGGTCTACGAAAGTCTTCTTTCACAAAGGTTATTAGGTAGCATAAATTCTTAAATTAAATATTTGAAACTTCAACTGTAGAGTCTAATACCACAATCCACTGACTACAGCAGCTATCAGGCTTGTTACTAATGCCCAGTCTTCTTATATAAAAGGTGAGTGGAAAGAAACACTAAAAATGGTTCTGGAAATACTTCAGGAGACTGAAACACGTGATTTCCTCACCCCTCCTGAAAAATTAGAAACCTGACAGAAATCAGAAACATGGTTCTCTATATACCCACCTATCCCTAAACGCCGTAGTAAGAGTGGAATCTGTGGATTCTTCTTGGATCCGTAATAGAATAAACAACTCACTTGGTCTGCAAGTCCCAAACTGGGAGGAAGCCAGAGCTCACTTTAAAATTGTTACTGGCAATGACTATCATAAGTGGCTACCGAGTCCCTTTTCATAATTCTCACCGTTCGCCTCCTTGAACACTTCCCACCAGAGAGGAAATCTCTACAGATGTTTCTCTATTTGTTCATTTATTTATTCTGACAGGAAAGGCTTATTTTTTTTCTAAAAAAAAGTGTTTTTGGGGTGTGTTAGAGTATAGGGGTGTAAGTTTTAAAACTTTTTTACATCTTTCTTCAAAATTCAGTTTTTTTTCTGTTTATTTCCCTTAATTTCTATCTGGAACTCTCTCTGAAGATTCTGATTTTCCTTCAAATCAAGAGTTGTCCTCTGTTGTTACTTGACATTTTAAATTATCACCTCTGTTCCAGTCTATCATCTGTCTGTTTCTCATTATATATAGATAAGATCTCCTAGATATATTCTTCATATAAACATATAAACTTATACAAGTTTAACTTCCAGTGCTTTTTTTTTTCTTTTTGAGCCCTAGCCGAATGTGTTCTACTTTTGTTCTTCAGTTTTCTGTACCAATCAGTCTACTATTTACTGCTTCAATCAAGGACTCGCATTTACCAATCAAGTTTTCCATTTACATGTAATTACTTTTTATCTTAAATTGATTTTTCTCCATAACTGCTTTCTCTATTTTTATGGATGCAGCATCTTCTTATATCTTTTAGGGAATATAAAATAGAAAATTTCTATAATTTCCCCGTTTCCTTACATATGTCTATTTGAGAAAGAAAGCGGGTGAAAGAGAGCAAAAGGACGATGGATTGATTTTCTGAAATTTAAATGTTTACTTATGATCTGAAATATTTTTCACCTTTTTAATAGTTTTTTGTGCTCTTCTGCTGTTGGCTAATTTGCAAAGTAGTTCAGTTTTTGTTTTTGTGTTTTTCTTTTTTCCTTGGAGGAAGCTAAAGTGTGTTGGATTTTATTTAATCTATTTAACAAAAACTAATGGAATATGTCCCAGGTGACAAGAATCCTTTCAGACTCTACACATATGACTGTGAAATAATTGGCAAAGACTTATTTCTTTGCATTACATGATAGAGCACCATTCCCCAGTAGAATTTTCTGCAGTAATAGAAACAGTCTGTTTGTCTGATATGGTACCCTCTAGCCACACTTAGATATTGAAACGGAAGAACCTTAAATTTCAATCTAATGTGGGTAATGTAATCAAAAATTATATTTTAAATTTTATTTAATTTATAAAATTTAAATAGTCACAAGTAGTTATTGTCTCTGTATAGGGCCATTCAGGTACAGAGGATGAGAAATAATAAAAAAAGAAAAAAAAAAGACATGTTCAGTTAGGGAGAAATTCTAAGTGCAAATAAAGCAGCTCAAGAGGGTAGATAATGACTGGATGTGGAAAACACTGTCTTTAGTTTGTATAATAAGAAACCACCTCTCTGAAACATAAGAAGTGAATTGACACCTTACTGAATGACGGAGCCACCTATGCACATATTTGCTATAAACATTTTCAAGGAGAGCAAGAGCAAAGGCCCTGAGGTAGTGGCAAACTTAGAAGGATTCAGAAACTAAAAGGACACTACAGCTGAATGTGTACACACACACACACACACACACACACACACACACACTTATGTATCAAACTTTTCAAAAAATTTCTAATGCATGGCTGTGGGAAAACTAGTCTAACACCTAGCTTTCATTATAATCATGTCCAAGGTTATGGTTATTATAAATTCTCCCTACCATGCAGTTATAGAGCCTCATCTTGAACAAGTTTGCTACATAATAATATAATTTTGATGAATTTTACCTATTCATTCAGATGATCTTTCACAAGGGCAACACCAAAATGTGTTATTTTTATCAGGAACTAATTTGTATAATTTCAGTGAAGACTGACTCATTTTTTTCTAAGTGTGATGGGACTCTATATTATCCATCTTCCTTTTCATTAGGATCTACATATATGGAATCATTAAATTATATAATTTGGAAAACTCTTTTTAGGAGGAATAGTAAGAAATTATGAACAAGGACTATATGAGAGAATATTTATTTAAAATAAAAAATAAGGGACGCCTGGGTGGCTCAGTTGGTTAAGCCCACTGCCTTCGGCTCAGGTCATGATCCCAGCGTCCTGGGATCGAGTCCCACATCAGGCTCCTGGCTCGGCAGGGAGCCTGCTTCTCCCTCTGCCTCTGCCTGCCTCTACCTGCCTCTCTGCCTGTGCTTACTCGCTCGCTTTCTCTCTCTAACAAATAAATAAATTAAATAATAATAATAATAAAAAATAAAAAAATAAAATAAAAAATAATTTAAAACCAAATCAGACATTTCTTTAAAAAAACTGGAAAAAGCAAATATTAACAAAACACAAATATATTAACACTATTATAATTTACTATACCTGATATAAACTAAGAGTACCTCTATCCTAAAACTGTTGATTCTTTATAATTCGGTTGTCTTTCCATATGTCAACTATTCTGTAATATATTCTATTGTGAGAAAAGAAAATAATTCCAACTTTTTCTTTTAGGTTTGTTGACTTTTTTTAACATTAAATGTAGTTTAGGGAAACAACAGCTCAAGATTTATTTTTTTTAAATGCCACATTGCTAACTTATTCTTCCAGTTTTTACTCTGAATGTACTTCTTTTGGCATAGTCCATATATCTGCTTTTGAAGAAGGTGGTCCAGTGGGGCTAGATCCTCGCTATCCATACTCTTCTCCCACAGAAATGGAGGTGGAGATGGGAGGGGGTGCCAGTAGGAAGCAGGGAGGTGGCTGTTGAAAACCAGACAGGCATGGAAATGATTCAAATAGTTTACCAGGCACTTTCTTTGTCCAAGACAACCACAAACCTCAGACACATGTGGAAGCTCCCCACAACTAAAGGTTCATCAACCTCATGGTTTACCTTTTTTTTTTCTTTTCTCTTCTTCTCTTTTCTTTTCTTTCCCTTCCTTCCTTCCTTCCTTTTTTTTTTTTTAAGATTTTATTTATTTATTTGACAGACAGAGATCACAAGTAGGCAGAGAGGTAGGCAGAGATAGAGAGAGAGGAGGAAGCAGGCTCCCCGCCAAGCAGAGAGCCCGACGCGGGGCTCGATCCCAGGACTCTGGGATCATCACCTGAGCTGAAGGCGGAGGCTTTAACCCACTGAGCCACCCAGGCGCCCCTTTCTCTTTCTTTTTTAAGAGAGAGGGGAAGAAAGAGAATCTTAACCAACCTCCATTCCTAGCAGCACAGAACCCCATATGAGGCCCGATCTCATGATCTGAGCTGAAATCAAGAGTTGCATGCTTGACCAACTGAGCCATGCAGGTGTCCCTACTTTCTCTAGTCATCATAGTCTGTTCCTTCTTCTCTTGAAAGATTATTTGGGTACTTCTTGATTTTGCAGTTTCATCAGTTTTTTTTTTTTTTTCAGCATGTTTTGATTGCTCAAGAGTTTAAGATAATATTTTTAAAGTTCACCAAAGTTGTTTTATTCTTGAAGGCATAAGAAGCGTGAAGTTAGATGCATATACTGTGAACGGTGGTAGTGTCTGAGTCTTGTTAAAATTTTGTATTAATTTCTCTTTATTTCTCATATCAGGAATGGTAAAATGAATGACAAAAGGAATAGTTTTATGATCAGAGAAAAGATGGGTGGGTCAGCGAAGAACTAAGAGGCAAGAAACATTTCCTTGACTGAGGTTATTTTGGTGTGGTGTTGACTACCTGTGATTGGATGGTGTACAAAACTAATGCTTTCTCATGTGGGGTTGGTGGAGGTGGTCATCAAGAAGATTTAACCAGCAGTTGACCTGTGACTGGACCCAGGCATTTTGGAAGCTCCTCTTCCCTTCCTGGTCATTGCTATGTACTTCCTAGCCAACTTTCCCACAGCCAGAGCTGTATCTCTCAAGGATACATCCTTGAGAGAACAACAGTATGTTGTTGATACTATCTGAACAATATATTTGACTAAATCCATTTAAGGTCTCTATATAAACTCGGGATTCTTGTGGGTGGGTGATAAGATCTATTCAACTTGTATACCCAAAACAAATCTCATCTATAAACCTGCCACCTAGCAGTATGGAATGGTCTGCCATTTTCTTCTGTCTTTCCTTGCTCTCAGTGTGTGGGGGTCAGTTTCACATTTCACCCAGGGAACTTCTAAGGTTGCACACCAGCCTTGTAATTTCCCCCAAATATTTCCACACTGGAAAGTTCCCTAAGTAACATGTAGCTTGGCCTCTGCTTTTCATCTGGCTGCCTAATTCATATCACTTCCATCTCAGATTCTATGCACAGTAGTAAATTCTATCTTCTTTCTGCTGATATCATTTGTCATTCTTAGATGGGATTCTTTTAAAATAACCCAGCCTAGCTGGGTTAAAATAACCCTGCCCTATCTGCAGGGCCTATTTCTAGTCTTCAGGAATGAAACCACAGACTATTCCAGAACTTCACCCGACTACAGAGGCCACTTCTACCATGCTTTTTCCTGCATACTTTTTAGACATGAATTGTATATGAGATTCCCATGCAACCATAATTTCATGCAAACCATATCTAATTCTTTGTGGGGTTGGTATAAAGCCAAATGCCACAGAACTCTAACAATTTTTCTATAAAATCTAGTTGTCCACATCTTCAGCCTTTTCTGTTTTCCCATCAAGTTACAAGGTGTTGGTCTAAGATTCTCAGAATGATTTATCCATTGGTAAGATTGTTTGATAGTTATTCAAGTCTTCTACATTTTTATTGGTTTTCTGTCTACCATCCTATTAATTATTGAGCTAGAATTACGAAATCTTGGAATATAACTGTGGATTTGTCTATTTTTCCTTTCAGTTCTAAGAGGATTTGCTCCAGGTATTTTGAACTCTATTATTTAAAGTGCAAGAATACTTAAGATCATGTTCTCTCAGTTAGAAGTCTCATTTATAAATAAGTCATGGTCTTGTTATCGCTGGTAATATTCTTTAGCCTAATGACCTGTGTCTTATAATAATATAGCCTAATGGATTTTTTTAAAATAAATGTTTTATTTGCAACATTTTAGATTTATAAGAGATAGTAAAGACTGGCCTTCTATATTCTTCATTCAGCTTCACCCAGTGTTAAGATATTTCATTACTGTGGTATATTTGTCAAAACTAAGAGACCAACATTGGGTCATTACTATTACCTAAACTCCAAGCCTTCTTGGATTTCACAAGTTTCACATGTAATGGCATTTTTATTCCAGGTTCCAATCCAGGATACCACATTGCATTTATTCATGTTTCCATAATCTCCTCAGATCTGTAATGATTTCTTTGTCTTTCCTTGTTTTTCATCATCTTGATTATTTTGAGACACTTTAGTCAGTTATTTTGTAAAATATCTCTCAATTTGTGTTTCTCTGATGATCTTTTTTTCTTTTTAAGATTTTATTTATTTTAGAGAGAGCACAAGCAGAGGGGAGGGGCAGAGGGAGAGAGACAAGCAGACTCCCCACAAGCAGGGAGCCTGACACGAGACTTGGTTCTAGGCCCCCAGGATCACAACCCAAGCCAAAGGCAGACACCCAACTGACTTAGCCACCCAGGCACTGTATCTGATGATCTTTTTATGTTTAGACAGAGTTATGTTTCCAGAGTTTGAAGGAAGAAGATCACAGCGGTAAGGTACTCTTTTCATCACATAATATCAGAGAGGTCCAAAAATGTCAACATGATCACACGGTTAAGGTATAAGGTATAAGATACAAGGTATCTTACATAAAAAAATATAAGTTTTATTCCTTCCCAAGTTATTGTCTTTCTGTTCACAAACTCTGTTCTTTCAAAGTGAATCACTAAGACAAGCCCCACTCAGGTGGCATGGGATGATGATTAATCTTCATCTCCTAGAGAGAAGACTATCTAGATATATTATTTGGAAATCTTTTGTAGGAAAGATTTTTCTTTTTCTCTGTCTTTATTCGTTGAGTCTATTATTTATTTATAATCGGGATGGACTCATATTTATCACATACTTTGTGTTATAATCAATACTATGTTGTTTGTTTTGTTACTCAATTTGTTTTTCATTTCCAATTTTTCATAAGAAAAACCTTAGGTAGATTCCAAGTCTTTTTTCTTTTCTTTTCTAATATAAGCAGTTCATGTTATAGTTATCTTTATATCTTTCAAGGAATGTTTTATTTGTGTTTCAAAAATTTTAGTATGATGTTTCTTTTCATGCTAATTGATCTAATTATACTTCTAATTTTTCTTGTGATTTTTTTTCATATAAAAGTGCATCTTTTAATTTTAACATTTGGGGGATTTTTTTTTCCATTTTATTTTATTTTATTTCTTTTCAGTGTTCTAAAATTCATTGTTTATGCACCATGGGATTTTCCAAATAATTATTCATTACTGAATTTTAGTTTAATTCCATTGTAATCAGAAAGAATGTTGTCTACCATTTTAGTCCTTCAAAGCTGATGCTTAAATGGACCAGAATATGGTTCACTTATGTGCTATTTCCACTTATATTTGAAAAGAATGTCAGCTGGGGTATACAACAATTATCCTAAATGTCTTTTAGAACAAGTTGGTTTTTACTGTTCTTCAAGTGTTTCACAGTCTTATTCATTTTTTTGGTCTACTTGTTCTACCAATTACTAAAAGAGGAATATTCATAACTGTAACTAGACTTGTGGATTTATTTATTTTCCTTTCAGTCCTGTCAGGCTTTCCTTCATTTATTTTGAACTCTGTTGTTATGTTTCTACAGATTCAGGTTTGTCTTCTTGATAAATTGGCCCCTTTTTTATTGTGGAATATCTTTCTTTGTCCCTATTAATATTCCATGTTTGGTAAGTTACTTTCTCTTATACTGATATAACAACTCTAGCTTTCTTTGGATTAGGAATGAATTTAATATATTTCCATCTTTGTAATTTTATAAAATTACAACTCTTGTGTAGAAGATAAAGTTGGGTATTGACTTTTAACCTACTAGACAATCTTCAACATTTTATTTGCATGTTTATACAATATAATTTAGTGTAATTATTGTATGTTACGTTTAAATACGCTATCTTGCTGTTTGCTTTCTACTTGTATTTTTTGTTCCTTCCTCCCTATTTCCTTGACTTCTTTTGAATTAATTATTTTTTAATGATAAATTTCATCATCACTCGGCTTTTTAGATATTTTCTATGTTTGCTCTAGGTTTTATAATATATATCTGTAACTTTTCAGTTTACCCACAACTTCACATATACTATTAGAAACACAGCATATCCTTACATTTCCATTCCAAGTATTTTATAATAGTTTTCATGCATTTTTATTTTATACCTTATAAATCTCATGTTTTACTATTGTCTCAATTATCTTTAAAATAGACCAAATATATCTATTACATTTACCCACATATTTTTCATTTTTGAAAGTTTTTTCTTCTCCCTATTTTTTTCCAGATTGTATTTTACCTGTTCTCTTCAGTAATTTTATTATGATATATATTAATGTGGTTTTATTTACTTTTCCTCTGCTAGGATTTAACTGACTTTCTTAAATCTGTAGCATACAGATTTCAATATATTTGGAAAACTTCTGGTTATTATTTAAGTTATTTACTGTTTTTTCCTTCCTCTCCTTTATTTCCTTCTAATAATCTAGTTACACGCATATATTTCTGCTTGATATTCCACTACTCACAGAAGCTATATTCATTTATATTTAGTCTTTTTCTTGTCATGATTCATTTGTATAAATTCTATTGCTGTATCTCTAGGTTCACTGGCCTTTTCTTCTTCAAGTGTCTAATCTTTTGATATCATATAATGTATTTTTCATCTCAGATACTCTTTTTCATATATAACAGTTCTATTTGGTCTTTTTAATGCTTTCCATTTCTTTCCCAATTATATATATTTTTTCCTTTATATCTTTGACTCCTTTTACAAGATTTATTATGTCTACTCATTCCATCATCCTCACCATTTCTGGTTATTTCTATTTACTTCTATTATTTTTATTTCCAGCCATTACTCATATCTTCCTGCTTGTTTGCATATTGACAATGTTTTATTGGATTCCAGATATTGGAATTTTACACTTTTGTCTGCAGGCATTTATTATCTTCCTTTAATGAGCATTAAGATTTATTCAAGTCCATGATTCAGTTATTTGCAGATGTGTTTGGTCTTTGTGAGGCTTCCTTGAAAGTTTTTGTTTTTATTTTAATAGAGGTTCCATGGCAGCTTTTATTCTGGGTCAATTTAACCCCTTTCTGAAGGCATATTTCTGAAGACTCTACTCCATGCCCCATCTATAAAGATCTTTACACTCTAGGAACATGAATGATTCCAGTCTTGTTCTCTGAGAATTGTTCATCTTACTGCTTTCTTTGTGCAGCCAGGGGTTTTTCCTCTCTCACGTGTTTACATCAGCACTCAACCAACATCTTCAGCAACTCCTCTGGAAGATTTCTAGATCTCTTTCACTATGGTGCACTGGCTTCTTGTTACTTTGTCATGCAAACTCTCAGCATCTCTGAATTCTACTTTCTCTGCAACCCAGGTGAAACCACAAGGCTGTGTTTCATTCTCCCTACCTGCACTGGGGTCTGGAAACCACTCCAAGTAACAAGTTAGGCAAATGTAGTGTCCACTCTATTTCTTTCTCTTTTCTCAGATATCATACTCATAGTGTCTTTGTCTAAAATTAGCAAATCATTGCTGCATATATTTTATTTAGTTTGCTATTTGTTTACAGAGGAGTGCACTAATTCCTGTAGTGTTTAGTAATTCATTGATGGAAGTAGAAGTTATATCCAGTTCTTCAGTTTCTAACAAGTGGTTTATTTAGAAATAAAGAATATTTTTAATTAAAAATTCATCTAACCAGCCAAATAGGCAAGACAAAACAAAAATGAAACTTTTTAAAAATATTTGGATAAAATTAAATATTGTGTCACATTGTACCAAAGAGTGTTTTATCACTTTTATTTATATTAAGTAAATATTTTAATTAACACCTTCTCGCTGTAATTTGCTTATAGCAAACTAACTATAATAAATGAATAACAGCACCCATGAAGACAGTTTTCTTACTACTTTAGTTAGCCTGCTTATATTCTCTCAAAATTATTTTTGCATGCAGGAGCATAAGGGAATTGAAAATGGATGTATTTCTAGAAATTACTCTAGTCTTATAATATTTATACTTTTTTCTCGATAGCATACAACAAAATAATTTAGAAATAAAAGATTATTAAAAACTGGTAACATCCACTAATTTGAAATTTTTACTTGTGATTTACGTATGTGTGGACTTTAATATGTCTAATTTTTTGATAAAAGATTATATTTTTCCACTTGCTCTGTATATATTTAAACACATCTGTTTTCTTTCTAAATGATAATTTTCCCTTGTCCTAGTCCACTTGGGTTGTTATAACAAGAATACTGTAAACTAGGTGGTTTAAAAATAACAAACATTTATTTCTTACCATTCTGGAGGCTGGAAGTCAAGACCACTTGGCACCTGAGTTTCAGCAGACTTGGTGTCCCCAGAGGGCCCTCTCTCTGCCTAGAAGTCTGTCTTTACTTTTCTGTAAACTCATAGCAAGAGAGCTTTCTCTGTTCTCTTTTATGAGAGCACAATCTCATTCATGAGGGCTCTGCCCTCAGGACCCAATCACCTCCCAAATGCTCTACCTCCTCTAAACATCACCTTGGGGGGTAGGATTTCCACAAGCAGATTTGGAGGCAGACAAAAACATTCAACCTAAGCAGCCTCTAAGAATATACCTTGAGGGGTGCCTGGGTGGCTCAGTCGGTTAAGCGGCTGCTTTTCCCTGCTGGGTGGGGAGACTGCTTTTTCCTCTCCCTCTGCCTGCCTCTCTACTTGTACTCTCTCTCTCTGTGTCAAATAAATAAAATCTTTTAAAAAAAGAATATAATTTGAAACTAACTCCTTTTGTTGTTGCTGTTGTTGTTGTAAGCTTAAGGTGTACAACCTGTCGATTTGATAAACATATTGCAAAATGATTACTACCATAGCGTTAGCTAACACTCCCATCCTGTCACATAATTGCCATTTCTTTTTTGTAGTGAGAACATTTAAAATTTACTCTTGAGCATTGCTAAAATTAACAAGTCAGAAAACAACAGATGTTGGTAAGAATGAGGAGAAAAGGAAACCCTTTTACACTGTTGGTGGGAATGCAAGCTGGTGCAGCCACTCTGGAAATAGTATGGAGGTTCCTTCAAAAGTTGAAAATAGAGCTACCTTATGACCCAACAATTATGCTACTAGGTATTTACTCAAAGTTACAAATGTAGTGATCCAAAGGGGCATGGGCACCCCAATGTTTACAAGTAGCTATGTCCACAATAGCCAAATTATGGAAAGAGCCCAGATGTCTATCGACAGATGAATAAAGAAATAATGGTATGTGTATGTATGTATGTGTATACACACACACACACACACACATATATAGTAATGTGTGTGTGTGTGTGTGTGTGTGTATATATACATATATACACATATACACATATAGTAGTATTCCATCATATATATGATGGAATACTACTCAGCCACCAAAAAAAGAAAGCTTGCCATTTGCAATGACATGGATGGAACTAGAGGGTATTATGCTAAGTGAAATAAGTCAATAGGAGAAAGACAATTATCATATGATCTCACTGATATGTGGAATTTAAGAACAAAACAGAGGATCATAGGGGAAGAGAGTGAAAAATAAATAAGGTGAAATCAGAGAGGGAGACTCTTAATCTCAGGAAACAAACTGAGGATTCCTGGATGGGAGGAGGTGGACAGATGGTGTAACTGGGTGATAGACATTAAGGAGGGCACAGGATATAGTGAGCACTGGGTATTATATAAGACTGATGAATCATTGAACTCTACCTCTGAAACTAATAATACATTATAAGTTAATTAACTGAATTTAAATTAAAAAGAGAAAAAGGAAAAAATCTACTTTTTAAGCAAATTTTAAGTATATAATGCAATATTATTAGCTATAATCACCAGGTGGTACATCAGAACCCCAGAACTTATTAATCATATAACTGGAAGTTTGTACCCTTTGACTACTATCACTATTCCCCTATAGCCCTTAATAATTAACATTCCACTTTCTGTTTCTATGAGAGTTCTTTTTTTTTAAATTAAAAATAATAATCATGGCATAAATTTGCCATTTTAAGTTTTTATTTAAATTTTAGTTAGCTAAAATACAGTGTAATATTAGTTTCAGGTGTCCAATATACCGATTCAACACTGTCATACAATAACCAGTACTCATCACAAGCACCCTCCTTAGTCCCCAACACCTACTTAACCCACCCCCCCCACCAACCTGCCTTCTGGTGACCATCAGTTTGTTCTCTATAGTTAAGAGTCTGTTTCTTGTTCTGCCTTTCTCTCTCTCTCTTTCCTTTTGCTCATTTGTTTTGTTTCTTATATTCCACATATGAGTGGAATCATATAGTATTTGTCTTTCTCTGATTTATTTCACTTAGCATAATACTCTCTATCTTCATCCATGTCATTGCAAATGGTAAGATTTCATTCTTTTTTATGGCTGAGTCCCATTTTTAGTTTTTTTAAGTAATGATTATTTTAATTAAAAAAAAACAATGTTATGGACATATTTCATATTAAATGTAATCTATTATGTCCTAGCAGATATAAAAATCTTCTATCTCCTAATTTATAAGAAAAAACCTTCAGTATACTATATTGTTAGCCATCATACATTTCAAAATTCAACATAACACCTAAAAATTTCTGGGAAGGCAGTTTGTAGAAGTTTTAAGAATTTCCTTAAAACTTATTTCTACCATTGTTACCTTTGTCCCCCAAAAAGAGGGCAATAGAATTTCCTCATTCTTAGATCTAATGGAAAGGTCTCTGTGGCAACCTGTCCAGATTAGAGACAACATGTACAAAGGTGAAATTTATTACCTCTGCCAGGACAATGTGCTCTAGGAAGAAATGCTTTCTCTGCTCCTTAAGCAGGGACAACTATTTCAAACACTGTGTTTCCTAAAAGTCATTTCTATGACTAGTGTTGTCACTAACTCAATTATACTCCTTCTAGTAATGAAGGTACAATATATGACAGTTGTAGTTTCTAGACAGTTTTCTTTGTTAAGATCCAGGAAAAAAACTGAACTATCCCTCATTATCTTCTTCCTTCTATCTATCTATGGTAGGCTAAAGAAATCTATTCGCAATGCCACAACATGTGTTGATATAATTCCTTATTATTTAAAAAGTGGTTCCCAAAGTTTTAGGAAGGAAACATACGAAATAAAAGTGCAGCTTGTGAAGAAAAAAAGCAAAAAAGCCTATATGAAAAAATCTCACACAAACCTTTTTTTTTTTTTTCCGAATTAACTTTGTGTGATCCCTGCATTGTATGTAAATATGCCTCATAGTGGTTTTCTTTGGGTGTTCCAGCAGATTATAAGTAAAATTCTCAAAATAGGCTTCCTCATTTATTGTCAGAAGTAAGATAAGATGCTGACTTTTGCAATACATTGATGGAACTATCCAGAGACAAACCAAGTACAACTTCTTAACTACAGAGAACGAACTGATGGTTACCAGAGGGGAGGTGGGTGGCAGACTTGGGGAAAATATGGGATAGGGATTAAAGAGTACAGTTATCATGATTAAAATAAAATAAAATAAAATAAATTAAAATAAAATTTTAAAAGATACAGTTAAAAAAAGAAATATCCATGGATCAAAATCTGATTAATATTATATAGAGCAATAATGGAAGATAAATTTCTCCTTTATTTAACCAATATTTTTTATCAAAGCTATCACATCTCATAAGTTTTAGGATTCAAACTACCTAAGATTTCACCCATAGACAAAGATTTGGAAAGACAAATATAGAAAAAAGATATCCTGGAGAAATTATCACTCTTTGTCTTATAATATAGTTCTATATCCAAACTTTGAAGTTAAACAGAGGACCCTAGTGAGCTACGCTGAATTTTGGGGGTCCGAATGTTGTTTTTGCCTAAGCAAGGAAATCCTAAGTTGACTAGGACAAAAATAAACCGAAATGACTCTGGTGCCTATCCTCCAGGCCCATCCCAAGCTGGAAGCCAATATGTTATGGTGCTATGAATTTTTTCCCTGTGGTTTATAAAGAAGAAATTGAAAAAACAAAATGAAAAACAAGGAACATAAAATGAGGTATCATTAATTTTATTTGCTTTTTTGCTCTTGCTCATTAGAAAATAGATGTTCCTATGGAAAAAGAAATAATCTCTGCAAAGTCAGTTGATGAAAATGAATTACTGCATTTCACAGATGTTTTCACTTTAAAATGGAATATTATGATGGTGCTAAAACTTTTTACCACCATTACTGTAATTTGCATATCATTACTAGTGATGTTTATATTTTGAGAAGTTGAAATGTTTTTGAGCTCATCATAACCTAGTACTAATGATTCTCAGTACATCTGTGGAAAACCAACATCTAGGCAGTTTTCTCCAGCTCAGTCTTTGATGAGTTTGCAGTGTCTTCCAAAATATTCAACTAAGATTTTGTATGTACTTAAAGATTCTGCTTTATGTATACATAATCTGAAACTTAAATGGAAGGTAACAAATCAAAATTATGTGGCAACAGATGAATGTACTTGAATTCTGGCATCTGTTCTAATGAAAGCATTTCAGTGGACTCATGTTATATTTTCAGAATAGCCAGATCATTTGAATTCTGGATTCATAGGGAACTAACGCTTTGTTTGCAAATAATGAAGTGAATTAGCCTTAATTTAGAGTCTGAAGTTTAGGGGAAAAAAAAATCTAAATGCTGCAGGTGTCAATAGAAGAAGACTCTAAGGGAAATAATTTGAAATGTAAAATATTTCAGGACAGAAATAATCAGCAAAATTGAAGTCAAAATTAAAGAGTGAAAACCAAAGATAATAAACAATTAACAGATGTACTTTTTAAATAAATAACCTTAAAGTGGAACCATAGCTCTCAGTGTACAGTTTCATTATCTATTATCTTCAAAACAGGGGTAATTTTCAAAAGCCTATGAACTTCTCTGGGTGCAACTATATTTTTCATTTTCTTGTTTTCCACATAACCATGAAAATATCTTAACCATTAACCACACACATAACAGTAATGCTAAAATTATCGAGCAGTAGCTTGCATTATGCTGCATTTCCCATATAAACCAAGTTTCAGTTGCATGAACCTTCTAATTCAGGACCATATGTGCCTTTGATTAGCTTCAAGCAAAATAAAAACTCTAACTTAAGCATGTTAATTGTGAATTACTCTTCACGTAGGCAGTCCAGGGCTAGTATGACTGCTGCTCAGTGACATAAAATATCCAAGCCCATGTCTGTCTGCTCTATCCTCAGTAGATCGTTTCCATTGTTTCCTAAGGTCACTTCATAGTGGAATCACAAGCTGGTGAGGCGGCACCAATACCAGATTTTCAGAAAGAAAGAAAGGGAAGAGTACATGCCCGCTTCCCTTTAACAAGATTTCCTAAAAGTCCAACATAGCTGTTTCGCTTACATTTTTTAGGTGAGAATATAATCTTGCCATAACACTGAGCTGCACATGTTGAGAAATAGGAAAGAATAAAAACTGGAGTTCTGATACTAAAGACAGAGAGGAGGACAGACATGGGATTGCAACTAACAGTTCCTGCTACACAGCATATTTGCTTTTTTTTTTTTTTTTTAATTCTGGGACTGGAATATTTGTGTCCTGACTCTGCAGTGTTGGATACATAACCAAAATCTAGAGTATTATGACAACAGAATACTATTGACTCTAGATTTTCTTAAGTGCCCCAAATATTTTACTGCACTATGCTATTACTTTCACATATGTCAAAATCAAAACAGAGACACAAAAGAACTTAATCTTTTAATATTCAGTATTCTCTACTTCAAATATGGCTCATTTCTAACTAAGCAGATTCACTTATTTCTAATAAATTACTTGCTCTTTCTGTTGTAGTCAAACCTAACATCATTAATCTGTTTTATAACATCATTCCTGTTATCCAAAACGTTTTTTCTCTTTCCTTTCTTTAAGCAATCTCTCTCTTCTTGCCTACCATCATATATAATTTTGAGGTTCAGTTCATGTATTATTTCAAAGCCTTCTTGGAAACCAGTGAACAATGGTTAAAAATAGGGTCTTAAAAATCAGGCATTCTGCCTCTATCCCAAAGTAGTTATATTATCTTTCATAAAAACTTCAAGCCTCATTTTCTGCATCTGTAAAGGAAAATAATAATAGTACCTGCTATTTAATGTCATTGTAACATTTAACCAAAAAATTTCATTTAAAGTATTTGGCACATTGACAGTTACATAATAAGTTCTAAATAAATTTACACTGTTATTATCCTTAATGATTCACCTTTCGTTGATCCACCTCTATGATTCCTCATAGGCTTTATAACTAGGATTATATAACTTTAGTGTACTTTAAATTGTCTGTTATGTATTTATGCCTCTCCTATATATGAATTTTATCTTTTCAGTACTTTATATTTGTGAATAAATTTAATGTAATGTATGTTTTCAGCATCCCTCACTATATCTAGCAAATCATTCAATAACATAGGATTTATTCTGTAAGAACATATGTTTAGGTACTTATAGTATTTATGAAATGTTTTATTTGAGATTATATATATGGATACTCCCTGTTTCTGATATCAAGGAGCTCATAATATATGGAGGCAATGGGACACACAAATATAAAGAAGCAGGCAGTAAACTCAGGCGATAAACTCTTGGACATCAGTCTTGGCAATATTTTTTTTTTTTTAATTTGTCTTCTCAGGTAAGAACAACAAAAGGAAAAATAAACACTCAGGACTTTCTCACAGCAAAGGAAACAACCAAGAAACCAAAGAGACAACTTATTGAATGGGAGAAGATATTTGCAAATGGTATGCTTAATAAGGGGTTAATATCCAAAATATATAAAGTCATATAACTTAACACCAAAAAAAGAAAACCATCCAAAAAATGGGTAAGAAAACCTAAATACAAATTTTTCCAAAAAAGATGTATAGATGGCCCCAGACACATGAAAATATTTTCAACCTCTGTAATTATCAGGGACATGCAAATCAAACCCACAATGAGGTATCACCTCACACCTGTCAGAATGGCTAATACCAAAAGACAAGAAATAATAAGTACTGGTAAGGATGTGGAGAAAAGGGGAGCCTTGGGTACCACTGGTAGGGATGTAAATTGATGCAGCCAGTATGGAAGACAGTATGGAGGTTCCTCAAAAAATTAAAAATAAAAAAACAATATGATCTAGAAATTCTACTTCTGGATATTTATCTACAGAAAATGAAAATACTAATTTGAGAAGATATGCGCAAGTCTATGTTCATTGCAGTGAATGAATATATATATATATTCTGATGATGAATTAATATATATATATGTTCATATATATATATATGCATTCTATGTGATTACATGAAAGTAGTACTGAAATTAGCAAGGCCAACCAGCTTCTGTTACATCAGCATTTTTGGTAATTGGACTCACATAAAAGCAACCTGTCTGGGGCTGCTTATTATCTACATTCTTGCAAGTTTGAGTACAGTATTTGTTGTTAAACTTTGAGGAAATTTCAAGTCATACATACTACTGCTATCTCTGAAGAATCCATTAACAACAACTGAAATCATGACCATACCAGAATTTTAAGTTTTTTAACGGGACGTACACCTAATTGTAACATATTTTTCCCCGTGACTGGCAATCAGATAGACTTTTTACCACTGAATCCAATGAAATATATAAAGTTTTTCAAAAAAGTGTTTGATTGATAGCAAAGTTTGTTATATATAAATCTGACACTCCAGTTGAGCAACAAAGGTTTTGACTGACAATTAACAACCGAACTATCCACCTTTACTCTTCTTGCTTTTGAAAATTTCCAAAATTGAATAAAGGATTCCAAGATTCTAATCCCTACGGAATAAAAAAGTCTTTTTTTTTTTTTTTTTGAGGAGGGTGACAGATTAAAATCGGAAGAAAAAGTAGATAAAATTCTAAGTTTGAGAAAGGACTATTTTGATCAGTCTAGTTTGGAAAATCAACTTTGTATTTAACATTTTTAGCAGTCAGAAGAAATGTGTAAATTTTTGTATTGTAAAAGCTAAAGAAAGCAAGTCAAAACAAACAAAAAACCCTGCCAAATAAATGAAAATTAAAGTCAAAACACTATCTAGATTTTAATATAACTTATTTCTATGATTTATTAGTAATAACCTCATTTTAGTTACAGTTCAAACTTTGTCTATAAAATATTATACAAATTTTTGAGAAACAATAAATAGCAACTGCACATATACTATTTCCAGTACTGTAAATTCAATTTAAATGTAGGTGCTTATCTTTTTAATTTAGTTTCATTACACACAGAATAAGATTTTTATATTCAATTATTTTCCAAAAGAAGAATACATGTCATATGTTATTCATCAAAGTAAACTTCATAGTAGCCAAGCTTTTTAATTTATTATTATTATTTTTTTAAAACTCGGTAGCATAATGATTTCATTAATCAACAATTGTGTTTCTGTTTGATAGAACTCAGCTAACATGGTACAAATCTCTTATAACAATGGATAAACCATGCTATAGCAAAACTTGGAAAAATGAATATGCTTAGAAAGGAAAAAAACATACACGGAAGTGAAGTTACAAGTCAAATAAGAAACCAAAGATAAAACTGCTTTGCAGACAGAGTACTAAAATATAATACTAAAATTATATTTTTAAAAAACAATGAAATAACTTTTCATTGATTTAAAAAAAAAGAAATTAAATTAAGCTTTTTTTCCAGTCATAAGGCACTTGTGTTTTCTATTGTTGCAAAAGTGGGATTTATTGGAAAAAGATTACAGAGTCTCAGACATTTTGCATCACCTAAGATTAAGTCAATCTGTAAGCAACAGTAAACCCAAAATAACACTGGCTTATTTAAAAGAAAAATCAAAATTTGCCTCCTCTTCTGAGAAACTTCTATCGTTGGTCTACTTAAAAAAATTCTTCAAATACTTTAAAAGCTAATAATATTGGATCAAATTTTCTTAATTCTGTCCTCTGAACATGCTTACCTACAAGAATTTCATCCCCCCCTCCATCATTCCTGTTGTTTTACTCTGATGGACATGTGTCCATAATTGCACTTCTTAAATTTTGGTTCTAAGAACTAATAAATACAAACAAAAACAAGGATAAGTTTCAGTGACCATTTGTGCCAAGCACTGTTTTAAGCAGTGGTAATTCAGAGGCAAATAAAACAAGCAAAATCTCTGCTGTTATGGACTATATCATTCTACTGGATGAAGCCAAACATAAACCAAAGCTAAGTAATATTTCATGCAATTTAATATAGTAAAAAATGTTATGAAAGTAAAACCAGTGGAATTAATTAGAAAAATGAAAGAGGTGATACTATTTTGAAATGGTGATTATTCTATAAGAACTTATCAAATTCAACACCCAAAAAACAAACAATCCATTTAAGAAATGGGCAGAAGACATGAATAGACATTTTTCTAAAGAAGACATCCAGATGGCCAACAGACACATGAAAAGATGCTCATCATCACTTATCATTAAATACAAATCAAAACCATGATGAGATACCACCTCACACCTGTCAGAATAGCTAAAATGAACAATACAGGAAACAACAGGCATTGGTGAGGATGTGGAAAAAGGGGACCATTCTTACTGTTGGTGGGAATGAAAACTGGTACGGCCACTGTGGAAAACAGTATGGAGGTTCCTCAAAAAGTTAAAATAGAAATACCCTACAACCCAGAAATTGCACTAGTTAAGTATTTACTGAAAGGATACAAAATTATTTGCAGGGGTACGTGCACCCTGATGTTTATAGCAACATTATCAATGATAGCCAAACTATGGAAAGAACCTAAATGTCCATTAACTGATAAATGAATAAAGAAGAGGTAGTACACACACACACAAACACACACACAGAGAGAGAGACAGGAAAATTACATGACCATCAAAAAGAATGGAAACTTGCCATTTGCAATGACATCAATAGAGGTGGAGTGTATTATGCTAAGTGAAACAAGTCAGTCAAAGAAAGGCAAATACTATATGATTTCACTCATATGTGGAATTGAAGAAACAAAACAAATGAACATAGGGGAAGGGGGGGGAAAGAGAGGGAAGCAAACCATAAGAGAGTCTTAACTATGAGGAACAAACAGGGTTTCTGGAGGGGAGGTTGGCAGGGGCTGGGCTAAGTGGGTGATGGGTATTAAGGAGGGCGCTTGTTGTGTTGTACATAAGTGATGGATCACTAATTCTACTCCTGAAACCAATATTACACTATATGTTAACTAACTAGAATTTAAATAAAAATTGGAAGGAAAAAAAATAGGGAAAAAAAAAGAACTGGTGATTATTGAGCAGACAAAAGAATGAAGTGAAGAAGACAGGATATAGGTGTACAAAAAAAGGTCATTCTATGAGATGGAGGACCTGCATCAGGAATGTCCTAGTACTGGGTGCCTGGGTGGCTCAGTCGGTTCAGTGTCTGTCTTTACCTCAGGTCATGGATCCTAGGGTCTGGGAATAAAAACCCCCGCACTGGGCTTCTTAGGGACTTCTTAGCAGAGAGTGTACTTCTCTCTCTCCCTCTGCTGATGCTCGTGCTCTCTCTATCTCCCAAATAAATAAATAAAATCTTAAAATACAAAAAAGGAATATCCTAGGAAGATGGAATTAGAAAAGTAAGCATGTGTGCACTGGCACACACATCTGCTAAGGGGTGTGCATGGGGAAAGAGTAGAGTACATTACATCAGATCTTAATTCAGGTCATGAGAAGTATTTTGTTTTCACTCTAAGTAAAGCAATTTGAGGATTTTAAAAAGGATTTTTAAAGGACCACTTTCCTTCTGTGTGGAAAATGAAATGAAAGAGAAGCATGAGTAAGAGGAAGGAAATAAGTTAGAAGGCTTGTATAAAAAATAATGTAGGGGAGAGATGGGAGATGGTGGTATTGTGTAACAGAGAAGCGATGTGAGAGGTCTGTGGAGAAACACTCAGGATTAAGATATTTTGAAAAAGATGACTGACTTGAATTTTACTGTGAAAGAGGACTAATCCTTACCCGAAAACAATGTTTAAATAGCTGTCTGTTGCATAGGCATGTGGTTTGAATAATAAAAATGTAAAATATGACAGAAGTTATGTACATTTGCTATTTTAAAGCACTTTTTTTTTAAAGATTTTATTTATTTATTTGACAGACAGAGATCACAAGGAGGCAGAGAGGCAGGCAGAGAGAGAGGAGGAAGCAGGCTCCCTGCTGAGCAGAGGGCCCGATGCGGGGCTCCATCCCAGAACCCTGAGATCATGACCTGAGCCCAAGGCAGAGGCTTTAACCCACTGAACCACCCAGGTGCCCCTTAAAGCACCTTTAAGAGTAACTTGGATATTTCCTTCTCAAGATTTATAAAAGAAAAGTGGGTTTTTTACATTTTATTTTGATTTGATGTTTCTAATGTAACTGCTGTCTCATTTTATCTGTAGGATTTATGTAGGCAGAAAAATAATTTCCCTATATATTTCAAGAGTATATAGACAGGGTTTTTGCTTCATTGTTTTATTTATAATAAGATGAGCCAAGTCAAACTTAGTGAGTTAAATATGCCCAAATTGGTATTTTTAAATATACTTTTCAACAAATACAGTTTTAATTTTAAGTGAATAAGTACTATACTTTACCATAATTATTTTTTTACAAATGTAATTTCATATGACAAACATTTCAAGCATCAGATTTATAAAAATTGAATATTACAAAAAAGGATTCTGTCTTTTTTATTAAATATCCTTAGAACAAAAGTCAATATTATAATAAGATTCTGAACAACTATAGCTCTAGCCTGAATTTTCTGAAAAGTTATCTAAATATTCACCAGTTTTAATTCTTATTTTTCTCTAGACAAAGGCAAAGGGATGCTATGTTCCTACAGGGCAAAAGTCTTTTTTAATGGCTTTATTTAACTACTTTCTCAAGATTTTATCATTTACTACAAGTTGAAACTTACTGTCCCTAGAGTCAACAAAATTTTAATTAAGCCTGAAGCAGAGAATTTGGCCCTAGTAGTAATTTATTTCCACATAATGAATTCATCTTTGAGCTCAAAACCATAAATAGAAGTGAAGGGATAGTGTATATTAATCAAATAGAAGAAAGCAATGGAAACCAGACCTTGTTCTCATTAGTTATATTCATCATTTTGTATAGTTACTGAAAGATTCTTGGGATTATGTTTCATAAGAAGACTTTTGAAAACACTTATGTTTAATATAGAAGGTATAAATCTCATCCATGAAGACAGGAATAAGAGAAATATAGTTTTTTTAATTATTCACATATCTTTGTTATTTCTACTTGGAGCCCCCAATTAAGTCATTAACAGACTAACAGACTTAATTTCAGTCAATGAAAAATTCTTACATTTCTCTGTGTACTTTTTCAACTACCAGGACGCTGGTGTCCTACCAAAGAATTGGGTAAGAGTCATTTGGTCAATCAACCATCTTTCCGTGTATGTGGGCATTGGAAGACCCATATTTCAGTTACCCTTGTTCCTTCACAAAGTTTGTTATACACAAAATGAAATCTTTGAGCAACACACACAATTTTGCAATAATTTTCATAAGTTTATGACCCTCACTCTTTTGTTTAATCATGATCCCCTTAAATTGACACCATAGAATTATGTTGGGTTCAATTTACTGATCGTATACTTATACTTACTTACTTATACTTACCTATAGTATAAGGAGGTGAAAAACCTCACATAATGGTCTTTTTTTTTTTTTCCTGATCCACCCATCCAAAATTAGGGGATATAATATCTGTTTTTGTTACCTCTTAAGGGCACAACTTGAAAAAAAAAAAATCCTCCTCAAATGATGATTGCTACGTTACCTGTTCATTTAGTCTCTGAGAACCACAAAGAGAAATTTTTCTTCATTTCTCCCATTGCCAATTTTAGCCAGAACCTTTACCATCACAACTGTCAACTAATCTCTTTTAGGACATTGAACCCAGATCACAATTTTCCTCCAGATCTTTATTCTCTAGTCACTTCAATGCCTGCGTTGATGGCCTTTACAATCCCTCCAAAAGATTAATTTTATAGCCTATTCCTTAGTCTCAACATCCCTAATGAATGAGCACAAGCTGAATCTGATCATCATTCATTCAGAACCACTCCAACCCCCAAGATTATAAATTCACTCTTGCATGTTAAACTTTCTTACAAGGGGAACTACATTCACCGTAAAGTCTATAATCATAATCTCCATGTGGCTAATTTCAAAACCCACATATTTGTTCTTATCCTTTCTCTTCAACCAAGACATCTATTTTCTGGATTTATCAGAGATGACACTGATAATCTAAAACACAACTGATTACCTTTCTTACCAAAATTCCTTTTTTATTTCCTTTTTTTAGAAGTTTCCTACCATACTTTCAGTCAGAAGGGCAAAAACTTTTAAAAATACCTTTAACTTTCAACATATATTTTAGATTTTTCTGTTACCACAAACTTTTTTTCCTCTCTATATATTTTTTTTCTAATTCAAGACCTCATTTCCCTAATCCAGACAATTACAAACATTTTCTAATTTTTTCATCTATTTTTTAATCTCCTTTTTTCTATATGTTATCTCACACATTGCTATCATGGTTGTTTTCCCAAACATGGCTAGATTCCATTATAGCATTCTAAAATTAAAAAAAAAAATTTTTAAATAAAAAAGATAACGAGTGCTTCCCTTGACATTAGAGTGTATTCAATCCTTTACAAGATTCAAAGCATTCATTCATCTATACTTTTTATCAGGGTACCATAACCTCAAAACTCCCAGCATATTTCTCCTGACATTTTAATTTCTAAACTTCATACATCTATTTGTGATCCACACTTAGACTACTATTCCCCTTTCCCACAGTGCTGTCACAGACCATCTAATTTAGTAATTTTACCACCTGGAATTAAATACACACATGGATGTGTGCACGCACATGGGCAAACACACACACACACACACACATGAACACACACGCACACGGGCACACACACACATGCACACACACAAAACTGTCCTTTTGAAAACAATAAAAATGCCATGTGATCCAATAACTCCACTACTGGGCATTTACCTCCAAAAATGAAAACACTAATTCAAAGAGATATATGCATCTCTATGTTTATTGTAGAATTGTTTATAACAGCCAAGACGTGGAAGCAACCCAAGTGTCCACTGACGGATGAATGGATAAGGAAAACGTTACATGCACATGCACATGTGCACACACACAGATACATACACACAATGGAATATTACACAGCTTTAAAACACTATGAGCTCATGTCATTTGCAGCAACATAGATAGACCCAGAGGGTATTATGTTAAATGAAATGAGAGACTGAGAAAGACAAATGCCATATGATTTGATTCATATGTGGAATCTTAAAAAAAACAAATGAATAAACAAATAAAAAGCAGAATCAGACCTGTAAATACTGAGAACAAACTGATGATTGCCAGAAGGTGGGGAGGGGGAGGTGAGAGAATGGACAAAATGGGTGGAGGGGAGTGAGAGATACAGACTTCCAGTTATGGAATGTATAAGACTTCATAATAAAAGGCAAGCATAGGGAATATAGTCAATGATACTGTAATAGCCTTGTATTGTAACAGATGACAGCTACATTGTGGTAATCATAGCATAATGTACAAACTCGTCCAATTACTATGTTGTGCACCTGAAACTAACATAACATCCTATGTCAATGTTACTAAAAATAATAATAATAAAATTTAAAACTGGTCTTTTGGAATGGCTTCTGTATTAGTCTGAATTACAGACCATCACACCCATCTAAAGTTTTTAAAATAACTAAAAACTTTAAATACAAGTTAATTAAGAAAAAGAAAACCACAACCCAATAATTTAGGTGTCACAGAAAAAAAACAAAACAAAACCCATCAAGCTGTGGTCTTAGTGGCCCTACTCTCTAGCTTCTGCTTTCATGATATACTTTACAGTCCGGCATCTGGGCTACAGGGATGATTGGGTCCCACCCTGACCAAAGATGCAGTGCTATGGTTTCTCTGAATAAGACCCAGTCCTGTAGCTCCCCCAAAGACTGCTTTTGGGGGTGAGGCTTTAGGGATGGTGAGGCAAAGACAAGAGACAGAACTTCCAGGACACATCATAACAGAATCCATGCTATGAAAATTCAGAAGTCAGGATGAGACTAAAATTCAACCTTTCTTAGAGTTCCTGCCTTTTCTAGTTCTGCACTAGTACAAAACAATACGAGAAGTTAGTACTTTCCAAAATCTTTTGGAAAAATGTAAGTCAAATTATTATTGTTTCAAATATTGTATCATACTTAGGGACACATTAATCAAGACCCTCTTGGGGAGCCTGGGTGGCTCAGATGGCCATGCATCTGCCTTCAGCTTAGGTCATGATCCAGGGTCCTGGGATCAAGCCTCACGTCAGCAGGGAGTCCGCCTCTCCCTCTACCCCCTGCCTCTCTTCCCTGCTCATGCTCTCTCTCTCTGTCTGCCTCTCTCTCTCTTTCAAATTAATTAAATCTTTTTTAATTAATAAAATCTTTTTTTAAAAAAGACATTCTTTTCTGTAGGCTCAGGTGATTTACATAAACCAAACATATTGAAACTAAACATGTAAGGTCAGTTTTCAGTATCTATTTCCTTGGGAGAAATATCAATAGGCCACAGGACGAAAAAAAAAATTCATTTCACTGAATTTTGCTTGTATTGTCTCTCTTTCAGTGGCTAAAATAAATGAATTAATAAAACTAAGAAATCTTACAGACACATTCATTGTTGTGTACTTGTAGAAGTGTAAACTTCAATAGATTAAAAGTGTGAATCATTAGATTACGTTGCAATAAATTTTGAGATAATGAAAGGAATAATTCTGTCAAAATTTCACATATTGTGAAGGTTTCAACCTGAAATTAATCTGCACAGCTTTTATTTGTCATTAAGTGAGAAAACAAATGGTTACTTATCTCTGACAGTAGGATAAGCAAGAAGCCACCAAATGTGTATGTGAATTAAACTTTACTAAATCTGTTAACATATCTTAGCTGATTTTCTTGACTTTTTCTCTTTGAAGTATGACTATATATACAAAGTATATATCATATAGAGTATACATATGTCACAATATATAGCATACAGTATGTGCATGTATTTGTATACACACACACACACACACACACACACATGCACACACACACCACACAAAGAAAGATGTTGTACAGTACATAGACAGAATGATAGATACACAGACAGGATATGAGAAGGAGGGTTATCCACTGGGGAGACTACATGTTCTAATATTTTAAAAAACAAAAATATTATAAAGAATAAAAAGTAGATTGTCAGGTATCTTTGTTACAGTAGTGCTACACTTGAAACTGCATTTACAATACATCATATGGGGTTTACCATTTGTAAGTTTTTTTACAAATGCCACAAGCCATATGTGGCAATTACAATTTCAATTGAATTCAATAAGATTAAATAAAATTAAAAACCCAGTTTCTTCATCCCTCTAGGAACATTTTAAGTGCTCAATAGCCTCAGGTGATTAGTGGCTACAATATTGCTAAGCCATGGACAACACCATAAAGACTTTTAGATACTACAAAATTCTTAAAAGCATGCTGAATTACTGCATTTGAAACATTTTTTGTTTTTTATTAAAAAGACTTGTACTGGGAAACTTTTCTAATTACATTCTAGTAAAAGACAAACTCAATTTATTTAGTTAAAGAAAATATCTGAGGTCCCTGGGTGGCTCAGTGGGTTAAACCTCTGCCTTCAGCTCAGGTCATGATCTCAGGGTTTTGGTTCGAGCCCCGCATCGGGCCCTCTGCTCGCGGGGAGCCTGCTTCTCCCTTTCTCTTGGCCTGTCTCTCTGCCTACTTGTTATCTCTCTCTCTCTCTGTCAAACAAATAAATAAAATCTTAAAAAAAAAAAAGAAAATATTCACTAATTTTCAGGTATTCTAATACATTTGGTAACCGTACCTCACAGAGGAGTATAGGCTTAAAAGAAAAGCAATCCCTTGTTCAAAATTGAACAAATTATGAAAAATCTCACAGATAATAAAAGACTCTGATGAGTACAAATATTTTTCATTAGTTAAAACTTTTAAAAATGTGTTTATGACTTAAAAATACCTGAAAATCTCCCATAGTTTAAAAATGAAATGATTAAGCACCATTTCCATGTTTAAGAAGATGTTTGTAAAACTGGCTCCTTTTCGATATTTCAAACACCATAGGACTGGGCCACTTAAAAGACTTAACTAATTGTATAAATTACTAAATTATTATGATCTATAACCTTCATTAACATCACAAATCACTGCCACATTTTCATTAATTCTAATAATTGTATTTTAAAAACTAACAATTATAGTTTATATTTACTGCATACTTACTATGTAGATTATCTCATTTAGACCTCATTAGAATCCTATATTTATTATCTATTTTCTGAATCAGAAATCAAGACTCAGAGTACTTAGTTAACTTGCTCAAGATCACACTTCTACATTTTGTGCAGTAAGATTCTGAAATGTTGCAGATTATCTCAAAGGGCTCTACTTGAAACTTCCTTGATAAGACTGATACCTCATTTATTTATTCAACAAAGATTTTTTAGCATTTCTATGTGTCTTGTGTGTGTATGTGTGTGCTTATACCATTATATGTATATGTGTGTATATATATATATATATATATATATATATATATATATATATACATACACACACACATACTTACCCTGGGAATATAGCAGAAGACAAAACACACACACTTGAAACATAATTGAAGATTTACGTGACTCATTTTAATTTATGAGGGTAATATAAATATAAATTATAAAATCTGATATTTTAATAAAATGTTGTAGTCTTGAATATTTGAGTTCCAGGAATTACATGGCTTGGTTATAAAGCAATTGCTTTGTATATAATTTGGTTTGAAAAATAAAAACTGGTAAACAACGAGGAAAGAAGCAGAGTGCAGGCAAGTGAAATATTTTATCTTTCATAATAATAAAAAAATGAAACTTAGAAAAAATATTTTCAAAGGCAACTAATTATAAATATCTAATTTCACAAGATACTGGCTTTGATAAAATTCTGTCAGTTAAAAGGGAATTCTTAACTCCAAATGGTAAGCCTAGTACGTAATATTTAGTATGCATATGACATATTTGTGAAGACTTAACTACCTGAATAATGTATTTAATCAAGAAACTTAAATGCAATGTGTTTTTCAATGTCTGCTGATTAGAAAAATCATTATCAGCTCCCTAAAATTTAAAACTAAGTGCTAATAGTATGCATAATGTTCATTTAGAGTTTAGATTTAAGTCTTGAAATGAAAGCTGAATATAAAAACTCCCATATACTTCTTGGTTTAACTCATAATGCATTCCTCACACTCCATGAAAAACAGTAAATAAGAGATATCTTCAAATTACAAAAACAATATGTAAATTTTAATCATGCTTTTTAGATGAATAAAATCATTTTTTTTGCAAAACATATTTCCTCTTCTTCTTTTCAAATGCACAGTTGAAAGAAGCCCTAACAAATATCTAATAATTATGAATCTCAGCATATGTACTTCTTTTACAGTATTAAATGACAACAGATTTCCTAGGACACTATAGCTGCAGGGGAAAGATAGCAAAAAACAGAAAACGATAAAAAATTGCGACATGCCCCTACAAGTTAGATTATTTGATCTGCAGTTCATCCTTTTGTCACTCCAAAGACATTCTCCTCTTCCCATCAGTGCAGAACAGGAGAGAATGAAAATGTTGCCGAGTATGGGTTGAAATATTTCGGAATATACAATGTTGCCTCACTGCCATAATTGCCATGGCTGTTGTCAAGATGCTTACCGTATATTTCCTCCAGGAAAAGCTCTTTTTTATGAATGCTTTATCTGTCCTTTAGGAGGGAGGACTCCCTTCTCTGTGTTCATTCTAAGGAATCCTAGCACAAGCTACTCCCTATAAATAAGATCAGATCTTTCCCAAGAAAGTAAAGACTCTGGAGCTGCAACTTTCTGAGTTTGAGATTATGGGCCACATTGCTTTAGAGAGATCTAGTATGACCCTCCTGTGAACCAATGTAGGAACACACACACTTCCTATCTGAAATGTCCACGTAGCTTCTACTTCTCTCACCAGATGAATAATGAATTTGTTGTTTCTATCCAGATTTACCATATGCTTTCTCTGTTCCAGGCACTGTGCTTGGAACAGCTCACGTAGCGATGAACCTGCCCTTAGAAAGCTTAGTCCAAAGACAGAAAGAGCAATCTATTCAATAAAGGCACAACCGACAGGGACACTTGTTTGCTTAGAGATTTTCCATGTTCTCCCCACTCAGGAAAACTTTGCAGCACTTGGAAAGTTCTGAATAATCTTCCTGGAATTGTAGAGGAGACAGAGAAGACAAAAATCTTAGTGACGTTGTTGAGATTCATCTGAAATGGAATATATTCTCTCTTGTTTCTTAATGCTCAAACTATCCTGCTGTCAACATACTAAAAAAAATCTAGTTGAATCTTTCAGAGTGTTAATCCCCTGTGAAGTGGAGATGGATTGAGTAGAGATTTTGGTTTGCTGGCCCACTAGAACAATTCACATAGTACCCATTCCTTCAATTTTATGAGTTGGTACATTCTGACCAGAAATCCACATATGGAACTTTTTGTTTATACATCCGATGTGCAAAACATATTTCTTCCAGACCACACAAGTAACTATTAAAACCTTTTGGAAATGGATGTTAAAATCATATCTTACCATGTATTTGACACCAAGATTTCACCTCATGAATTCAGAGGCAAAAATTCTTAGTCACTAGTCCTTTAATGCACGTGGCTGGATGTTCTTTGAAGGAAAAAGTGCATGGAATTTAAAACAATTTTCACAGTGAAGTATGCACAATCAAGTCACATCCAGTCTCTGTACCTTCAGTTTTTCATTTACAAAATAAGGATAACATTTTGTAAAATCATATAATCCATATAAAACACGTGAAGCATTGTCTTGCACATAATATATGCAATTATGTTGTCTTATTGATATTAAATTCATGTTGATGCATAATAAAATATTGTGCACACTAATTCTAAAGTTTTCCTGCTATGAATAGTTCTCATATATGTTAAATAAATTAAAATTATCTTTTGTAGAAATACACCTTTTACAATGCCCAGAAATCCCCCTCCACACAACAGATATTTAACAAGGAACCATGTATATGGTCTTAAAATGTCAACTGTATTATTGCAATATGCATTGGCTGGATACCATATAAACCATTATCTTTTATATATACTCACAGTCACCATTTATGGCAAATGATTATTCTACATTTTGAGGTCCACTCTACTTCTTTTCATTTGCCTTGCCTAGAATTTCTCAGGATAATTCTTTAAACATCTTTAAAAAGCGACCAATTCTAGCTTAGAATTACTGTGAAAAACACCACGGTCAAAAATGACATGCTTTCAGCATCTCCACAGTCCCTTCATACCAGTTTCACTTGCATTGATCTGATGACCACCTTTTCCAGTCCTGTGATAGATGTTAGAAATGCAAAGTGAATGCATCTCCTCCTTGCTGTAAGGACTCAACATCCACCGGTAGATACCTTTGAAGGATGATCTACAATAAAAAGAGGGAAGTCCTGATTAGTATCACAAAAAGGTGCACAGAATATAGAACATAATTAAATCCAATTGATTAAGATCACTTTATAATGAAATAACATTGGAGGTGTGCTCAGATGAGATAAACTAAAGGGAGAGTATTTAAGGATGAGAGAACAGCCCATTAAAAGGAAGATGGAAAAGAATGTGCTGTGATTGGAGGAACGCTGTGTACTTCAGTTTGGATCAGTGTCGAGCACATCGCAGAAGGGACTAAGACTGAAATACAAGTTAAAATTAACTGTGAATTCTGTAAGGAAAGGACAGCATTTGTAAAATGTATTTTATGTGACTTAATATGGAGTAGACCATAGCACAGAGAATACGAGGTCAGAGTGGAAGTGTGGAAACTACACAGGAAACAGTTCAAATATCAGACACGGATACACTAGTGATGGAAACTGATAGAAAATGAGAAGAATGGGATGCCTGGGTAGCTCAGTCAGTTAAGCATCTACCTTCAGCTCAGGTCATGATCCCAGGGTCCTGGGACTGAACCCCACGTTGGGCTCTCTGCTCAGCGGGAAGCCTGCTTCTCCCTCTCCCTCTGCCTGCAGCTCCCCCTATTTATGCTCTTTCTCACTCTCTGACAAATAAATAAATCTTGAGGAATATCCACACTTTTTTCCAAAGTGGCTGCACCAACTTGCATTCCCACCAACAGTGTAAGAGTGTTCCCCTTTCTCTACATCCTCTCCAACTCTTGTTTACTATCTTGTTAATGTTGGCCATTCTGACTGGTGTAAGGCGGTATCTCAATGTGGTTTTTATTTGAATCTCCCTGATGACCAATGATGATGAACATTTTTTCATGTGTCTGTGAGCCATCTGTATGTCTTCATTGGAGAAGTGTCTATTCATGTCTTCTGCCCATTTTTTGAGATGATTATCTGTTTTGTGTGTGTTGAGTTTGAGGAGTTCTTTATAGATCTTGGATATCAACTCTTTGTAGTGTCATTTGCAAACATCTTCTCCCATTACATGGGTTGCCTCTTTTTTGACCATTTCCTTTGCTGTCCAGAAACTTTTGACCACTTTGGTAAACTGTGTGGAGATTCCTTAAGAAATTAAAAATAGAGCTACCCTATAACCCTGCAATATTACTCCTGGGTATTTACCCCAAAGATACAGATGTAGTGAAAAGCAGGGTCATATGGACCCCAATTTTCACAGCAGCAAGACCACAGTCGCCAAACTGTGGAAAGAGCCAAGATTCCCTTCAACAGATGAATGGATAAAGAAGATATAGTCAATGGAGTATAAGCCTCCATTAGAAAGGATGATACCCAACTTTTGTATCCACATGGATGGGACTGGAAGAGATTATGCTGAGTGAAATAAGTCAAGCAGAGAGAGTCAGTTATCATATGGTTTCACTTTCTTGTGGAGCATAAGAAATAACACAGAGGACATTGGGAGATGGAGAGGAGAAGTGAGTTGGGGGAAATTGGAGGGGTAGACAAACCATGAGAGACTGTGGACTCTGAGAAACAAACTGAGGGTTTGGGAGGGGAGGGGTGTCGAGGGTTGGGTGAGCCTGGTGGTGGGTATTAAGAAGGGCATGTATTGCATGGAGCATTGGGTGTGATGCATACACAATGAATTTTGGAACACTGAAAAATAAAATGAAATAAAATAAAATAATAAAAATAATAAATAAATAAAATCTTTGAAAAATGCAATTAATGACAGAGAAATAGGAGATTTTACTACATTTGAACACAGACTGGAGCTTTCCACAGAAATTGAAAGGAAAGAAGTAAGCATAAGGGGAATGAAAATCGTGGCAGATTGAAATGATTAAGCTTGGAAAGTTTAATTCTACGTATCTTGTATAATATGCAAAATCCACGTAGTCACAGATCAGATAATGTACAATAACACTATTTCCACAATAAACTCAATTTAATGTGTCCCATTTTCATTCTACAGTAGAGAAAAGCTTTCAGATATAATAGTTCATTCTGTCTAAAACAATATGACTTTTAAGGCAATAGTCAATTAAGCTTACGTATAATTATCTCGGGAAATGTCAGAATACTTCCAATCTTTCTTCTTTATTCAAACATTTTTGCCTCCACTGTATATTAGTTACATTTCTATTTCTAACAGAATTTATATTATATATATTCTCACGGTATCAAGAAATATGGGAAGAATGAATTGGCATATGGGCACCTAGATTAGGGAGGCTTAAACACATGGTGCCGCTATTTAGCACATGGGAAGCACAGAAACTGGGTCCACGCGAAAATCATCTCCAAGAGAGGCCTAACGCTTGAATACTTTCACCACTCATCTAGCCAGTGGGTGCCAAAGCTTCTCACACCAGCTTTAATGGTCTGTTGTGTGCAATCTTCTCGTCTCCCTGCTCAGTGAGCTCTTATTGGTAGCTTGACTGTCAGCTTGAAATGGGCCACGGTGACAATATGGATGCTTAGGAAATCCTAGCAAATCCTACATAGAAGAGTACTCTCCCCTCGTCCCAGAGCAGTTGGCTAAACATTTCCCAGCTTCTCCTGGCTCTCTTACCTCACTATTTTTTCTATTCTTCTCCCTCCAGGACTCAACAGCAACAGGAATGTTTTCGGTGGTCTGTCACTCCCAAAACTCCCAATGATACAGGTGGGTGTTAGAATTAACACCACTCAATTCATAAACAATTCCTAAATATCTCTGGAGCGCTCTCTTACATACCTATCCCAAATCTTTCATCTGCAAATCATTGTGGGATAAAAGACAAACTTTTCTTCAATGCTCTGTCACAGAACTTCCCTCATGAAAGTCTCATGGAAAAAGCAAGAGCACCAGTTCTGAATATGACAAACTCTGACTCAACCACTTAGAAGCTTAGAACTCATTTCCCAAGTTTAATTGTGTATTTATGAGAGGAAAATATTTTCTGTGTCCCCAGTCCTTACCTAGAATTACCTAGTCCTTACCTGGAATTTAAGCTTAATTGAAAAAAGGGGAAAGCTACAAAAATACAGGATTAAGTTCGCTATACATAATTTATTGTGTTTCTCAATCTATCATAAATACATGTTATGCCTTAAATTAGCATAAAATCCAGGAATAAAGCCACCAAAGTATTCAACCCTTTTACCATGTGGAAGTTATTTACTATTAAATGTTTTAATTTCTTTAAGATTTTGGTGGTATTTAATGAATAGGTACTCAAGTCAACTAATGCTTACATGTTCCACCGTATAACCAGTAACCTCAAGGACCTAACAGTTTAGTAAAAAAGACAAAATTTAACTACCCAAAGTTTGAATAATAAACAAAACTTTATTCAAAGAAAAAAAAATCTTCAATGAGAAGTTTAATAGATTAAGACATGCATTTGTAAATACAGTGCTCCAGATGGCTCATGAATGATGATCCGTAAGAGCAGAATGAGAAAGAGATTCATAAATTACTCATTAGGTATATGTGAGAGAAAAAGAAGACTTTTGATGGTCAAAAATAATGAGAGAATCCAGAGAAATTGGGGAATATGGATGTCGAAGGAAGGAAATGTTTATGAAGAATCTTCAAATGCAGAGAATTTAGAGCTTGATATAAAAGGACAATGGCACATTATAATTATTAAGTAGCAGTAATACCATGAAAAAGTGGGGTGCCTGGTTGGCTCAGTGGGTTAAGCCTCTGCCTTTATGGTCTCAGGGTGCTGGGATGGAGCCCCGCATCGGCTCTCTGCTCAGCAGGGAGCCTGCTTCCCCCCCTCTCTCCCTCTGCCTCTCTGCCTATTTACGATCTCTATCTCTGTCAAATAAATAAATAAAATATTTTTAAAAAATGAAAAAGTGTTGCTAGTGAATGTTTCTTCCTCACTTCCGATATTCTTTTACGTGAAGGACGTGTCTTCTCTGTCCCTCTACTAGCTTGCTCCCAGATGGCTAAAGTTTATCTGACTGAAAAACGGAAAGAACACTTCGTACGAGATACCTCTCCTCTTTTCTTTCTTGGCAATAGGCCGAGCTTTATTCTCTCTGTCCTCCTGGAAGAAGCCGCTACCCGGAGTCTATGCCAGTCAGGTGTGACCTCTGTCTGGTCGGTAAATCTGCCACGTTTCTGAATTCAGGTATCAGGCACGTTTGTGTCTAATATTAGATTGTCCAACATAGTCTTCATTGGTATTTTGATATTTTGTTCTCCAGTTTGCTTAATGTTTGTCTTCTTTTCAGATTAGTTGAGCATTTGAGAAAGGAAGAATGCTGTCAGACTGGTTCATAGACTTCAACATCAGGGTGTTAAGAAGCATAGTCTTGTAAACGGACAAACTGAGCCAAGTAGGGGATGGAGGGTAAAAATGCAGCTCAGCAGCTAATTATGAAAGTATTTCTGTGTTCAGTGATACGTAAAATTGGACATGGTAGTGGCTTTGAGAATAAAAATGAAAAAGCATATTTGGAAAAAGAAGCAGAGAAAGAAATTCTAATGTATGAAAGAATATGTTAAATTTTAGAAAGATCAAAGCTGTAGCTCTCTGCACCTGAAGGACAGCAGTTCATGAAAGAACGGAATTTCAACATCTTAATTTTTTTTTCTTTTCATCTATATGTCTTCGCTTACATTTAAGAAAATATGTTCTTGGTTGGGACTTCAGTATTTTCAACCACACAATAAAAAATAATTACCTTGCCCACCTAAATGAAATGTTTTCAAAACAATTTAATCACATTTGCATTTTCTCCTTCAGTTTACTTCTTAATCGTGGTTCTAATCAAAACCGAAAGAACTCTGCCAGAGAAGAAGATTTACAGTCCTTACATATACTGTTACACTTGAAAGATTCGGATGAGCCTGCTAATCAGGTTATGGCCACTCCGCCGGGGTTCACTAGAACTCCTAGACAGCAACAGAAGGTAACAAAGGTAGCATTGCAGCATAGAAGATCCAATAAAACCAAAGTCTCTCTCATTCCTTTTGTCTTGGAAAATGTCCTGGATGAATCTGTGACCTTGGTTCCTCCTCACTTGAAATGTGCTGCAATGGGCCAATCGCATCTCACTTGGAGGTCTAGAGATGCAATTTCAAAGAAGGCGTGGAGATGTTCGTGCCAAATGAGAAGAATACTGGGCTTTACACTGCTTTATACTTGTTGCAATTTTATGAGCTAAGTTTTCATAAACTTAGGAATAAAGAGATGATTTCCCCAAATCCGGTCGTTTCTCTCTGGTGTTACCTTTGGCAATGGTTGCTTAAATACGTCAGATGGGCTTTGCTATGGTAACAGGATAACTGAGATAATACAATAACAATACCAATAGCATCTTCAATAATAGTAATGACATTTAATGATGGCTTACCACATGCCAGATATTTTTCTAAGCAATACTACTGGCTTTCATTACATTTAGCTCAGATTTTTCCAGCAATGCATATAAATTGAATGTGTTTATAGGCACACAGTTTAGAAGTTATTCTTCATTAGTGGAACAATAACACATTTTTTTTTTTAAATCTGGAGACGTCTCTATCAACATAATATCTGGAGAGAAACATGGATAGAGTTATGAGACCACACTAGGGTACAGCACCTTTCCTTCACCCTATCACACCATCTTCTAATAAATTCAGAGAGAGGTTTTAGTTTCCTTAAAGAATATTCTGTAGCTTCTCAGTCTGTGATGCTTACAGAATTGTAGCAATCAGCTAATGAGATGGGTAAATAAATGAACTCTGTGAAGATTAGGAAGGGCCAGGATGAAAAAAGCAAGAGACTGAGTTATATATTAACAAACTGACAGAAAAGGCAAGTTTGAAAATGTTTGTAGTCTGTGCCTGTGGATACCAGTAGCACCTTCTGGCCATAGTCTGTTTCCCTCTTTCACATGTTAGTGTTATCAAGAGAAAAGCAGTCTCAGCCGCAACATAAAAATTCTAGAGACAGTCGAGGTTTTCCTTTAAGGGCAGGCGAGCAGATTAACATTCTGCTTCATACCAAGTTGGATATTCCAGTCAAAATTAAAATCAGTGTCCTGAAATGGTTTTTGTTGTTGTTGCTGATTTTGCATAAGACCTTAAATATTAGAATATAAGTTATTTTAACCCAAAAGTCCTATAGAAGAAAGACAACAAAATGAATAAATGGGTAAAATTAAGAAGCTGCAAATAAGAACGGTCACTTTGTAACAGTGATTAGAAGTACAGTGTCCGGAGTGAGACCACCTGAGATTAAACCACAGCTCTGAACTGCTGTGTTGAACAACCTCACGAAATTTATTTAACCTGCTGCTCATCCATTACCACATCTGGAAAATAAGGATAACGACAGCACCTACTACGGTCAGGAGATAATATCGCCTTTATGACTATATGGACACTACTTGAAACCTACTTGAACCTTGGATAAAGGAAGTTTTTCAGATCTAGTCAACTATTTAAACTCTCTCTAAAACCTAATAGTCTCATAAAATCTGATTCACATCTCTTATTGAGTCTAATGACAACCCACTGTCTTTCTTTCTTTTAAAATAGAGACACGGGAAATATTTCCAATGATGGTTAAGCCTTGAACACAGTAATATTTGTCCCCGTAACTCAAAGTTATTTTTAAAAAATCAGAATTCAGCAAGAGCCTCTTGATGACATTTTCTAAAAATATTGGAAAGACTTTTCAAATTGACAGACTATTGTTATGAATTTGCCACTCACTGCTTCAGTTTCACGTTTATGGCAATTTTCAAGGGTTAACTGGCAGTGCAACTGATACATCAACCTAACAATGAGGACTGTAGTACAAAACTTAAATAGAAATTAAAATCTTGTTATAATATTAACTTGACAAAACATTAACGAAAAATGAAATGCCATTGGAATCAGCTTAAAATGGTGGTAATTTTTCCTGATCACTCTGCTTTCCTGGTACGAGGTTTATTACTTGAGATTTCCATTTGGGTTTTTAATACAAAAATTTTTCCCTCTTATATTTACACAACTTAATGGCAAAGATGCAGTGGAAAAAAATGCAGAAATTAAAATGAGCAGTTGTTAGTAGTTTTGGAGTCAGTTATGAACCCTAAAAGAGAAAATAAAATTATAAAGCAAGTATTTAAATATATATATATTTTTTTCATAGTGTCTAAATGTTTTCACCGTGAGAAATTGAGTCCTTCAGTCAGAGCAGCCAGGTTTAGTGTATAAATCACACAATTCTAAAAGAGTATTAGTATAATTGAGAAATCAACTTTAAAAATCCCAATTCTCAATTCTCATGATTCAAAACACAGAGAGGGTTTATTAATAAATTACATAAAATTAAGAAACGTTTCTGTGCTGCATAAACACAGAATTTTTTTCTTTTATTTTTACTTCATGGTTCATTGACAGGTTTGATACACACAAACTGCTGTTTCCTCAGGTGCCTGGGTTGCTCAGTCGGTTAAACGTCTACCTTTGGCTAAGGTCATGATCCTGGAGTCCTGGGGTGGAGCCCTGCTTTGGGCTTCCTGTTCAGCAGGGAGCCTGCTTCTCCCTCTCCCTCTGCCTGCCGCTCGCTTGTGCCCTCTCTCTAGCTCTCTCTCTCTTTGTTAAATAAAAAAATAAATACATTAAATATTTTTTTTTAAAGCTGATGTTTTCTCTCTCATCTTAGTCAAGACCTAGTAGGCACATACACAACTGACCAAAAATGTTAATTTTCAAATAAAAGGCATTTATACAAGGAATCACAAAGCGTTTGTCCTTAAGATTTTCCTCTTGAAACATATTAATCACATCACGTGTAAATATACACTTTAAAGTTAAAAAGTACATCAGCAAACTTCATACTAATATTTACAAAAAAAAAAAACAACCTGTGACTCTTCATGTTCTGCACAGAGAAGAGGTTGATACTATAAACTTCTGTTTATAATAAGGGCAAAAGCACTTGGAAATATCTGTTACAAATGAAAAAGTCATCTCTGATTATCCAGAGAACAAATTGTATCTCATGTAACAAAGTGAACGGATATAATATTTGCTAGAATGTAAGAAATAAATTGGAGGAAAATGACTGCTCTTTTTTATTATTCTTTAACTGTATCTTCAGTTGTAGTTTGTGCTATAATTTGGGCAATTTGCATATGTTTTATTTTTCCTCCATCTCCTGCTTCCGGAGCACTATTTCCTTTTGATTGAGGAGTTGCTGTGACAGAAGATAATGGAGCTCATGGCACTCAGTGGGAAGCCTGTCACTGCTGACTCCAGCTGCTGTCTTTGTTTTCTTTCCTTCTTCTCCTCTGATTTTCTCGGGCCCAGTGAGAAACAATTATAAAAGCCACAAGTCATTATAAAATATTATACCACCAAATGGTTATTTTTAAGAGCCCGTCAATCTTCTAGGTCTCTTTGTTTATCTTTAGAAGTGGTAAATCGTATCACTATTTTCTATTCAATCTACAGCATCAGGATGAGAGCTTGTTTCTGCTTTGGGAAAGGCAATCTTATATTGTGTACAGTTTGTGTAATTTCCCATGGAGGCCCTCATTGCAACGTCCAAACCCCTTTTGCACTGTGTGCCTCCTTCCTGAAGTCTTCCCGTGTGGACCTTGCTGAGGTGGTCTCTTGTGAATTCCCAGGTCCAGGAATGAATAACCGTCTTTAGAGGATCATCTGGTAGACATTACTAGTGTTCACCAGAATCCGGTTCCTTCTCTGTGTCACAAGGAAGACTATGCTTATCAGGCCACTTGCATATGTAGATGATTCAGAAAACTACCCTTACCAATGGAATATGGGGAAATATGACATCTATTACTTCTGGATTGTGAAAACATCATGGATAATTCCCATGTTTTCTCTCCTCTTGCCATGGCAACTAAGACGGCCAGTCATACAGATGATGAGCTGTAGGTTTGGTACACCCATCAGCATGTGTGAAGGTGAGACACACTGTCCCACCCAGGCATAAATACCATTATAGAGATATGTAGGGCAAATAGTGCAAGTCAGCAATAATCTTTTGTCTGTGAAACCACTGAAACTTTAGCATAACCCTATCTAATACAGCTAATACAGAATAGTTTCTTCCATTTTTCTGAAGAAACACGAGGCAGTATGAGTGTTACTGACAATTTAGAAATAGTTAGCAGGATATGTGGGTATGGCAGGACTAAAATGTCCCAAAATTTGCTGCCTTACCTCTCTCTACAAAAGAAATTCCAAGAGATAACCATACAATTAGAGAACAAATTATGTCTCCAAGAGGTATAGACAAGAACTTGACCTAGGTTAAGAGGCAGTGGGACAATCTGGAAAGAGCATAGGATTTGGATTATAACCCCACTAACTGTATACCATGTTCCATTTTAAAAGTTTGACAAATATACCTGGCCCAAGGGTGCCTGGGTAGCTCAGGCAGTTAAGTGTCTAACTCTTAATTTTGGCTCAGGTCATGATCTCAGGGTTGTGAGATCAAGCTCTGCATTGAACTCTGTGCTGGGTGTGGAGTCGCTTGAGATTCTCTCTCTCCCTCTTCCTCTGCCCCTCCCCGCCCCCCGAAAAAACAACAACAATATCTGACCCAGATTTTGTTGTAAATAATTAAACATAATGAATGTAATTTGCAAAATGCCAATAAGATAGAATACATAAAAACTCTCATCCTTTCCCAACAGTAAAAAGTGTTTGTTTCCATTAAGTTAGGATTTCTTTTAACATACGTTTGAGTACTTTCAGGTTTGTTATTTATTTTAAGACAGCATATTGTTGAAAAAAAAAATGTGAGTTCTCATTAACTTTGTGGAATTCTCCAATAAACTTCCAGCTTTGAGAAGAAACCCAGCAAGCCAAGGGACTAGCTGGAGTTCAAACTGTCTTGCTGTTGGTCCTAACTCACTCCCCAATGTGTGTTGAGTGTTCACTCAAATGAGTGGAGGAGAGAACTGCCCAGATGGCAACTACAGATTCAGTAGACAAAACATCACAGTATGTATTCCTTGAGAATGAAATTCATACATTATTAATCTTTCCCCTCCAGCATATAACATTGCTCACCCATTGTGATAAATAATAAAAATACTGTAAATAACTTCCCAAATGCTGGACATCATTTATGATATATTTTTCAGGATTTATGGATCCTTTTTCAAAGTCCCATATATTTCCTTTAAACACTTTTTTTAAGTTCCATAAAATTAAAATGAATTTTATTGATTTCTATAAATGCTCTTGAGTTTATTTTCATATAACCCTTAAAATCCCAAATCCCAGCACAGAGGCAAACATAGTATACCAAGTTAAAGCAGTAAAACATAATTTTTAGTTTGTTTTCCAAAAATTTTTGTTATATCATCCATTGTCTCTATATCCACATTTCACTAACAGATTTCTATCCTGTGGCCTCAACAAGAAAAATATAATTAATTCCTCTATACAGCACCAATAAGTACAAGTGAAACAAAAAGTAAATATAATAGTATATTTCACCATAAGTTTCCTATGAGTAGAAATGTTTTAGGTAAACTTTCTGGCAAGAAAGAACGTTTTTTGGAAATTAAAAACAATTTTTTAAGAATCCCTTTACATTCTTTGATTTTAACTTAATAGCAAATAACAACTCTGAGAATCAATCATATAATCAGTGATTCAAAATTATGACCATTTAATTTCTTAAATTAATGACCATTAATTAATGTAAATAACAGATTGTGTAAATAACAGATATTTACATTAATTAATTAATTTCTTAAATTAATGACCAAAATTATGACCATTAATTTCTTAAATAGTCTCTGGAAATGTCAGCAAAAATAATTGTACATTAAAGTGTCAAATTCACGACAACCTCACATAAAAAGTCACATTTAGTGGTCTTATTTTGACAGTTTTAGTAAAAATTCATTGACCATATTGAAGTACCATTTTTTTTCCTCAACATTTCTCTATCTGTATTTGAAACACTGCCATAAAGCAGACCTTAAACCTAACGAGTGTCTTGAAATAAGAGATCGTTGCTGATACTATAAGGAACTCTTTTTAATAGTCCCAGATAGGATAAGAAAGCGACTTGTCATCTGACATAGCTCATGAGGAGCGTCCATCCATAACTTATGAGGATGCAGTGTATGAGTCTTTCTTGACTTTAATGCTCGCTCCATCACTTAATACTTACCAATTTTATGCAACTTCCCTGAACCTGATAGGACTCAGTATCTTCACCTCTGAAACAAGCTTAGTGAAAGTTGCGGATGCAAGGATTTTTATAAAACTAAATGAGATTATGAGTCAAAATACTTAATTCATTTCCTAGTAATTGTGAACAATGAATCTTAGCTATCACTACAGTCACTATTCCATTTCTGAACATTAACAAAGATTAAACCTTCAGGAAGTTTCCTACTGTAGATACAGTTTTATAACATATGCAGATGGTCACTTTCTTTCCAATGCTTATTCTACATAGTAATTTGATTTTCTATTCTAAAACCTCCTCTGACAGTTCAGAGAATTTCAATTTTTGTAATTTGTAATTCTGAATGATGTTCTTCTGGACCCAACTTATAAAAACAAAAACAAAAACAAAAATGTATTGCTATATTTTATAGATACATTGCCTAACTTTATTTTTGTTAGTTTACATTTTGAAATATTACTATAAACTTTCAAAACATTTTTGAGTCAATCTGTTCATATAGGATCAACAGATATTGAAATATATTGTTATTTATTCTGTTCAGGTAAGTTTTGCATAAATTAGCGGTTAGACTTATCTATCAACTATTGTCTAGATTATCAGAAAATGCAGAAAGAAAAAAAAGAGTAGCTAGGATCTTACATTCACATAAACTACTTTTCAAAACAGAGGGTCAAATAAGGATTCCCAGATATTCATTACTAATTTACCTTGCAAGAATCACTAAACAAAGTTCTTCAAGATAAAGAATTGACATCAGACAAAAATTCAAATTCACAATTAAAATAAATTATAAATAAATTCACAATTAAAATATTCACAGTTAAAATAATTATTGAGGTAATTATTAAAATGGCAGATATAAGCACAACCTTATCAATAACAACATTAAACATAAATATCTGACTTATATAAATGTTTAATATATTTAATATTATTATTGTTATGGTTTGAATTTTGTCTGTCATCGATTAGTTTTAGATTGTTCTGATGGTGGCACACCTTAGGATATACTAAAAACCACTGGATTGGACACTAAACGAGTGGATCGTGTATGGGAAGCCTGTCTTCATAAAGCTGTTAAAATGACTACATGAATAAATAAAAAAGAACATATTACTATTATTAGGCATTACTATCTGACAATCATGTGGCAAGGGTAACCGGATAGAAATTATAATTCACTAATTCCATTTTAGGAAATGTTTCATCTGCAAAATCGTGCCTCTAAATGTGGGACTGTATGCAACCCTACAGGGATGAGGTGAGCTGGGGTCTTTTCTTATATGTATTTGTTTGTTTTCAGATTTTATTTTTATCTCTTAATACACATTTTCCTAGCTTGTTCCAGTTTCTTCAATTTAATTTATTCTTAACTCATCTTAAGAATTTTAATTAAGATATTTTTAGTTGTATTCTCTATTTGAATTAACTATTTTAAAGGTATTTGTTCTAATATCTCAGCTCAAAACCCTTCTAATTCTTTATATAGCTGTACTTTTAACATATGCAGAACTATACAAATAAATTTCTGTATCTTTCTACATAAATATTCTGTGCTAAAAAAGGGTTTTTGTTTGTTTGTTGGGTTGGTTTTTTTTTGGGGGGGGCTCTTTTCCCCAGTTTCTGCTGTGCTAAGATTAGGAATTGTCCAGGTTCTAGCTGAAAAATGATCTCGTTCATATCCTAGGATTTCCCTCTTGTGTTTCTTTTGAATTATGTCTCCTCCTCTCTGTTTGTATTTTTTCAAATTACCTAACAATTTCTCATCAGTTAATTATCCTTATCACCATCTACTACAAAGATGGTAGTTACTATGTATGAGGTACTATGCTCTGTTTCATGTTTCGCCTCCATAACCAATTTAAAGCCTTGGGACAGCCCACTGAGAAAAGTACTTAAAATTTCACTTATAATTTGGGAAATATGAGATAGAGAAGGATCCTGTCCAAGATGAAACAGTTGTTAAGTGGCAGTGTTGGTATTCAAGCTTGGGTCTACCTGATTATAAAGTTCAAGCTCTTTACCACCATACAGAATCTGTTATTTACATTATTCTTATTTAATGTATTTTTTTTCTCATGTCTTTTGGCTCAGAATAGAGTTTCATGGTCTCAACTCTTCATCTAGGAAATCTGATATTTGCCTGTTACCCAAGTCTTGGGGGAAGTGGCTTATAATTAAGTGGGGAAATTTGTAAATGAAGATCAGCATACTACTTGTCTCTATTTCTGAAATGTAAATCTTTGTCCAGATTTAATTAAATCCAAACTTCAAATTTAGATTAGACATACTGTCTGCTTTGAGGAGATTTGCCATACAACCATGAATGAATGAATGAATACAAATAGGGTCAAATTAGTGATTGTGCAGTTATGCAGAAATGAGAATGACTCACATAAAGTTACTGGGTTAATTTTAATATATAACCATAGAGCATCACCTTAAATTTATGCTAAATAAATTGTGTTGATCTTGTTGCTGCATTAAAGTAAGACAGACTATTCTTGTATAATTTAGTCAGCAAATGTTTTAATTTTAGATAAGACACTGAAGGCAAAACTGGGCATTTTCAAATTTGGAGAGAAGAGAAATGACTATTCTGCCAAATTGTGTGGCGTCAGCGTTAAGATTATTATTTTCTTGGTTTTCTATTTTTCTGCTACACACACAGCTTCCTTTGTCTGAAGGTCAATTAACTTTGGCTAATGTTGAAATTAATTTACTTGGATTCCATTTCGATAGGTACATAGAGTTTCTGAAACTGTGATTTTTTAATATTTGTTACTAAAGTTTTTATGCATCTTTAAAATAAATACTTTAATCAGCCCTTTCAGAATATAGTATGAAGGTGCACGTGATTATAGATACTTTTAAATCACACTCCTTATTTTTGTAATCTTACAAGCATATGTTCACCATAATGACAACCAACAAGTTAATATAGATGTATAAATCGTTTTGGAAGTTAGCCACAGTCCTGCCTGCTTTCAACACAGAAACCAGCCGGATGAATGCATTATTTTATGTGGAGTGACAATCAGAATGAATAAACATTTTTACTAAAAAAAAAAAAAAAGAAAAAAGCCAAAAAACAAAAACATACATGAAGACTAGATTGAACAAACAATAGTGTTGCAGCCTTACACGGATGACTGAAATCAGGTTCAATTGTTTATTGTTACTATGTTTTATTTATGCTTTATTTATTTACTTATTTTAAATTTCAGCTTTAGCACATAAATAAAAGAGATATTCAGTTAGGCTTCTTAAAATAAGCCTATGCAAACCCATTTTAATCTTCCACCTGATTTTTAAAGTTGCCTCGCAATTACATTCCAAAACTTCTTGAGAAAGAAACTGAGATGATCGGTGTTTAAGAGAATTTTTCCAAATAGTTATATGACATTGTGCAAAAGAAAACCCCAAAAAAACCCAACAGTTAATAATTGCATTTCAGATCTTAGAAAATATGAATGTCTGGTGGTAAAATTCTTACAACAAATATAAGATACAATGTTTCTTCAAAAGCATTCTGATTACCTTGGCAATTCTCTTATGTTTGGTTTGAGTTGTTTCTATTCCTTATTTTTATTCAATTGCTATGGTTTTTGGACAAGGTTTATAGCTTTTGCCAGAAGAAAATCAGTGACAATAACTTAGCGGAACCTTAATCTCATGAACGAAATAAATGCTTGTCAATCAAGAAGTTATGACCTTTTCTATGCCTTGACCTTTACATTTTCAAGGTGAGCCTATTATTTGGTAGGGAGTAACACAAAACTCCACAGGATGCTCTGTGATCAATACAATCAACAGACCTTCACACTGTATGTTTAAAGGTATTAAGAAGATAAACAAACACATCAGAATTTCACCAGTTGCAACAGTCCTATACGTATTGGAAGCTTCTCTCATTTGGGGATTTAGGATTGATCGCAGCTCTATCCCAAACTCCACAGTGTTATCATTCTCAATGACTCCACAAAAGGAAAGGAGAGCTGCTAGTTAATTGTTCGCAAATGTTTTGGAGTTTAAAGTTGAAGACAACTTACATATTCACCAATGATATCAACTAAAATATGAGGAAGGCAAAATTACAGTTTTTTTAAAGAATTACATTTTATAAACATAGGTTTTTTTTTCCCTTATTCATCTATTAAAAGTGCTCTGAGTACCTACTATGTGTGTCTGTTCTATTCTCTGAGGACACCATGATGAATAAAATATACTTATCTCCCCCTTTAGATCTGATATCTTAGTGCAGAGATCAGTTCTGAACACTGAAGCAGGTACTAAAATATGTAATCAAAATTGTGATAGTAACCTGAAAGGAGGGGGATGTGGCTGTGGTAAGAGCATACGATAAGGTGTCCTGACTCAGCCTAGATGAATATGAGAAAACTAGTTTGAGGAAGTCATTTGAGCTGTCTTAAAAGAGAAAAAGAAACTAAGGAGTAAGGAAGTGTCTGACTTAGGTGGAGGGGTAGACCCAGGCGTGGAAACGGGGATGCAGAGGTCGCAGCAAAGGGACCACAACGTTCAACGTCCCTGAAAAGAGAAAGAGCATGTCAGATTTCAGAAAATAGTGGCAGGGGAGGGGATGAAAAGAGGGCATTGAGGGGTGTAAGGCTGACAAGTTTTATTCTTAAATGACATTTTCCTTGGGAAGGCCCAGCCCCAGGGACCTCTGGGTGAAAACTTTTTCTGCATTCTTAAAGAGCAAATTCTAAAAGCACATACTTTAATGTTATTTCTTACTCATTCCTATTCATTTGATGTCCTATTTAATTAGTCTATCCTTTTTATGAAAAAAATTAAAGGAATTTTAACAAAAATGGGAAGTACATTGAATTTCAGTGTATCTTGTAGTATAGAGTACCATAAGTACCATTATCCTGCTGTTTGGATTAAAAAATGTTAAGTTTTGCCCTTTGCCCTTCACCTTTTGCCTCATATAAATTGTGACATCTTATCATTAAATTCCTCACAGTGCATTTCTTATTAAAATGATGAGTTACCTACATAACCATAATGTCATTATCACCTCTGAGAAAACTAATTGATAATATTAATTAATATTTTGCCCATATTATTTCCCCAATTGCTTGTCAAATATATATTATGCATCTTTGTTTGTTTATTGCCTTTTTCAACCAAGATCCAATCATGATCACACAATGTATTAGACTCCCATATCTCTTTAACTTCTTTCTTTTTTTCTAGCTTTATAACTAACATTAAAATTATATATATTTAAAGTATACAATACGATAATTTGAGGTATATACACGATGTGAAATAATTATCACAATTGTGTCAATTAACACATGCATCACTTCACACACACGGTTGTTGTGTGTGTGATAAATAGTGCTTAAGTAAGTACAGAGGACAGTACTATTAACCATAGTCACAGTGCTGCACATTGGCTCTCCAGACCCATCTTACAACTGAAGGCTTGTACCCTTTGACCAACATCTCCCCATCATTTCCTCCACCCCCAGCCTCTGGCAACTACCATTTACTCTCTGTTTTTACGAGTTCAGATTTATAGAGTACTCATCTGAGTGAGACCATACTGTATTCACCTTTTTGGGTTTATTTCACTTAGCCTAATGTCCCCTGGGTTCAACCATTTCGGCAAAAATGACATTTGTTCTCATGGTTGAACACCATACCTGTGTGTGTGTGTGTGTGTGTGTGTGTGTGTGTGTGTGTGTCTTCTTTACCCATTCAGCTGACTTACGTCATTTCCATATTTTGGCTACTGTACATGCAGGTACCTTTTCCATGTCCTGTTTTCTTTCTTTTTTTTTTTTTTTTGGATATATACCAATAAAATTTTTTGGATAATACCTAGAAGTGGTATTTTATTGCTGGATCATGGGGTCTATTATCTATTTCATTCCACTTGAAATTTTAAGAATTTTTATCCTGATACAGTTTAACTTGGAGAACTTCCATTTCTTACTGAGATTGTCTTTTGGCCATGACTTTCTCATCTTTTATTTTCCTTGTTTTTTATTAGACTTTAATTTTTGAGAGATACGTATGATAAAAACAGAATTCTGGATTTTTTTTCCTCTATGCCCTTTTAAGATGTTTAACTTTCTTGTTCTGTGCTTTTTCACAGGTCTAGGATTTTTTTTATTAGATGTGGGATGTCATTATGTTTTGTGTTATGGAGTGTTTAGATACTGTTTTCTACTTTTAAGGAACTTGACAGTAGTTTCAGGCACACAATTAAGTTACATTTGGATCAATCTGATATTTTGAGGTTTCTTCTATGCTTTATTAGGTTGGGTCTAATGTATATCGGGTCTAATTTACACTTAGCACTTAGGTATGATCTAAGAGATCACTTACTGATTCATCAAGATCTCTCATATTGGATGGAATTTGAACATCTCCAAGTCCTATGTATATTCCAAGAATTGCTTAGTATATAGCTCCCTGGGAATTGGTCTTTACTCATTCTTATAATTTCATCTAACACATGATATTCAGAAAAGACTAATGGGAGCATATCTGCAGATTTCTGAAGTTTCCTTTTCTGTTGTTATGAATTTGATTTTCCTGTAACTCTCTTCTCTCCAGCACTGTATCTTACAAATTTGTCACCTTGTCCTCTGTCTTCTTGACACAAAGGAACCTCTGTTCTCTGCTTGAGCTCCCATCCCTTTTCCATGACCCCAAATTTTTCTCCAAGCCAAAACTCAAAATGATTACAAGGGTCCTCTGCTTTGCTTTTCTTCCCACAAGGACCACAATTCTGTCCTGATTATTGTTCCAATGTTCTAGATATTTAAATCAAGTTGCCAAGTTCTATACCACTAACTCATTATTGCCAGAAGCCTTACTTTTTTTTTTTAAAGTTGTTTAAGTGATAGTGTTGCTGTAGTAATAACTTATTAGATACTAATGGAAAGCAGAAGTTTAAACTGCTTTTTCCTCAATTTAACATTCTTTAAGTTTCCTGTCTTTAATGATGTCTCTAATAAACATATGACTATAAATAAAAATACTTAAAAACTGTATTATGGTCAAAACCACCAAAGCTGTTAGTGAGTTTCACCCAACATACTAACTGTATAAATAAATTAATCATATAACCACCAATATACTCATTAATTATTTATAGTTATGTAATTTAAAGGTTTTTTTACTAGAAATAAAAATTGAAACATATGCCATAACCTCATTTATCTTCTAAGCTTCCTCTAATATTCAGTTTGAGAAATCTCTACTACAGAGCCTTCAAAGAATTTAGAATATATATAATTATGAAATCATAATATACAGTATACATAATAAATTATATATAATAATCTATATATGTAATAAATTTTTAAGTATCATGCTTACAACAGCTTCCCTTCCCTGACCTGAAACAACTGGGCCTCAGACTTTCTGCATACACAAACAATTTAAGTAAAATGATTTTCATGGTCAGAAAATAAAGATTCAGTACAAGTCTTTAGCTTTACTTTCAACAAGTCTGCATCACATAAACTCATCTGAACTAGAAATTTCATAGCTTCTCTCATGAGAAACATTAGAACAATAAAGTATAAACTAAAGTTATTAAGAAGAGAAATTCAAATATAGAAAACAGAAGAAAATATTACACAGGTTTTTGTTTGTTTTTAACTAACTTCTCGGGACACCTGGTTCACTTAGTCAGTAGAGCTTGCCACTCTTGATCTCAGGGTTGTGAGTTCAAGCCCCACGTTAAGTATAGAGATTACTTAAAAATAAATCTTTGAAAAAATAATATTAATTTCTCATACACAGTGACTATCTCTGTAGCTTAAATTGTGCTTGCTTATAGTTGCACTATTTGTAAATCTATCTTAAAAATTTACCTCAGACCAATGCCAATTAATATTAGGATTGATAGATGCAATTATATTAAAAGTTTTTTCTGAATATACTTTAATATGAATGACTTTTAATGATGAGTGTCAAACAAAAGTTCTATGCTAAAATGAAAAGTCTGCTCATAGTCTTATAAATAATAATTTTATAAGACAATTTCAGTATATCCCAACATACAAAAATAGCAAATAAAGAGATTTAAAAGGAATTTATTTGACTTTCTCATTTGTCATTTTTCTGTGTCTCACTCTTCAAATAATCCTTGTCTAATAATTCCCAGCTATGCAGGTGATGTTAAAACCTAAAAAATTCACATACTTAACTCCCCTTCCCCCAGTGTGCTATAACTGGTCCTTGCTAAAAGCATATCAATGAATAATGCCAATAATGTTGCCAGTCACATAGAGAGTGTAGTCATCATATGTTATTACTATCTGGCTGTCTAGTGGTATAAGACTGACTACTCTTTTGTGCTCATGTTATGAGCTTCATAGTAATTTTCCCTACTCCAATTTAATTAAAATGCCCATTCTCCTAGCTAGCAATTGGAGGACTACTGATTTTACTCAGCAACATTACACTAAGATGTAGAAGACACATGCCCTGGATTTAAGTATTAATAGTTTGAAAACTATTTATGTTTCTTTTTAACACAAAAGAATGACTAACAAATGAACATGATTTCATCATTCAAAATGCAAAAGAACATCATTTAAAAATGAAAAATGTACTGCAGAATTGTAGAAGACATTACTGAATGCTGATGACTTCAAACAGGAAGAGAACTTTTGAGACAGGTAATACATCAATTTATACCTAAATGAGATAGTTGTTTAATTTGGTAACAACCATATTTAAAAATAACTCCAAAGTCATTTTTTAAGTAAGGATCTAAACTAATTTGGCTGTTTGAAATTTGGGACTTATATTCATATATATGTGTAACCCTAGTAATTAGAGACAATTGGGATTATTAATATCCTTTGTCACAATCTCCCAAACAGAAGGCTTCAAGAAAAGCAAGGATTAGTAAAACTCATGTTCAGTGTACCAACCTATAATAGCAAATTGGCGCTGAATGTATCAAACAACAGGTGTGAGTCAATTTCTTCTCTGAAATTGACTTTCAAAGCGTGTGTCTTATGCCCCATAAAGACAAGGTAGGACAAATATTTCTTTAATTCCAGTGTTTTCTCCCTTCCTCAATGTTCTTGTTTGTTGTTTTTATTATTATAGTGCTTTTATTATTACAGGTAGATGCTCATATGTACTTTGAGAAATTTTATTTACTTTTCTTTCTGGCATTCAATTTCCATGTAGAACCAACTACTCGATAATGTAATCAAATGACTTAAAGACAAATTATGAAACTATTTTTCACCAAACATTATCGACTTAGAGAAGAGTTGTTTAACATGTGCTATCATTTATATTGCATTTGTAAAAAAAAAAAAAATTAAACTCACTTTTATTTCTGTCATTATAATGATTATTTCCTGACCTTTTCTGTCACAACTTTTCACTTCTTAAATGTTTTTCACCCTCTTTTTACAAGTGTATGCCATTATATTTTGGTTTGGTATGTATGGTATTGGTATGAAGGTGATTTGAATGGTTTCCGAGTCCCTAAAGACACACATTTATTTCTCTAACTTCTCAAAACAAATGACAATAGGACTGAGTATATATTCTTGGCCCCTCCATGAACCTTTCAAAGATGATGTAAATAGTATTCAACTGTCTTTTGGCACTATATTTGGGAAAGTGTCTAAGAAATCTAATTTTTGTTCTGTAACTGGCAAATATTTTTAGCTTACATATTTCTACTTTCCAGGAGAGTTTACAGTGTTACCCACATCATTGTTACTGGCTGTTTTCCTTCTTCTGTGATGAATAGGGACCCATTCCCACCCACATTTTCACAATGGATAGGTTACATGGTCGTTGTGCCCTTACACATTAAGCCATTTCTTAAAACTGTAGCAAAAAATTATCACTTGTAACCCAACTTACTGTGTCTAATAGACATTCATTTCATGTGGTCCTCCTCAGCTGAAGTAGAACCTCTCCTCATACATACACATTCATTATTCTAATAAGACACAGTACATTTTTATTCTTCAGCATGTAAAACTATCATGGACCTGAATGTCTATATACCGTGCCCAAACTGTTTTACTAATGAAGTCAATAAATCATTTCCCCATCCACACTCACTCATAGCATTCTCCTAATTCATATCTCTTTGGTTTTGTAAGGGAGAGTGGGAAAAAGAAAAAGTTATGTGCATGGGAGTGAGATGAGAGATACCACAGTATATTAGTTATCTGCTACTGTGTGAAACTTATCTCCAAACATGAGCCTCAAACAACAAATGTTTATTATTTCACAATTTATAGGTCAGAAATTTTGTAGAGGATTAGTTGGATGGTTTTGACTTAGTTTCTCTCATGAATTTGTAGTCAGGGTGTCAGCCAGAGAAGCTGTCATCCCTAGGCTTAATGGGTCTAGAGAATCCACTTCCAGGATAGCTCACTCACATTATGGCAAGTCATTCGTGTGACTCCATGTTGTCTACTGGCAGGATGTCTCAGTCCCTCAACATCTTGATCTCTCCAGAAAGCTGCAGGAGTGTACAAATCACAGTCTTGCTGTGCCCAATGATGAGTGATTTATGAGAAAGCAAGATGAAGATAGCAATGTCTTTTATGATGTGAACTTGAAAAAAAAACCTGTAATTTCTACAACATCTCATTGGTTACATAGGTGGCCCTATGTGGAGTGGGGGAGGGGACTGTAGACATATGTGGATACTAGTCAAAAGGGATGATTAGAAGTCATCTTGGGGGGGGTTCACATTATTCCTATATTCCTCACAAACAGCCAGCACGAGAACATTTACCACTCTCTTTCTGTGTTTGGAGAGGCTTTGCATTGTTAAATCCTGGAGCAAAGAGCGGCTGATTAAATCACCTTGACCGACTTGCTCAGTTACTTAATTTTATCTTTTTTTTTCCTGTGGGAATGCTTCTTACACCAGTGATCTTGGATTTATTGAATAATTGCACCTCATTTTTTAAATGACTTGTATTTACTTAATATTTGGTCCTAATTCTGATAATGCAAATTCTAAATGCCAATGTTGTGATATTTCAGCTTTTTGTCTTCATATGTACTTAATTTTAGAGAAATTGATCCCATGATTAATAGTCCTATATGCTTCTATTTTCCAAATAAAAGTCTATTCTTGGTAACTTGCTTTATTAATTTACATTTAGTAAAATTAATTAATGGTAGGAGCCTTAATGTCATTAAAACTACTAAAAGTGTCAAGAAACCTTATGCTGACAGAGAAAACTATTAATAAGTCTGTTTATTATCGATGTATTTTCAATTTTAACCATATCATACATTGTTGGCACAAAATATATGAAAGTAGTGCAAACCAAGAACATGATCATATAAACTAGTTGAAAGTACAAAATATACACAGTAAAAGAAAGTTTAAAGATAAAATGCACTAGTTTTCAGAGATTGGATAGTTAAAGATAGGGATGCCTGGGTGCTTCAGTCCATTAAGAATCTGATTCTTGATTTCACTTCAGGTCATGATTTTGGGGTCATGATCAGGCCTCAAGTCAGGCTCCACGCTAGGTGAGGAGCCTGCCTAAGATTCTCTTTCCCTGCCATACCCCCCAGCCCTCGTTTGTACACCCTCTCTCTTAAAAAAAAAAAAAGGAAAGAAAGTTCAAGATAGATTAAGACTAGTATTTTTAGATAGACTATTAAGAAAAAACAATATGCAGAAAAATAATCGTTTTGTAATTTGTCATTCAGTTGACTTATTTTTTAATGTTATAGTGTATTAAGAAAAAAGATTTAAAAGGTGGGCTGCAACTCATATTCATGAGTATTTTAAGTAATGTATAAGGACTATACTTATATCTCCACTTGCTGATTTTGATGATATAATATCTGATAACAGAAATTTTTAGTGCCACATGAAACACTGAATTATTTCTTTCCCAAGATTGAAATACTATTTTTCTTCCCTGGTGTGATGTTGAAGTTTTAAAGTCTTGTCATTGATATTGTGTTTCATCTGCAGTGATCTACACTTGATAATAAAATAGTAGTTGTGCTGACAAAAAAGCAGGTAAGAAAAATGCTTGTCTTGCTGATTTATGTACATCTTACATTTATATATAATCCTACCTGAATCCATGTCATATTCTGGAAGAGTATGAAAAAAATGTGAATCTTTTCCAGATATTCAACTATAAAACCTACTTCCTATATTTTATCTATTAAAGAAACAGAAAAATCAGATATTTCATCTGATAAAGCAAACTTACTCTAATACGTAATCTCTAGTAAATGACATAAATAGCATTAAGAAGAATCAAGAGTTAAGTGTGAATAAGTAAAATTACTAACCAGAGGAAAGTACTAGTAGCTGTATAGAAAACTTGACTAGAGATTCTCTCTCTTTATTTATTTGCCATAATTCAATCACAGGAAATACCCACATTTTGCTTTAATTCTAAATTTCTCAGAAACTGGATTCTATTTATCCATCCAAACTGATTTATAGTTTTTTTATTCCTCATCCCTTTCTTCTATCTACCTTAATGAATTTAACTCTATATCTTTTTAAACATAATTATAAATACTCATTTGATAATATAAGATCACTATGTTTGTTTAATAACAAGCATACCAAAACATGTTAACCCAATTATTTTGGAACTAAGGTGGCACCTTCAAATGAGAATATATTTGAAAACAAGTCTACAATTTTAATGGACTTCAGTCAGTAATCTCTCCCTCGATACGAAGTTTTACTTCTCCTTGAGATAGACTGACAACTGAATTTGTAGCCAAATAATTGATAAAATATTGTATCTTTTTGTTTTAATATATTATGTTGTCTCTTAAAAACATCAGTTTTACTTACAAAATTACTCAAATACATTATCCCAAGTTTCTTTGTTTATGGTGGATAGATTTTTACTTAAAAATTATTATTATCAATATAATGCCAAATTCATATAAAATAGTGTAAAAGCAGAAGGCAAATTACTGATAAGCAAAGTTGAAGGAATGTTAATAAAATATGGTTGAAAATGTGCATTTTATTTTTTTTATTATTTTCTTTTCCCTTTTTTTTTCCAAGTTTTTATTTAAATTTGAGCCAGTTAACATACAGTGTAATATTAGTTTCAGGTGTAGGAGTAAGTGATTCATCATGTACATACAATACTTCATGCTCATCACAGCTGGCCTCCTTAATCCCCATCACCTATTTAACCCATCCCCCCACCAATCTCCCTCCAATAACCATCAGTTTGTTCTCTCTTATTAAGAGTCTGTCTCTTGGTTAGCTTCTCTTCTCCCCCCCCACCCCCCACTGAACATGTGCATTTTAAATGATCACCTTCCCAATCATTGTTGGTTGTATATCAGCAGAATAGGAGAAAAGGAAATTAGATAAATGATAAATTACTTCTTAAAGAAATTCCAGTGGCATGGCAGTTTGTGAAGCAAATTTGCCATTTGGTGGAGAAAGAACTCATGAATTTCCCCAGGGTCAAATGGGCAATGAAGAAGGAAATCAAACTTAAATTGTTCTTGAAACTCTGCAGCAAAGAAGGCTGCCTTCAGGGACAAGGGCAGCCAGGGAGAAAATGGCTGAAGATGTACTATAGGGGACAGGAATGATAAAAGACATAATGGTGTCAAAATCCCACAGATTTGCCCTAAAAGGACAGTCAGTGTTTGGGTACCTGGGGATACTTAATAATTAAGAAAGAATTTTACATAGTACCAGGTAAGAACAAACCATTTCATTCCGTTACTCTTCTTCTGCCCCCTCTTCCCACCTGTCTAACACCAGAGGGTTTACAGGAGATGCAGAGGCAGAAAAAGCAGAATTAACAATGGTTCAAGTCTGCCACCATCTTTCTAAGTCAGCCTGAGATGTGATGAGAGGAGAAGATCTCAATTATAAGAAGTTAATGTTGTCACACCAAAGGACACTATTAACAAAATGAAAAGGCAACCTATTTGCATGGGAGAAAATAATTGTTAACCATATATCTGATAAGGAGTTAATAAGCAATATATACAAGGAAGACTCAATAGTAACAAACAAACAAAAAAAAAAAAGCCCAAATAACCCAATTAAAAATGGGCAAAAGACAGGAATAGACATTTTTCCAAAGAAGACATACGAATGGCCAACAGGTCTATGAAAAGGTGCTCAACACCACTATCATCAAGGAGATACAAATCAAAATCAAAATGAGGTATCTCACTTCTGTTAGGATGGCTATTATCAAAAAGAAGAGAAAATAAATGCTCCGAAGCATGTGGAGAAAAGTGAACCCTTGCACACTAGTGATAGGAATGTAAAATGGTAGAGCCACCATGGAAAACAATGTGAGGTCTCCTCAAGAAATTAAAAATAGAACTACCATTTGATCCTGCAATCCCATTTGTGGATATATTCCTAAGGGAAATTAAGAGAACATATTGAAGAGATAACTGCAGCCCCACGTTCATTGTAGTATTATTTCTAATAGACAAGGCATGGAAATAATCTAAGATGAATGGATAAAGAAAATGTGATAGTTATACACACACACACACACATACATATCATCATTATATGGATACAGAGATATCATTATATATATATATATCTCATTATATACAACATAATTGTATAAATAAAATTTATATCAATATCATATATTAATGTAATATATAATGCATAATATATTATATATAACATAACTTAGTATACATTATATATATCATATGGACAGAGATACATCATTATATATTGTATAGTTATATATACACATATATATATCATTTTGTATTAACATAATTTATATATATAATATTATATATTATATATATAACATCATATAATATATGTAACATTCTATATAAATATAATACATGTAATATATTATATATATTATATATGCCACATATGATATTTATAATGTAATTATATATAATATGATGTATACTACACATTTATATACATATATATCATATAAATGTGACATATATAACAGTATAGAATTTAGCTATAAAACATAAGAAAATCTTGTCATTGGGACAAATGGATGAAACTGGAAGGCATTTTGCTAAGTGAAATAAACAAAACAGAGAAAGACAAACTGCATGGTATTACTTATATGTTCAATATAAAAATGAAATAAAATTTTAAAAAAAGTTCCACTCATGAAACAGAGGAGAAAATGATTGCCAAGAACCAGAGCTAGGGGAAATAGGGAGAGAGGAAAGGGTGGAAACTTTCAGTTATAAGACAAATAATGTCTGAAGATTTAATGTATAATGGTGACTACTGCTGATAACATGTATTATATAATTCAAATTTGCAAAAAGAATTAAATGTTCTGACCAAAAATACTAGAAGTTAAATATGTGAGGTGAAAGATATGTTAACTAACTCAATGGAGGAAGAAATTCTTTCACATGTAAAGATAGAACAAATCATCATGTTATGTAGTTTAAATAACTTACAACTTTCTTTGTAATTATACCTCATATTAATCAGAAAAAATAAATTAAGGCTATGATCAGTTAAGGCTAGGGAGATCAGTTTCAGCTGAGGTATCACCAGGCCACAAGGAACTAGATACAAAACTGAGTTTAAAGATAGCAGTGAGAAAAAGTCAAAAACATAAACAAGTGTTCCTATGTTCCTGTTTATGCCCCATGCTTAAAAAAATGAAAGATTTCAAAGCTAAAATACATTAGATATTAGAATATTAAAAGATTACTTGGATTATAGTAAAACAAAGAATAGGAATAAAAGATTTATTCACATGGAATCAAGTGAATGTTAAAAAGAAAGTCAACAACCTGTGAATAAATATATAAACTATGTAAAATGTAATTAAAAGATAAACATGAACATTTAACTGATGAGTTTACTGTTTTGACAAAACAAAGTATTTCATTAAAATATGTGATCTTTCTTTTCTAAGGGTTCTTATTTGAGGCTTAAGTGTAAACATGGATCTGAGATTATCAGATTCACTGAAATTAGGGGAAAAATAGTTTGGATCATTTACTTTAGTTTCGGGCCCCAGTTTCTACACTTCATTTACTGCATGTTATTTTTCTTTGAAGTTTTAATTGCTTGTGAACTGACCCAATTTAATGCATGATTTTGTATTCATTCATTCTAGTTTTCTCTGTTCCTCTCCAGTTTCTTCTTACTTATATTCTATCAAATGAAACTCAACTAGGTTTTGTATAATGTGAAATAGAGCCAATAAAGACAAATATAGTTTTAACTGTATTGTCTATTCTTAATGTAGAATTTAAACAACTTTTATGTTGTTGATAAAATTTGCTATCAGGATAAATTAGTATCTCAATAGAAAATTGATTTATCCTTCTAATCTTTTTTCTTCCCCCAAAAGTGAGAAACTAATATAACTAAAATAATTAAGTATTTCTAGGAGAATAAAAATAAAATCTTAATACAGGGGCTTCTGGGTGGTTCAGTCAGTTAAGTGTTTGAATCTTGATTTTGGCCCAGGTCATGATGTCAGGGTTCTGAGATCAAGTCTGGCATCAGTCTCTGCCCTGGGCGTGGAGGCTGCTTAAGATTCTCTCTTTCCTTCTACCCCTTTTCCCCTCTCTCTCAATCCCCCTCTCAAATAAAAATAAATAAATAAAAATAAGTCCATTTCATTGATTAACAATTAATGTCTATGCAATTTACATTTCCAAAGCTCTTTTTCTGAGTGTCTTATAACAAATGAATGCACCTGGTTATTTTATTTGATTTAAATATTGCACTTTTTACAAAATTTTAAAGTGTATTTTTGTAGTTATTTTAAAATGGTAGAAAAGCCAAGCAGACAGATTTATTAGAGTTTAAAGGTAAAAACATTTACAGAGCAGAGTGAAAAGAGTTCCCTGCCCTCAGTATATTTTAAATCCTTGATGAAGAACCCAGAGTAAAATTAACTTGGTTTAGCACAGGTTGAATATAGACCAATAGATGGTGCTTTGAACAATATGATGCATCTTATCTATATTTTAATTTTATGTTAATAATTTATGTGGGAAATTGAAGAAATATTTAAAGTTTATTCTTCCTGATACTGAAGGTTAGTGGTTTTAGCATCAGGAGACAATGATATTAAAATCAATAGTCTATTTTCTCAATTGCCATTTGCTTTTATTTTTAATAGGTTTAGTACAAGTTTGATGCTTTCCCCAGAGAAATAAGATGTGTGGGTCCTATAAATGTACAACTTACTGTCCATATTATTCTCATACCAATGGATTTGTATAATGTCAGCTATTCTTTAATTAAAATTGTTTTAATACTTATGAAAGATAGAAAAACACTGAAGGCAGTAAGGGACTGAGCTTTCTAATTATGTACAGCACAGGTACAGCTGAGGTATTAAAAATAGAGTATGTGACTTAAAATCTAAAACATTTGAAAAGCATATCTTGATTCAGGAAGATGAGGAATGTCTTGGTAAAGGTAAAATCATACTTTCCAGCCCATTTTTCCTTAAGTCTTGAGTATATGAAGAATTCTTAACCTGCAGGGAATTCATGATCTTGCTAAAACTGTTCATAAACTTTGTGTCTGTGGATTGTAAGGGGAAAGAGGAAGAATTGGGGGTGTGGGGGGACAGGTCAATTGGGTAATTTTTTTAAAACAGCTTTATAGAGGTATAATTGTTATATAAAAACCATTTATATTTAATGTGTATAATTTGATATCTTTGGAATATGCATACACCCATGAAACCATTACCACAGTCAAGGTTTCCTTGTGCCTTTTTGGTTTACATGTTTGCATGTGTCTTTTGTGATAAGGACACTTAATATGAGATCTACCCCTTAAATGTTTAAGTGCACTGTGCAGTATTGTTAGATTTAGATTTCACATGATTAGATAGTATATATGTCTAGGGGCAAGACATCTATAACTTATTTTGCAAAACTGAAACTTTACCTCATTGAATAACTCCCACTGACCCCTCCCTCTGGTTCCTAACAAGCATCATTTCACTTTCTGCTTCTGTAAGTCTGATAATTCTAAATACCTCATATAAATGGTATCATGTGGTAGTTTTTTCTTCTGTGACTGGCTTATTTCACTCAACATAATGTCATCCAAGTTCATCCCTACTGTGCAAATGACAGGATTTCTTTCTTTTTTAAGGCAGAGTAGTATTCTATTGCATATACATATCACATTTTATTTTTCTCTTCATCAGCTGATGGCCATTGGGTTTATTTCCATACCCTGGCTATCATGAAAAATGCCACAACAAACATGGAGGTGAAACTATCTCTTTGAGACCCTCATTTCAACTCTTTTGGAGACATAACCAGAAGTAAGATTGATCATATATCTGACAACAGGTTAATATCCTAAATATTTCAACTCCTATAACTCAATGGCAAAAACCAAAAGAGAAACAGAACAAAATGAATAAAAATAGCCTGCCTAAAGAATGGACAAAGGACTTGTGTAGACATTTCTCCAAAGACATACAAATGGGTAACAGGAATATCAAAAGTGCTCAATATCCTCAATTAGTAGGGAAGTACAAAATCAAAACAATGAGCATCACCTGTCACCATGACTATTATAAAAAACAAAAACCAAAACAAATGATAACCTGTTGATAAAGAGGCAGAGGAATTAGAATTCTTGTGTACTGCTGGTGATAACGTAAAATGGTATATCTGCTATGGGAAACAATATGGAAGTTTTTCAAAAAATTAAAAATACCATCACCATATATGACCTAACAATCTCACTTTTGGGTATATGTCTAAAAGAATGAACAACGTGTTAAGTTTTCAATAAATTGGCTCTCTGATACAAACAAGCTTAAAGATAACTTTAATTTCACATATAATATACTCAATAAGAAATAAATAATAATGAAATCTTTATTTGAAATATAGATATCCCCTTTAAGATCCCTTAAAGAACTGCTATCATTTTCATATTAACCAACTGAACAAATACGGTATTTTTTTATTCCACAAAGTTAAAGCAAACTTCCATTTTTGCAGACAACAAAAGAGAAAAGAACAGCACTAAAGCTTATTATATACACAACGAAAGGGAAAACCATGGTGACAAAACTGATCATCATTTTATAAAGTCATTACTATAAAAAAAAATTAAAAATAAAAACAACAACAACAAAAAATGCCCGGCTTATTACATCTCAGACTGAAAATGAGCTATGGCCCTATCACTCTTTTAGCATTGGGGAATCTGTCTGAATTTATTTTTGCTTTGACAATTGCAAGCAATACAAGTGTTTATCTAATTGGCTAACTGTAGGTTCAGTGAGCCTTGCTTCCTCCAAAATGGTGGGCAGGGGCTAATTGTTTATGAAATTATTCTCATACAATAAAATGTATGTGTTTAAAATTAAGGTTAAAATGAATAAATGACTAAATAAATAAATAAAATTTAAGGTTCTTAAAGAGAAAAGTCATTCGTGTTAAATTGTGTTTTCCCACTTAGATTGCCAAAGTTATATAAACAGTATCATAACCAATAAATACTGTAAAATTTTCTTTTTTGCAAGAGAATTCTCACAATTAAAGTATTTTCACAACAGTTTAGGGGAAAAAGAAGCAGTGGGGAGTATTTTTATTAGATACAGAAGTATATCTAATATATTAACAAGTGCCTCATACAGATTTCCTATATGAGGCAATTATTAATCAACTTGTTATTTCAGACAAACTACTAAATAATCAGTAACTACAAATGTGACTTATATTTGAAAAAAATGACCTGAAAAAAGAGAAAGGTAGGAGCACTTGAGATTCTTTATGACAAGAGATTGGCAGATATAGCAAGAGTGTACCAGAGAGATAAAACAAAGAATGCCAGAGATTATAGAATGTATAGCAATATGCCAAGCGGCCTACGTTCTGAGAAAGAAAATGAGATATATGCCTATTTAACAACAGCCCATTTTGAAAAGGACACTAAGGTTTATACTTCCTTGAGAGTACTTTACAAGACACCAGTGAAGCCATTAATGACCTGTGTCATTCTACTAAATAAAAGCTTTCAGAAGTCTAGAAAAGTATCATTTTAAAAAATATTGACATTACCTAAAGCATAATGCAATAGAATGTAGACGACCTTCATATTTTATCAATTGATTTGTATTTGAAAATTAAGAATACAGCATTGCAATTTAGTTGAAATCTTATTGATGACAACATATTTGAGTTATGACATTTTTACAAACAAAACTTGAATTTCTCTTTCACATTCAAGAATAATGGGGAATATCAAATCATTATGTTGTGCACCTGAAACTAATATTGTTAGATATATAAATATAGATATAATGATAAAGACTAAAGCATATTATGAAAAACTCCCCAATCTATATTTTTAATAGATTTTTATCACCATAGTAATTCATCTCATTTATATATATTAATCATTATTTTAAAGTATCTACTTCTCATTGTCAAAATTTTAAGGTAGTTGTTTTGTTTTGTTTTGTTTTTAAGATTTTATTTATTTATTTGACAGACAGAGATCACAAGTAGGCAGAGAAGCAGGCAGAGTGAGAGGAGGAAGCAGGCTCCCCACTGAGCAGAAAGCCCCATGCAGGGCTCGATCCCAGACATGACCTGAGTCAAAGGCAGAGGCTTTAACCCACTGAGCCACCCAGGCGCCCCAAAATTTTAAGGGAACTGTATCAAGGAAGAAAAATGTTTGGGAAAGTCACTTGGACAACATCTTGTTTGACTTCTGATTTAAAGTCAGTTTAAAAAAATCAATAAATCAAGTCAGTTTTTAGCTTTGCAATATTAAATATTTATTTTATTAACCAAATAAAAGTACCTTTGAAATGATCTCAAAATTATATAATTCAAAACGATTATATGAATTAAGATCCTAAAGTATTATATTCTTTTTTTTTTTAAAGATTTTATTTATTTGACAGACGGAGATCACAAGTAGGCAGAGAGGCAGGCAGAGAGAGAGGAGGAAGCAGGCTCCCCACAGAGCAGAGAGCCAGATGTGGGGCTTGATCCTAAGACTCTTGAGATCATGATCTGAGCCAAAGGCAGAGGCTTAACCCACTGAGCCACCCAGGTGCCCCCATATGCTAGTGTATTCTTATGTCACATTGTCAAATGTACTTCTAAAGCAAACTGAAATCTTTGTCAGGAATAATCTGCAAATATGAACATACAGACACTGTCAGAAAACAATGCTATAATATAAAGGCTTAATGTTGGGACACCTGCATGGCTCAGTGGGTTGGGCCTCTGCCTTCCGCTCAGGTCATGATCCTAGGGTCCTGGGATCTAGTCCCACATCAGGCTCCTTGCTCAGCAGGGACCCTGCTTCTCTCTCTGCCTCTGCCTGCCACTCTGCCTGCTTTTGTGTGCGCTCTTTCTCTGTCTCTGGCAAATAAATAAATAAAATCTTAAAAATAAAATAAAATAAAATAAAGGTTTAACGTTTATGAAAACAGAGTAAGCACAGTGGTTGTATCATTTAAATATAGTTTGGCATCAAACTGTTAAGCCTGTTACTCTTCTTTTCATAGTAAGAATATACTTTCTACTCCTTAGGTAAATTCAGCCATGGAGTAAAGCACTAACTTTAATGTGAGTTCCATTTTTGTATTTAATACAAAAAGCCATGACAAAAACCATTTTTCTTCTTACATGGATGACAATGTATCTCAAGTATATTGTAAATAATATTATCCGAAATATATTAATATTTTACCATTTAACTCTTTCATTTAACATCTCACCTAGACTTCAGTTAATAACAGTAAGAACCAAGGAGCTTCTTTCAAACAAGAAAATAATGCCAGGAGCTTAACACTTTCTTTAATACACTTATATAACTTCCTAAATTCTTCTATATAATATATATACATCTATATATACCTATATATATGTGTGGTGTAGCCATATGACATAGGATATATATAACCATAGGAGATGGGATAAAGAACCAAAGAAAATAGATAGATACTTTTTCTAATGACAAAAAAAGTTACCTTTGCATTAATTGGAAAAAAATTATGTGAAGTTTTAAAAGTAGATGGTGCGCTTTTCATACTCTTTCCCTTTTTCTAATGTATGAAAGAATTAAGATACAGTCTGATCAGTTAGGCTGGTTTCTAAAGCAAAGATTCAGAGGTGAAGGCTGAGTAAGAAATAAACCTAAGATTCTTGAGTTGCAGCTTAGAACATAACCTAACTGATTATTTCTAGGAGTCGTCAAAATGGTGGAGAAGTAGCAGCTGAGACTACATCAGATAGCAGGAGATCAGCTAGATAGCTTATCTAACCATTGAGAACCTACAACACCTACAAATCCAACAGGAGACTGACGAGAAGAAGAGCAACAATTCTAGAAAGAGAAAATCGACCACTTTCTGAAAGGTAGGACTGGTGGAGAAGTGAATCCAAAGCCACAGGAAGATAGACCGTGGGGGGAGGGGCCAGCTCCTGGCAAGCGGCGGAGCAACAGAACACTAAATCAGGACTTTTAAAAGTCTGCTCCACTGAGGGACATCGCTCCAGAGGCTAAACCAAGGTGAAGCCCATGCGGGGTCAGTGTGGCCCCAGGTCCCTCAGGATTACAGAAGGATCAGGGGTGTCTGAGTGTTGCAGAGCTTGCAGGTATTAGAGCGGGGAAGCCAGCTACAGAGACAGAGCCAAGGAGTGAGCTCTCAGCTCGGGGTTACCTTGAACCAGTTGCAGGTTGGGTGAGCTCAGAGAGCAGCCAGAGGCCAGGGAGACAGAAGAGATTGAGCACTTTTCCCTGATGGCGTACTGAGGAGTGGGGCCCCAAACTCTCAGCTCCTCTGGGCTGGAGACTGGGAGGCCGCCATTTTCATCCCCGTCCTCCAGAACTCTACGGAAAGTGCTCAGGGAACAAAAGCTCCTGAGGGCGAACCCGAGCGGATTACTTAGCCTGGCCCCTGGTAAGGGCAGGGCAATTCTGCCTGGGGCAAAGACACTTGAGAATCACTACAACAGACCCCTTCCCCAGAAGATCAACTTTCTCCACTTTCTTCTTCTTTATTCTCCCAACCAACTTACTTTATCAACTACTTATTTAGAAATTTAAAAAATTTTTTTTTTCATCTTTATTGGCATATTCCATCCCTTCATTGTGTTTACCCTTATATAAGTTTTTCATTCTTTAAAATTTTGGGAGGTAGTTTCTTCTAAGAGACCAAAATACTCCCCAAATTAAGTGGGTGACCCTGTTCTAGTCACCAATCTAATATATATGTATTTTTCTTTTTTATATTTTTTCTTTGTTTTCTTTTATAAAAATTTTTTTTTCTGAACTTCTTTTTATTCCCTTTCTCCCCCCCATGATTTGGGGTCTCTTCTGATTTGGTTAAAGTGCATTTTCCTGGGGTCTTTACCACCCTTTTAGTATTTTACTTGTTCCTTCATATATTCTTATCTGGACAAAATGACAAGGCAGAAAAACTCACCACAAAAAAAAAGAACAAGAGGCAATAGTGAAGGCTAGGGACCTAATCAATACAGACATTGGTAATATATCAGATCTAGAGTTCAGAATGACTATTCTCAAGGTTCTAGCCGGGCTCAAAAAAGGCATGGAAGATATTAGAGAAACCCTCTCTGGAGAGATAAAAGCCCTTTCTGGAGAAATGAAGGAACTAAAATCTAACCAAGTTGAAACCAAAAAAGCTATTAATGAAGTGCAATAAAAAATGGAGGCTCTTACTGCTAGGATAAATGAGGCAGAAGAAAGAATTAGTGATATAGAAGACCAAATGACAGAGAATAAACAGAGCAAAAGAGAGACAAACAAATACTGGACCATGAGGGGAGAATTTGAAAGATAACTGACACCATAAGATGAAACAATATTAGAATAATTGGGATTCCAGAAGAGAAGAAAGAGAGAGGGGAGCAGAAGGTATATTGGAGAGAATTATTGTAGAGAATTTACCTAATATGGTAAAGGGAACAAGCATCAAAATCCAGGAGGTTCAGAGAACCCCCCTCAAAATCAGTAAGAATAAGTCCACACCCTGTCACCTAATAGTAAAATTTACAAGTCTTAGTGACAAAGAGAAAATCCTGAAAGTCTGTAACATACAATACAATATTAGATTGGCAGCAAACTTATCCACAGAGACCTGGCAGGCCAGAAAGAATGGGCATGATATATTCAGAGCACTAAACAAGAAAAACATGCAGCCAAGAATACTATATCCAGCTAGGCTATCGTTGAAAATAGAAGGAGAGATAAAAAGCTTCCAGGACAAGGAAAAACTGAAAGAATTTGCAAACACCAAACCAGCTCTACAGGAAATATTGAAAGGGGTCCTCTAAGCAAAGAGACAGCCTCAAAGTAGTAGATCAGAAAGGAACAGAGACAATATACAGTAACAGTCACCTTACAGGCAATACAATGGCACTAAACTCATGTCTCTCAATAGTTACCCTGAATGTTAATGGGCTAAATGCCCTAATCAAAAGACACAGGGTATCAGAATGGATAAAAAAAAAACAAAACCCATCAATATGTTGCCTACAAGAAACTCATTTTAGACCCGAAGACACCTTCAGATTTAAAGTGAGGGGGTGGAAAAAATTTACCATGCTAATTGACATCAGAAGAAGGCTGGGGTGGCAATGCTTATATCAGATCAATTAGACTTTAAGCCAAAGGCTATAACAAGAGATGAGGAAGGACACTATATCATACTCAAAGGGTCTGTACAACAAGAAGATCTAACAATTTTAAATATCTATGCCCCTAACATGGGAGCAGCCAACTATATAAACCAATTAATAACAAAATCAAAGAAACACATCAACAATAATACAATAATAGTAGGGGACTTTAACACTCCCCTCACTGAAATGGATAGATCATCCAAGCAAAAGATCAACAAGGAAATAAGGGCCTTGAATGACACACTGGACCAGATGGACATCACAGATATATTCAGAACATTTCATCCCAAAGCAACAGAATACACATTCTTCTCTAGTGCACATGGAACATTCTCCAGAATAGATCACATCCTGGGTCATAAATCAGGTATCAACCAGCATCAAAAGATTGGGATCATTCCCTGTATATTTTCAGACCACAATGCTCTGAAGCTAGAACTCAATCACAAGAGGAAATTTGGAAAGAACCCAAATACATGGAGACTAAACAGCATCCTTCTAAGGAATGAATGGGTCAACCAGGAAATTAAAGAAGAATTGAAAAAAATTCATGGAAACAAATGATAATGAAAACACAACGGTTCAAAATCTGTGGGACACAACAAAGGCAATCCTGAGAGGAAAATATATAGCGGTACAAGCCTTTCTCAAGAAACAAGAAAGGTCTCAAATACATAATCTAACCTACACCTAAAGGAGCTAGAGAAAGAACAACAAAGAAAGCCTAAACCCAGCAAGTGAAGAGAAATAACAAAGATCAGAGCAGAAATCAATGAAATAGAAACCAAAAAAACAATAGAGCAAATCAACGAAACTAGGAACTAGTTCTTTGAACGAATTAATAGTCTGGCCAGACTTATCAAAAAGAAAAGAGAAAGAACCCAAATAAATAAAATCATGAATGAAAGAGGAGAGGTCACAACCAACACCAAAGAAATACAAACAATTATAATAACATATTATGAACTACTCTATGCCAACAAATTTGACAATCTGGAAGAAATGGATGTATTCCTAGAGACATATAAACTACCACAATTGAACCAGGAAGAAATAGAAAACCTAAACAGACTTATAACCAGTAAGGAGATTGAAACAATCATCAAAAATCTCCAAACAAACAAAAGCCCACGGCCAGATGGCTTCCCAGGGGAATTCTACTAAACATTTAAAGAATAATTAATTCTTATTCTCCTGAAACTGTTCCAAAAAATAGAAATGGGAGGAAAACTTCCAAACTCATTGTATGAGGCCAGCATCACCTTGATCCCAAAATCAGGCAAGGATCCTATCAAAAAAGAGAATTACAGACCAATATCCTTGATGAACACAGATGTGAAAATTCTCACCAAATTACTAGCCAATAGGATCCAACAGTACATTAAAAGGATTATTCATCATGACCAAGTGGGATTTATTCCAGGGATGCAAGGTTGGTTCAACATCTGCAAATCAATCAATGTGATACAATACATTAATAAAAGAAAGAACAAGAACCATATGAGACTCTCAATAGATGCTGAAAAAGCATTTGACAAAGTACAGCATCCCTTCCTGATCAAAACTCTTTAAAGTGTAGGGATAGAGGGTACATACCTCAATATTATCAAAGCCATCTATTAAAAAAACCACCGCAAATATCATTCTCAATGGAGAAAAACTGAAAGCTTTTCTGCTAAGGTCAGGAACATGGCAGGGATGTCCATTATCACTACTGCTATTCAACATAGTACTAGAAGTCCTAGCCTCAGCAACCAGACAACAAAAAGAAACTAAAGGCATCCAAGTCGGCAAAGAAGAAGTCAAACTATCACTCTTTGTAGATGATATGATACTATATGTGGAAAACCCAAAAGGCTCCATTCCAAAACTGCTAAAACTTGTACAGGAATTCAGTAAATGTCAGGATATAAAATCAATGCACAGAAATCAGTTGCATTTCTCTATACCAACAAGAAGACAGAAAAAAAAAGAAATTAAGGAGTCAATCCCATTTACAGTTGCATCCAAAACCATAAGATGCCTAGGAATAAACCTAACCAAAGAGGCAAAGAATCTGTACTCAGAAAACTATAAAGTACTCATGAAAGAAATTGAGGAAGACACAAAGAAATGGAAAAACACTCCATGCTCCTGGATTGGAAGAATAAATATTGTGAAAATGTCTATGCTACCTAAAGCAATCTACACATTTAATGCAATCCCTATCAAAATCCCATCCATTTTTTTTCAAAGAAATGGAATAAATAATCCTAAAATTTGTATGGAACCAGAAGAGGCCTTGAATAGCCAAAAGAATATTGAAAAAGAAAGCCAAAGTTGGTGGCATCACAATTCCGGACTTCAAGCTCTATTACAAAGCTGTCATCATCAAGACAGTATGGTACTGGCACAAAAACAGACACATAGATCAATGGAACAGAATAGAGAGCCCAGAAATAGACCCTCAACTCTATGGTCAACTAATCTTCGACAAAGCAGGAAAGAATGTCCAATGGAAAAAAGACAGTCTCTTCAACAAATGGTGTTGGGAAAATTGAACAGCCACATGCAGAAAAATGAAACTGGACCATTTCCTTACACCGCACACGAAAATAAATTCAAAATGGATGAAGGACCTCAATGTGAGAAAGGAATCCATCAAAATCCTTGAGGAGAACACAAGCAGCAACCTCTTCAACCTCAGCCGCAGCAACCTCTTCCTGGGAACATTGCCAAAGGCAAGGGAAGCAAGGGCAAAAATGAACTATTGGGATTTCATCAAGATCAAAAGCTTTTGCACAGCAAGGGAAACAGTTAACAAAACGAAAAGACAACTGACAGAATGGGAGAAGATATTTGCAAACAACATATCAGATAAAGGGCTAGTATCCCAAATCTATAAAAAGCTTAGCAAACTCAACACCCAAAGAACAAATAATCCAATCAAGAAATGGGCAGAGGACATGAACAGACATTTCTGCAAAGAAGACATCCAGATGGCCAACAGACACGTGAAAAAGTGCTCCACATCACTCGGCATCAGGGAAATACAAATCAAAACCACAAAGAGATACCACCTCACACCAGTCAGAATGGTTAAAAAAAAAACAAAAATGTTGGTGGGAATGCAAGTTGGTGCAACCACTCTGGAAAACAGCATGGAGGTTCCTCAAAAGGTTGAAAATGGAGCTACCCTATGACCCAGCAATTGCACTACTGGGTATTTACCCTAAAGATACAAACATAGTGTTCCAGAGGGGCACATGCACCCGAATGTTTATAGCAGCAATGTCCACAATAGCCAAACTATGGAAGGAACCTAGATGTCCATCAACAGATGAATGGATAAAGCAGAAGTGGTATATATATACAATGGAATACTATGCAGCCATCAAAAGAAATGAAATATTCCATTTGCGATGATGTGGATGGAACTAGAGAGTATTATACTTAGCGAAATAAGTCAAACAGAGAAAGACAAATACCATATGATCTCCCTGATATGAGGGAGTGCAACGTGGGGGGTTTGGAGGGTAGGAAAAGAATAAATGAAACAAGATGGGATTGGGAGGGAGACAAACCATAAGTGACTCTTAATCTCACAAAACAAACTGAGGGTTACTGGGGGTCGGGGGTCGGGAGAGGGGCGTTGGATTATGGACATTGGGGAGGGTATGTGCTATGGTGAGTGCTGTGAAGTGTGTAAACCTGGCGATTCACAGACCTCTACCCCTGGGGATAAAAATACATTATATGTTTATAAAAAAAAATTTAAAAAAAAAGAACATAACCTAACTTATCTTAAATGATCCTGAAATTAGTATCTTGAAATAGAGTATGTGTGATGTGTGTGTATATACACACATATATGTATACATATACAGGATGTGTGCGTGTGTATACATACACACACACACACACATAATACACAGGCCTGAACGTAAGGATCATCAAATGCTAATGGGTATTTCCAGATGGTAGAGATTTTTTAAACATTTCATCTTTTGAGCTTTAGTTGTTGCCTGTTTTTTTTTTTAAATAAAAATGGTTTATTTACTTTTCCAAAAAAAAAGAGTCATTATTTTTCAAAATAAAGAAAATAATATATAACCCATGGCATACCTGGTAGAAAGAGGCAGCAGTGCAGCACACATCACAACCTAGGGATACGGATGGAATGGAAAGAGATGGCAGCGAACTGAGAAGCCTAGAGGGACCCTGCTTCTCTCCATCAGAGATTACTCCTCACTGCCAGCATACCCCATGGTTCTGTACTGCTCACCATTCTCCTCCAGAGCATCTTGAGAAATTGGAGTCCTCTCTCTCAAAACAGGACTCGCTACTTGCCAGTCTGCTTTCTTTGTCTCAGCCTTTAATTACCTCTCATTGCCTGCCATGCCATAACTGCCCTCATGAACCGAGCTATGCGACAGCTGGGGGATCTATAATGATAGAAGGGTGTGAGCGATGCAAGGTACCTCAGTAGCTCAGTAGATACACACCAAACTGGGGGGGAAAAACTGAAATGGAAGAAAAATTTTTAGATGAGAGATAATTATAATTACTGATTCTAGAAGAGATAAAAGTTAGAAATGTAAAGTATAATTTCCATGATTTAAAATTCAACAGGAAACTGAATGAAGGGTGCTCCTTAGTATTAAAAACTACATTCATTAGTTGGAATATTTAATGGAGAAAATATGACAATAAAGAATAAAAACATAAAAATTACTTATAAAAAGAATGCCTGGTGGAGACAAGAGCAAAGGACATCCTACAAAAATAAGAGGAGACAACAAGAAAAGAATGGCATGGATCATAAAAATATTTAACCATATAAATGACAGAAGTAATAACCTTATCTAAAAAGTAAAACATTTTTTTTAATGTAAAGCCAGCTAAATAATATCCCAATTTGAACTGTGGTTTTTCATGAAAGACATTATCTCACCACTCATCCCAAGCTCCTGGCAGGATTAATTAACTGAAAAGGGAGAAAGAGCTACAGCTAGAACTAGAGAGAGAAAGAGAGGAAGAAAGAAGAAAATTTCTTCTCTCTTATAGTCAAGAAAGACTATGAATATTTAGTAAGAAGATACTAAAGTTATAGATAAAAGAAAAATGTCCTTGCATTCTGACTGGAAAACAGTTGCTTAAAAAAGGAATGAGAACCAGAGTGACATCATATTTCTTCTTTGTAAAATCATTATTTCTTACATAGTGTAAAACAGAACACCAGAAAGCAATGAAAACACCTCAAAGAGCTCTGGAATAAGAGACCAAAAATCAGAAATTCTATTTTTGTCAAGATATCACTTCAGATAAAGGCAAATAAAAGTTGTTTTTTTTTTTCATGCAAAATCTCAGAAATTATGTACACCTTATGAGAATACACCTGAAGGAAGTACATCAATCTAACAAAAATTAAATCAAAGCAATGACCTCCAGAGAGTATAGGAAGAAACTTATGAGAAAGATTTTTCTAATAATTTATACTTCAAACGAGAATAGAGATTTGCTGTTTGAAAGAAGCAAGAATTAAATTAACATAAAACAGGTTAAACTGTTTACCAGACAGAATACAGAAGTTGAGAAAACTTCAATATCAAACTGATTTTGAGAATCAGACTGATGATGCCTTTATAAATTGTTCCAATATTCAGTTTATAAAACAAACAATTGCAAGTCATACACCATTAATACGAGTGTTAGGCTCTGTTCAAATTAGCATTTAGTATTTCAAATCTTGGACTAAGATTTAAATTGGTATATTTAGTCACTCTGTTTTCCATGGAATATTAGCTGAAACTTATTTGGTACCGCAAGCACTCCCTTGTTTATGGCCAGCAACTTCACTGACTGGTTGATATATACATTGTAAAATTAATTATTAATATTTTTTCAAAAGATTTATTTATTTGAGGGGTGATGGGCAGAGAGAGAGGGAGAGAAGCAGACTCCCCACTGAGGGCAGAGCCAGGGGCGGTGCTTGATCTCAAGACCCTGAGATCACAACCAATCTCTCCCCCTTCCTTCCTCCCTCCCTCCCTCCCTTTTCAACAGTTATATTCTTAAGCCAGGAAATTCATTAAGGGGAATTGAGAGCTTTCATACTTGATTTCTAGTATAGAGGCTGTTTTTTGTTTCTTTGTGTAGTTTCAATTGGTTGACTGACTTGACGTTCATCCAGGATGTTATTCTAACATATTTTCTTTTATAAATGGATCCTAAAGAGGTACATTTTTATTGCATCGATATTCCTAAGGCAATTTTGTGAATATGAGCTGAGGAAAATACTAAAGGTAGATTTAAGAATTCACTTACAATTCAATGGTACTAAGTACTTTTCAAAATTACAGGCTAACAAAATAAATCCTAAATAGGAACTGTGTTTTACTATAGGAGATAATATCCCAACACTAATTTAAGCTTGATTTTAAAAAGGGTGGAATTTTCACAGGATAAATCAACATGATATGGGGGGTAAAAATGTAACTATAACAACAGTTCTACAGTTTTTCTTTGACATTTAAATAATCACTATTATCTGACTACATTCAGCATCTTGTTATTTTAAAAACAATTAAATTTCATAATTTAAACCACATATCTTACCAAAAAAATCACTAATAGATTAATAAAGAAACTTCTCCGTGCATTTTCTTTACTTTCAAATACTATATTTCCTTAGATTATTAACAATCAGTACAGAAATCTTTTGTTCTATTCTGCAGATAGCACCAGGCTACACAAATTTGTGCGCATTACTATTTTTTAGCACTGATGTTACTAACCTGTCTCAACTGTTTGTCAATTTTCTATTTATAAATTTGGCTTCTTTTAGTCTTAACATGTTGAGTCAGTGTAAGCAAAATTACTTTGCAACACCTGGCTTAGAATATTTAGCTCATGAGAAATTCAGTCCCCAAATTATAATAATTTAGAGTTTTATATCATTATCATTGTGTAAAAACAAAGCCACCTGAGACTGTTTTCATGACCGTAGGTTTACTAAGAAAAGTTTATTGATTACATAAATATATGTAATTCTCCAGTGAATGGTGCCATTTCTGTTTGCAAGTCCAAGTTGGCAAAAGATTATTTGAAAAGTAAATCGTTGTCAAGAGCCCTTGAGCTCCAGATCTGCTTTATATATATACACTGGTTTTTAAAATAATAGCTAAAATAGCATCACCACTCTATAGAAATCAGCTGGCTTAATTATCTACTAAAGGTTGAGAAATTAATCTGTTTAATGTTGGTGTTAGTTTCTACTTTCAAATATAAAGGTAGTTTCTCAGAAATCAGTTCACAAGTTGTTTTTAATTCCACTGTTTCCCTAATAATGGTGCATGTAATTGTTTGTCAAAAGAGAAAATATTTTGAAGTTTTGCACCAGATTTTTAACAACCCTGAAACTCATTCTAATATTTTGTACGAGAATCTGAAATGTACTAAATATAGCACAAGCTAAATAAAGAAGTATGTTAGTTAGCTAACAAAGATGAATGTGTAGACCTCTCAAAAGGAGGGAAGGAGAAAAAATCTGCTATAGCAGCAAAGAAGTTCATGGGTCTTCTTGTTCTCCAGCAAAATATTAATAAATCCTGGTCCCACACAGTTTCTAGAATGTAACTTAAATTTTCATGTGAAACTATCTCATCTGTTCAATCCAAAATATGGATTGGTTCCTCTAAGATCAAGCATGTAATTGGCCCAGTTGGTTATGCCAAGAAGACAAGACACCACAGCTAAAGCAATTTCTCTAAGAACAATGAGGATAACCAGCAAACAGTAGGTATTTTAACTTTCCAGCATACATGTTTTCCCTTCTCAGATACATTTCTAAAAATTTGTTCACATAACATGTTTCAAATATCACAAGTACAAATAATAAACATGCACTCTCTTCCCATCAAGAGACACAAAGCCTCTCCACTCTACTAAAATAGGAGGGGATGGACAAAAGACACAAGTTCTCTTCAGTTGGAGGGTTTAATTATTAAAATTTATATTCATCTGGTTGGATTTTATCATTTTATCATTTTTTCATTTTGTTCCTGTTTCTTTTAATTGTGTTCTTCAGTTCCTCCTTTCTTCTTTTGAAGTAATTGAACTTTTTTATATGATTTTAATTTATTTTTAACTTTGGCATTATTTTATTTTATTTTTATTTTTTAGTAGTTACTGTAGAGAAAGGTTTCTCAACCTTGGTATTAGTGACATTTGGGCCATTGTGGGGGTTGTCTTGAGCATTACAGGAAAATAAACAACATCCTTAGCCTCTATCCATTTTGATGTCAGTAACACACTCTCCTGCAATTCTGACAGTAAAAATGTCTCCAGGCATTCCCAAATGTCCTGTGATTAAGACCACTACTCCAGAAAGTACAAAATATGCCCTTAACTATTCACAGACTACTTAGAGTTAAGATAAAACACTACCATTTTCTTTTTTGTTAGAGTTGTCAAATACAACAATACCATGTTGTAATCCTGCGATAAGTTATAATTTTGCTTATATTCCACAGTAAAATTTTGTATCTTTTGGTTACATTCCATAATAAATTTTAATTTTTGCTTTGGATAATTACCTATTTTTATAAAAGAATAAAAGGATTTAAAAACTAATTATAAGCCAAATATTTTCAATTTCTGATGCACTTCATTTCTCTCCAACCTGAGTTTCTATGTGGTTTTATACTCTTTCAGCTTGAAGAACTTCTGTTAACATTTCTGGTAATGCAGAACAGCTGGAGATAAATTTTCTCAGTTTTTATTGTCAGAAAATGCCCTTATTTGATGGTATTCTTGAGGAATATTTTTTCCTGAATATAAATACTGGTGTGAGAGTTATTTTTATTTTCTTTCAATGTTTTCAATGTTTTTCATTGTTTTCTTTCAATCATTGCTTCTGATGAGTATTCAGCAGTCATTCTAATCCTTTAGTGAGATAATGTCCTTTATCTTTCCTTGTTTTAAACGTTTTCTATTTATATTTGCATTTCAACCAAATGTGTTTAGATGTTATTGTCTTTGTATTTGGTGTTTGCTAAATAAATACCTCAAATACCAATTGAAATGTTTTTCTCTTAGCCACTTGAAGTCTATCCCATACAGGCCCCAAATGCATGATTTAGGGGTTAGTGTGACCCACATGCAAGGTTGAGGGGTTAGTTTATACACAGGACTGGGGCCTGCCTTACTTGGATCTCTCGTTTCATAGATATTGTCCCTCATTTTCTATCATTTCTGATTGACCTAAGCCATGTCCTATAGATCTTCAAAACACCAGGATTATAAATTTCCTATCAGAGATTTAACTGCTCCGCTTGGGCAAACTAGGGCTTGTAAGGCTAGACACACTGAAAATGTGAAAATCCCCCAGGACCTGCTCTTCTACATGCTACTCCCAATTCAGTTTCTCACTTTATTCACTCTACAATGCCTTCAAGTAGTCCCCTGCATCCTCCGGATTTTGTAGTCATTTTCTCCGGGAGGTTTGGTAGGACCAAAGTGGGACTAATGTTGTTGTAGGATTTCTCAGCCTTTAGTGCCCGCTGTTCTCAGTCACGACACTTTGAAGAATGAAGAGGTAAACCAGATGAAAAGTGGTGGGCAGCAAAGCAAATTTTACTGAGCAAGAGTATAAGGCTCTGGGAGAGGGAGGGGGGCCCAAAAGGGATTTTATGAGCTCTTTTGCGGAACTATCTTAAGCTATCAAGATATGCTGAGTCCTGCCAATCAGGGTTTTGGTCATGTCTGCCCATTAGGTTAATGTCCTCATGCTGCTTGCTGGTCATTTTTGCTGACATCTGAGGGCTCATGTCTTAACTGCCCTTGCCCATGATAGGGAAAAATACCTATTTTAGGATGTTTCGCAGAAGTCATTTCAGCAAAGGCTGTAAAGCAAAATGCTAGTGTGGTCCCGTCGAAGTTGCAAAGCAGGATATTACTGCTGTTTTATCTTGGCTGTCCTGATTCCATATTTTCTTGTTCGGAACCCTGGCCCTGACTACCTAACTGTACAAATAACTCCTAACAAGGGTGACCCCTATTTAAATAGAAAAACAAAATAAATATTTGCTAAGATATTTATTCATGCTTATTATGGTAGAATAGCAAATAAACATTAGAACATTTTCACTCCTTTGATTAATATTCAGGAAGTTTGTCTTGTGAATATGTACATGTTGGAAGGATTTGAGGAGAGAAAGAAAAAGAGAAAAAGTGGGGAGTGGTACTGATGTGGGAAACAAGGACAGACGGAAATGTAGATACAATGATCCAACCTTATAACCTGCACCCTAGTGACATATTTGAGACAGGCAGAGCGGTGTTCCTCCAGGAACCTCTCAACGGTCTTGATGTTAATGCTTTGCTATAGGGAAAAAAAAAAAAAAAACAGCCTTAGCTTGACCATAGCAAGGCCTCCAAGGATCCTGGGAGTCTTCTTCAGCATATGAAAATCCTTTTGGAACCTCCTTTCGTCTTTACTTACCCCAACCCCAAAGTATAAAATCTGTTGTTCCTCACAATTCCAAGGTGGCAACAGTTCTTTCTGCCACAGGCTCTGCTCCCATGCTTTAATAAAATCACCTTTTTGCACCAAAGAAAGACCATTCAAGAATTCTTTCTTAGCCATTGGCTCTGGACCCCAACAACATTACCAAAAACACACCGATAGGAGAGTTGAAGGAAAAAAAAGTATTATATCATTAAGATATGTGTATGTGTGTTAGATATTATAAATATGTGTATATAATATATAGAAATAGATATAAAATGTTACATCACTAAGAAAATCTAAGGTATCCAACTCTAAATAAAACAAATAAGAAAAACGATTTGGTTGAATAAAGGCATAAATATTACAGTTGTTCATATGACTTACTCATCATTTACGCACTGTTTCCAAATAGCACTATCAAGATTACACATAAAATATTTCAGCATAATTTCTAAGAAACCTTTATTTAAAACCATTAAGCCATACAGAATATATAACATATTAGAGTTATTCATACAAACGCTGACAACTCAGAATGTAAAAAAAGAAAAAAAATTGAAGAATTTAATACTCTCTAACAGAAAAATATACTCTATCCAAAATCTAAATAGCCCATTAGAATAGACGAGTACTCAGACCTTAGTCTTGGGAAGTAAGTTATAATTTAGTTTATGGCTGACTTTCTTGTCTCACCATTTCTGTTCAGGGCACTTCTGATTCAGTGACACAAGTTACAAGCCAAAAAGCCAATACACCTGTTCCTCTCTATCACCAGTCCATAAGGGGTAGGAGCAAGGCTTCTGATTACACAGATTCCAGAGAAAATATCAATGGAAGGCAAAACTTAGATGTAAACATGTTTAATGGAATTATACTGGCATCTGCTATAAGCCGAATTTGCCTACCATTATATATATTAATCTAACACCTAGAGCAAGCCCCCTTGCATGTTTAGATGACAGAAAAGTAAAACAAATTAAATTGTAATAGGATTGTTAAGTTCAAGAATCACACTTAAAATACAAGTGTTTTTAGAAAATAGGCTGAACTTTTACACTGTTTTCCAGAAAGATTCCTTCATAAACTCATTTATTTGAGCTTAAACACCATAAATATTTTCCTCCTTAAAATGGGTAGTAACTCCGGGGCACCTGGGTGGCTCAGTCATTAAACAACTGCCTTTCACTTAGGTCATGATCCCAGGGCCCTGGGATGGAGCCCTACATCAGGCTCCCTGATCAGCAGGAAGCTTGTTTCTCCCTCTCTCACTCTCCCTGCTTGAGTTCCCTCTCTCAGTGTCTCTCTTTCTGTCATATAAATAAATAAAACCTTAAAAAAAATGTATAGTAACTAAAGAAAGTTTTTACTTGCTGCGTATTTAGAAGACTTTGGGAAGTGCTCCTTTATTAAAGTTGAAATAAAAAGCCATGCTGCAACTGCTTAATTGTCTTTTTGACACTAGCTGTGGTGTTTTCTAATGGTTGTATGTGCCCCACTGTGTTTGGGTGCACTTGTATATCTGTGTCAGAGCAAGAAAAAGAACTAGAGCGAGAAAGTGAGTGAGAGGATGTATTTCTGTGCAAAGGATAGCTAGGAGTGTTTCTCACCCTTCTATGAACTATGAAACTCTGCCAGTATCTGTATAAATTAGTTTTTTTCAGTATTTAACCCTACCCTTATACACAAAGGTTTCAAGGCCCTGAGTTCCTGCAAGAGTTCAAATGCTGATTTTTGGGGGAAGGCAAAAGTAAAACAATGAAGGTATTACTGCCAAAGTTGCCGATACTGCCAAAACTTTTATTTCTAGGAACTCAGTTCTTACACGAAATATTCAGATAATTAGATGTAATTTTTATGATAATCTACTTAGAATAAAGACAGTATCAAGAAAGGAAGCAAGAGTAGGTCTTGTGAATGGAGATGAAACCCTTGATAAGAAAGTTGCCTTGTGACAGTTTTTCTAACTCCGTAACCAGCATATTTATTTATTTATTTTACTTAGAACTTGCAAGATGACTGAAAGTGTTAAGATGTACATAGCTACATACTAGTAAAATTACATTGGTAAATGGTATAGCACGGCAATAACATTTGTTTGACAAATACTGGACACTGAATTTTAACACAACTTGACTGCATGGGGGATATTTACATTTGAGATCACTTCAGCGCTTTCTGCATCTTTTAGATGATGTGTAGTCAAGACAAGAAAAAAATTAGTAAGACCACATTGTCTCATAATAGTTCAATACTACACTGAAATGTAATGTTTCATTTTGCTTCAAGTACTTATGCCACAAAATTCGAACTTGCCAGAATATAAATGAGCTGATGTTTTATGCTGTAAAACAAAAAACCTACCTTGTGTCATTTAAACCTCACGGATGGTAAGTCTGCAGCATTAGAGCATTTTAGTATTATGTGTGAACCAATTACACCCAAATTTATAATTCTAGCACTTTTGTCCCTCTCAAATCTAATGGTTTAGTCAACAGAGCTAACTGTAATTTAATAGCAATCCTAATGTAACGTGTCCAAAATCAAATTCTAACATCACCTACAAAACATACTCCTCCCACGGTCATCCCTATTTCATTAAATATCATTAAATTTCATTAAATATCACCACATTATCTTTACAAATCATTCAGGCTCTTCCTCTAAAATACGTTTAATGAATGATTTGTCACCATCTTCATGGCTACTATCCTGACACAGACAAACACCCTATTTTCTGGATTCTTCTGTTCTGACTGATCTCCATACTTCCTAGTCTCTTCTCAACACAGGAGCCAGAATGAGCCCTTCAAATGTAGACTGGCTAGATCACATCACCCCTCTACTCAATACCCTAAGAACCTTTTCATTTAATTGGTTTAACTTCAAGCTGCTAACCGCATGCTGTAGGACTTCTGTGATCTTTGTCCTGTAACTTCCATGACCTCAACTCCCAAGCACTCTACCTCCTTGTTTTCATCTTGAGTCACTGATCTACCTCTTGGCTGTTCCTTGAATACACTGATTGTCTTTCCTCCATCCTCAGGTCATTGCAGCTGCTGTTTTCTCTGAAAAGTAAGTAGTTTGCCTTCATTGGTTGTTATATATAATTTGTCTTCATATCTCCCATCATTCCCTAGATTTCTAACCTTCCTTTATTTTAGTGTATAGCACTCACCATCACCTGAAAAATTACATATCTGCACATTATATGCCTCTTCCCACTAGAACATAAGGTCTCAGAGAGAAGAGACCTTTTTTTTTAAGTGTTTTATTCTAAGTGCATGAAGAAATGAGAGGCACTCCATACTATATGCTTAAAAATGTTTGCTAAAAATCTTTTTTTATCAGCATAAAAACATGTCATGTATTTCCCAAATTAAATTAACCTACTAGGTCTTCTAATTACTGCCTCATTCATTTTCTTCAGTTGGAAATAAAATTTCTAAAATATTGGTTACAGTTACTATCTCTATTTCCTTATATTTTATACTCTTCTCAACCAGGTTTTGAGCATGGATTACCGTATGACCAAATAAAATAACCAATCATCAAAATTCGTCATACTGAGCCTATAAGCATTGTTTGATAATGTTGATTACATGTTCTTTCTCACTTTGTCTCTAGGACCGAACTATTTCTTAATTTGCTGCCTAACATACTGGCCAGTTCTCAATCTCTTTTACTGGTTGTTTCTTCTCTTTCTGATGTGTAGGTACTGAAGCAAACTAGTGCTTCATTTCCATTCATCTCCCTCTCTCTTTCTCTCTAAATATACACACACACTTCTCTCTCTTTCTCTCTTTTTTTTTTTTTTTTTTTACTTTTAAAGATTTTATTTATTTATTTGACAGAGAGAGAGAGAAAGAGTGCACAAGCAGGAAGCAATAGTCTGGGAGAGAAGCAGGTTCCTTACTGAGCAGGGAGCCCGATGTGGACTCCATCACAGGACCCTGGGATCATGACCTGAGCTAAAGGCAGATGCTTAACTGACTGAGCCACCCAGGCGCCCTCTCTCTCTTTTCTTAAGTAATATCTCATGGCTTTAGAAGTTACCTTACAAAGATTCCAAGATTTAAATCCTTAATTTCTCTTTTGAACTCCAGACTTGTATACCTGTCTATACCTTATCTCCACTCATATGCCTAAAGATTAAAATGCTATCACATTTAAAGTTTAGTTCTTTTTCCCCCAATCATGATATACCACAAGTAATCCCATTCTCAATACAGAGTATCATTGTCCTCCTAGCTATCCAGGAGTACTTTAGGCTTATCTTTAACATCTTAGATACTTCCCTAGCCTAACACTTCTCACCTCCACCTGTAACACCAAGACACCACCATCTCTAATCTGCCCTAGGTTTTTTTGTTTGTTTGTTTTTTGGTTTTGTTTTTTGTATTTTTTAAGATTTTATTTATTTATTTGACAGATGGAGATCACAAATAGGCAGACAGGAAGACAGAGAGAGAGGAGGAAGCAGGCTCCCTGCTGAGCAGAGAGCCCAATGTGGGGCTCAATCCCAGGACCCTGGAATCCTGGCCTGAACAGAAGGCAGAGGTTTTAACCCACTGAGCCATCCAGGCGCCCCTGCCCTAGGTTATTAACATGCTACCTGACCTTTCTTTTCTTCTCTTACTCTCTCCTAGATAAATCTCCACATAGTGCTGGAAGAATTCTTTAAAAACAGAAATAAGATCATCTGACATTCAGACTCTCCAGCATTTCAGTGATTCTGCCTAACGTACAATCACACGCCACACACACAGTGTGTTTTGCCCCACTGGCCTTCCTTCCTGCCTTGAGTGGAAAGCATGTGCTCTAATCAGTGCACAAGTCTTGATCATCCTGTTCACGTATTCTTTGCTAACTGATCTTCCTCTAGACTTCAAGTGGCATGCTCCCTCACTGCCTTCGTGCATCTGCTTATATCCTAAAGAAGTCCACCTTTAACACAGTATGTAATAGGTATTTCTTCCCCTCTCTGCCCGTTCTCTTGATGCACAGATAATTACATATCTAGTAATTTATTTTCCATTTCTGTAACTAGAATATCAGTGAAAGGACCACATAGGTCTGCATAGCACATAGTGAACCCTCAATAAATATTGTTTAAATGAGGAAAGGAATGAAAGGATGGATGACTCAAAAGATACCTCTTAGACAAAAACAAAGAGCAAATGGTTAAATTACTTTCAAAATATCATGTATCTCCCAGAAAACAGCACATCAACTTTCAATATGATGCATGTGTTGCTTCACAATAGTATGTGCTTCTCATGTCTGACCCTCTCTCCCTCTCTCTCTCCCTGTGTGTATATCTATAAAATCTCCTCATGACTTCCTGGTGATGGAGGGAGGTGAGAGAAAGAAAGAAAGAAATTAAGTATGTTTTACACTTATTCTAACAAGAACATTTAATTTTTAGATTTTAGTCTCAAATGTCTAAGTAAAGATTATTTTTCTTACAGGTCACTTCTATTCTTATTTAAATATAAATTATACCAGCCAAATGAATAGGGCATACTTTAATCAAGAGGATGTGACATAGAGTAATAGAGTAAAATACAGAAACCCAGAAAAAAAATTAATCTGTTTATTAGAAAATTTCTTTTCTATACATTATGTAAGGGGAGTGTTTGAAAGATGACGCACTTCATTGTGGTTCATTGAGTACTTTGCAGAAAATGTAAGAAGCAAAGTAGTACATTAGGTTGTAAGTCAGAAAATAGTGACTAGCTCAAACTGAGTCACTAATTAGTTTTGTGACCTATGGCGAGCCACTTAACCTCCTGGATCTCCGTTTTCTTATCTATAATATGAAAGTGTTGGATTCAATTATTTCTAAAATTCATTCCATGTCTGAGATTCTCTAATAATTTGAAAAAAAAAGTCTCTGGGGATTCAAAGTGATAAATGCTATCACTGTCTATTAAAAAGAAAAATATGAATTTATCAAATTGGTTGAGTTAACTTTAGACCTTAGTCAAGCTAAAAGTCTGAATAAATTGAATAGATACCTTGACTAAGACCCAATTTAGTTAGATAAGCATCAGTCCAATTTTAAATTATATGATGCAGTGATAACTAATAATAATAATAATAATAACAAAAGAATATAAGACTTGATCCTTACTAAATGATTTCATTAAGAAATGGTTAAGAAATCATCTTCTGGGCTAAACTAGCCTTGAATGTAAAATTTATAGATGATATTCCTATAATATTCTTTCCTTCATCTTGTATTAATAATCTTGAAAATATAAATTGAGAATTGCTTTTCTTAATGTCCTCCACTTCTAGCATCAATCCCTTCTCTTTCAGAATCTCTAGCTTTCTCTCACCATATCACTACCCTAACAGAATAAACATCCTATTCATTTTACTTTTAATGTCATTCTGAAGATACTTTTGTTACGTCAAGCTACTAAAGTGAAGTATAATGATAAAGGAAAATAAATAATAAAGCCAAATTTTAAGAAAGAAAGAATACAAGTGTCAATAATATTATTACTCAAAAGACAAGTAAAATAGGGTTTTTGGTTTTGCACCCTATTTTCTAGAACTATATTGTCTTTTATGGTAGCCACTAGCCATATACTACTGTTGTGCTCTTGAAACGTGGTTATTCTGAACTGACGTGTTATAAGCATAAAACGTTCATTGGAATTCAAGACATGGTACTCTTTCAAATATGAACATCTCATTATTATTTTATATTGAATAAATATTGAAATATTATTTGTGGATAACTGGTAAAAATAAAATAATATTATTTTCACTTACTTTTTGAATAGAGTTAGTAGAAATACATAAAGAACTTCTACAACTCAGCATCAAAAAAAAAATCCAATTAAAAGATGGGGAGAGGGCCTAAATAGACATTTTTCCAAAGAATACACAGAGATGTGCAACAGACACAGGAAAAGATGCTCAATATCAGTAACCATCAGGGAAAATTAAAATCAAACCACAATGAGATATTGCCTCACACGTGTTAGAATACTAAACTCAAGAAGACAAGGAAAAACAAATGCTGGTGAGGATGTGGAGAAAAAGGAACTATTGTGCACTGTTGCCAGGAATGTAAATTCATACAGCCACTATGGAAAACACTATGGAGGCTCCTCAAAAAGTTAAAAATAGAAATACCATATGACCCAATAATTCCACTATTCGGTATTTACATAGAGAAAATAAAAACACTAACTCAAAAGGATATATTTACCCCTTATGCTTATCACAGCATTATTTACCATAGTTAAGACATGGAAGACACCAAGTGTTCATTAATAAATAAATATACAATGTACTATTGGACAATCATAAAAAGGAATAAGATCATGACATTTGAGACAATATGGATGGACCTAGAGGGTATAATGCTAAAGTGAAATAAGTCAGACTGAGAAAGACAAATATTGTATGATTCCACTCAAAAAGGGAATCTAAAAATAATGAATCAACAAACAAAAGCAGAATCAGAACTATAAATACAAAGAATAAGCTGATGGTTGCCCTAAAGAGGGATAGAAGGTATTGGGCAGTGAAATAAGTCAAGCAGAGAGAGTCAATTATCATATGGTTTCGCTTATTTGTGGAGCATAAGGAATAACACGGAGGACATAAGGAGATGGAGAGGAGAAGTGAGTTGGGGTAAATTGGAGGGGGAGATGAACCATGAGAGACTGTGGCCTCTGAGGAACTAACTGAGGGGTTTGGAGGAGGTTGGGTGAGCCTGGTGGTGGGTATTATGGAGGGCATGCATTGCATGGAGCACTGGGTGTGGTGCATAAACAATGAATTCTGGAACACTGAAAATTAATTTAAAAAATAAATAATTTTTTTTAAAAGAAGGTACAGGGCAAAATGGATGAAGGGGAGAGGGAGATACAGGCCTCCATTTATGGAATGAGTACGTAATGAGAATAAAAAGCAGAGCATAAGGAATACAGTCAATGATATTATAATAGCCATATAATGGGACAGATGGTTGCTACACTGTGATGAACATAGCATAATGTATAAACTTGTAAAATCACCTGTCATAGCATAATGTATAAACTTGCCAAAAACTAATGAAGCATTGTGTTTAACTCTACTCAAACTAAAAAATTAAAATAATACAAATAAATATGTAATTCACATTACATTTCTATTGGAATATACTAATGTAGAATGTTAAATAGTATGATCTTATTACAATCATTTCAATAGTTAGATTTGGCATTAAATGTCATAGAAACACTGATTTTTGTTTCTAACTGAAGTATTAATAACCTCTTATGGTACTAAATGCATAGGTTGACTTATAAAGTTTTAAAAGAATACACTGTTACATGTCTTGCTATACCTGTATCCCAAGTCTATCATTTTCACTATATAAATGGATTAAGTCAACTAAGAATGATTTCCCATAAAATATTCCTATATATTGATTTTTTAAATTTTCTTAATTTTCAGAGAATGCTTGTAATGCATTCCTCCATATAAGATTCTGACAATTAGAATTTTAATAAGTTATGGTGCTCTAAAATAGGATACTGTAATATTTAGGGAAAGTGAAATACATGCATGAAATAACACAACATTAAAAAAGAGGTAATCTCTAATAAAAAGAACATATATCCTATTTTATATAAACTATTCCAAATTATGAGCATTGAGGACATATAAAATGTTTAATTTTGTAATTTCATTTAGTACTTTTTATTATTCTTGGGCTTAGTAGATAAGCTTTAGTAGTTTAAAATCATCATAAGTTGAGAATTTTTACCAGTAAATTTTATACTTCATTATTTTATGAAAGAAACCTTCATTATAGGTGTACATATGTATATATCATGCAATGTATACACATATATATCCATTTTATTTATTTGTGAAACCTAATAAGATGTTTGAAAAATAAATCTTCAAATATCAAAAGATGAAGAATAACACTCATCCAAATATTTTTGAAGAGACATGTAACAATAAAAATGACTTTTGCTAACAGTGAGTAGACACCAAATTTTTCTCTGAAGAAAACAGACATTGGATCACAATCAAATGCATACTTTAAAAGCTGAGCAGTTTGGGTATCAGATATTAATACAGATTATTTTCTATTTGACATGCATGATGATTGGTCAGGTTTACTTCAAGGAAGACATAGTTTGCAGAGCTGTACTAGGAAAAAGCACTGTTGAAAAAAAAACTAAAATGAAAGCGTTGGAAATCCCCTTAGTTTTGCTTTACAACTAATCAAATTCCTGACTGCTATCTTCTACCTATGAATTCATAAAAGTTACTCTGGAGTTTAATGCTTTTCTCCACTATACGAATCGTTCTGCCATCTATAAATTAGTATTAATAACCGTACCTAGTGTTTCACAGATCTGCTGTGCAAGTTAAATGAGATAATGCATGTAAAGTACTTAGCATAATCTTCAGCACATAAAAAGCACATAATAAATATTAGCTTTCACATACCCAGTTTGTAACCTATTCTTGTAATCATGGTACAAAATACAAGGTAGTATCTTTCATTTTATGAAGGCATTAGTAGGCTAATTTTATTTTTAGGAAACATCTCATATCTACTTTTATGCATGTTCGTTTCACTGGAATATCTATGGAGAAACCATTTTAAAAACTTTTATATATTCCTGATGTGAATGTTAGGGTAAAGCACACGAAAAAGCTGGGTTAATTTAGCATCTCATTCCAATATATCTATTGAAAAGAAACAATCTGTAGAGTATAAAATAGAGCCTTATGGATAGGTGAATAAATCTAGTATTTGACGAGAAGAATAAATTTGGATCACTTTCCTTGACATACTACTGTCTGCCACTCCTTACTGAATGGAAGATAGGTTTCTCATTTATTGGGAATTCTAACTTAAAAATTTTCAGAGCTTCTGTATGTTCCTGGAGAAACTAACTCCTGAGCTCCATAATGAGGAAGATAATCTCACTCCTCAGAACACTCAAGCCCTGGCTTTTTCTTTTCAAGCTGCTCACAGGTACAACAGAGATTAAAAGCTGTTGACTCACAGAAAACGCTTCATCTTACCCAACTAATTATTTATTACCCACTGTGGGTTGTGCTGTTTACACTGGAACATATATTTTGGCTGCTTAGACTTATTTTTCTTTCAGTTATAATTTTATCTGTATTCTAGAAGGCTCAGCTTTCAATTAAGTAATGACCTGTTACTTCTTTGTGTGCAGTTGTTTTGATTGTGATTTTGTTTTTTTGTTTTTGTTTTTCTTTTTGCTTTTGTCTGTTTATTTGTTCATGCCCCCCCCCCCCTTTAATAGACAGGGATAGTATTTGTCACTTTGAGTCTCCAGAGATTTTTTTTTTTTGTATGTATAGTATTTCATACATGGAATGGACTTTCTTATCTTTACAGAAGTAAGTGAAGCCACAAATCACAAAGTAATTAGTGACTCAGTTTGAACTAGTCACTGTTTTCTAACTTATGTAACAAGCACAGTTCTACTACTTTTGCTTCAATGTATTTTTCAAACTTCTTTCCCCTTCATCATCAACCCTACTGTCACGTATCAGACTATAATCTTCTCCTGTGAAGTCTCAATCAGTTTCATCTCAAGAGTTCTTCCCTGCTCCATTTGTGCTATTTTATAGCTATTAAATATATTGATATATAATCCCTTTTCTTTTTTCTTATTCCCCAAATTATAATCTTAGATTAGTCAAAAGCTTTTATTAAATGAGACCAAAACCAGAAACAATATATGAAAGTTGAAATGCCTAGATACATTTTTTAAACCCTCTAAACCTCTATCATAATAAAAGCAAAAGATAAATGACATAAGGGAAAAGAACTAGATGCGGTGCATGCTGTATGTGGCTGATATTTTTAATTAATGAATTCAACGAAAGAAAGAAAGAAGAGGTGGTAGGAAAACATGAGAAAGATTTGTCAACTAGATTGAAAAGTGGTAGGGATGTGAATAACAATCCCTCTATTCTTTCCTTATCGTGTAATCTTACCTGTTTGGGTTCAGTTAACTGTTATAAAATTCTACGATGTGTGTGCTGTTATTCCAGTTTACATTTGAGAAAAATGAGACTCAGAAAGGTTAAGTGATTTGTCCAAAGTCATCATGTTCCGGTGAGTTCATGTGCCTGGGACTATACGATTGTTCAGGACAGGACAGGGTTCTGAGATATCTTAAGGTTATGAGTAGTCAGAAAACCAGAGATACTGTAGAGATGTTGGTAATATATTTTTTTTAATGACACAAATATTTGAAGTTCATTATCTCAGAACGCTTCAGGACAGAGGGTGCCATTGGAGGAAAAACATCAACTTCTACAACCTTCCAGGTGTGTCTTTCCCTGGCCTCTTGTTTTCAAAGAGAAAGACAAAAAACGTTGCTCCTCTTTATAACCAGAAACAAGAAAAAAAATGGTGATGCTAGGTAGGTAGATAGGTATGCAGGTAGGTAATTAGATTAGAGAGATTCTTAAAATATAAAACACACTTTGATGGGATAACTCTGCTGGCTGAGGTACTGTTGAATTGTTTTACTGTATCTCTTTTAATATCAAAATGCCTCTTCTAATTTTGAGAATTTAATCTTTATTTTGTGAGAATTTCTAGCAGTCAGAATTTAATTTAGATTAAATTTTAGATGTTAATTTTAATTTAAATTTAATGATATATTGAGGTCTGCAATTATTGAATCATTAAATGCTGTGTGTTTTCTCAAAATGATTCAGTATGGTGTTACCCGATGACATTAATAAATAAATAATTAAATGAGCAAGTACATTAAAATTTGTCAAGATTATTCAGCAGCTAACATCTGCTCTGGTATTATACTCAGTCTTAATATTTTCTTGATGTTAGGTGATACAAAAAATTCAATATTTTTAAAATTATTTTGAAGTTGACTGCCATATAGGTTACTAATCCATATAACCAAATAACTTGGCCTTATTTACTATGAAATTTCATTTCCTTTCATACAGACACAAAAAGCAAAACTGTAACACCTACTTTAGGTTAGAACTTGGCAACAAATATTAGTTTTACTATCTAACTTCTTAGGTTTCAGGTCTACCACTTATATTCTGAATGCTCTCATAAAATTGGTTGGTAGTAGAAGAAAAGAAAATAAGTGAGAGAAAAAGTAAGACTAGAGCTCTGAAGACAAATGGAAACTTTTTATTTTAACAATAGTTATTTTGATTAACCAAGATAAACAATAAAAATGTATTTGACTTTGATGGATGAAGAGATGTAATTCTCTCTGTGGCATTCCTTATTTATTTTTTTTTTTGGCATTCCTTATTTAATAATTTATTTTGCCATTTTGTTATTTGATTCTTCAAATAATCATTCCTCATCTTAAAAGAACTTCTAAAAAGTTGTAGAAGATCCTTTGTATGTATTTGACACTAGTGCAACAAAAAAGAATGCTAAAAAAGTTTGAAGACATATTTCTTCTTTCAATGTTACCTTATATAATTATTTCTAATCAATACTAATTTTGCTTTATATAATAAAGCTTATAAACTTTCGAAACTCTTCCTAAAGTTAAGTATCTTTAGGCAAGGTTTATAATTATATGAGTCTTCAAAATAAAATTCTCAAGTATTAACTTATCATATCTACTAAAGACCTGTAATTTATTCTGAAATTCTAATAATCCAAAAGGAATAGAAAAATCACAATGGACTCATTTTATCTACATCAGATATTTTACATTTTAAACACACAATGAAGTAGCAATCTCATTTTATCAAATAAGAAGTATATTCAATTTCATTACAGATGGACCAGCCACTGAGTATTACCACTGGCTCAGACATGCAGAGGAAGTTTAATTTTCTCTTTGTGTTCTGGTGACTCCTTCCCCACCTCCTCGCACACCTGGAGTATTATAATCTTGTAAATGCAAAATTGCATTACGTTCCCTCTCTGTAACTTTTTCTCAATCAAAACAAATACAATAGAAAAGAGAGTTATAAATATTTCCCATGGCAACATCCCTCCAACAGCTTATCAGCTCACTATGGTGTCATACTGTCCAATAATCTCAATATAAAATATCTTTACTAATGGGTCCTGTAGATTCTTTACACCATGAAAATCATTAGCAAGGATAATTAACTGAGACTGTGGTGATGAATAGAGCTGCATTTCTGATCAGTGTAATGAAGAACAGAAGCCACTAATTACAGATATAGAGCCTTGAAGCTACTGAGAAATGTAATTTAACGTTGCTGCCCAGATTCCACTCAGCCTAATATAAGTGCACAATTAAAACAATAAGGTCTTCCCACAGATAATGCTTTTGGGATCATTCCAGGTGCAAGAAAATGTGCCCAGCGGCACAAAGTGGCTTGTGATCTAGTAAACGCTATGCCTTAAAAAATTAAAAATTAAATCTGTCTAAACATTTTGTTAAGAACTCTCAACACAACTCTGACCCTCTATCAGATACTGTACACTGGTAATTTCTTTGAATGTTCAAAAGTTTATGAAGACTTCAGTCTTTATATGCAATCCAGAAACTGTAAATATAGTAAAACTATGCATCCACAGAGCCCTTAGAATGGTCTGTTCCTTGGATACAAGAAAGTCATTTATTTTACTTCAGATAAAGTAGCAAGTTGTAGAGGAGCGTTTCCCAAAATTACGTGAGACTCTCGTTAAAATTCAGATTACTGGAAAGTACCCTAGGCAACCAGAATATATTCTCAAAGGAGGGGAGGGGCTGGGAGAGTGATTCAGTGAGAGCTCCAGATGATTCTTATCAGCAGACAAGCTTGCTGCAGTAGAAAGAAACTGAGTCTGGACTTTAATACTGGTTCACTAAAGGGGGTGCCTGGCTGGATGGCTCAGCGGGTTAAACCTCTGACTCTTGACTTCAGCTCAGATCCTTTAAATCCCTTTTAAATCCCTTGTGAAGAAATGTATTAACTCAATCAACAAAGAGTTTTGAACACCTGCTTTTTGCCAGGCTAGGCCTTTGTCATAAGTTAGTGAACAAAGCGACTCATGGAGCTTACCTCTTCAAAGAGAGTGATACGTAATAACCAACCAAACCCATATAACCTTAGACGGCAGTACGTGTGATGGAAATGATGGAACAGAGTGACGGACATCAAGAGTGTGAGGAAAGACCACGTTAAGTACAGGTAGGAGGGTAGGCCTCCATGGAACAGTCCCACGTGAAGAAAAATGTTAAAGAGGTGAGAGAAAGAACAATCCTGGCAGAGATAAGCGCTGCTGCAAGGACCCGTAAGAGCGCAAAACGTCTCTATAAGGGTAATTTTCTTTTAAGGTCAAAAAATTAATAATAAAATGAAACCTCTAATTTCAGGACCAATTCAAAGTATGAATACAGAGATTCGGAATTAAATTCAATTTATGAATACAGGGCTTTAGGTCTCAAGTCAAAACATAAATGCCCAGGTCTTTTTTTTTAATTAATCCTATTGGCCCTCTTCTACCCTGGAAAGGAATCCACAGTTTTCAGATATAGAAAAGCTTTTTCTTCACAAGTATCACGAATCTTTTTTTGAAGATGGAAGACAAAAGAGAAAAATTATAGTGCAATCAAGGCATATCCTGAATGTTTGAAGCAACACAGGAACAGGACTGGAAAACAGAAATCTCATTTCAGTTGGTTAACAAAAATGATATCCCTTACCCAGAGGCATTGATATTCTCCTATCAATCCCTGTCATATAAATCCTTTAAAAAAGTTTAAAAAATGCAAACTTTATAATTATTCTGCCTTCCTCCTAGATCCGAGGGTTGCTGCATGTCTATTTTTTTAATTTAATTGTATTTTTTACAGTGTTCCAAAATTAATTGTTTATACACCACACCCAGTCCTCCATGCAATCAATACTCCCCTCCATAATACCCACCACCAGACTCACCCAACCTCCCAACTCCCACCCCTCCAAAACCCTCAGTTTCATTCTCAGAGTCCACAGTCTCTCATGGTTTGTCTCCACTTCTGATTTCCCCCAACTCACTTCTTCTCTCCATCTCCCAGTGTCTTCCATGTTATTCCTTATAAGTAAATGAAACCATATGATAATTGACTATCTGCTTGACTTATTTCACACAGGACAATCTCTTCTAGTCCCATCCATGTTGATACAAAGGTTGGGTATTCATCCTTTCTGATGGAGACATAATATTTCACTGTATATATGGACCATGTCTGTTTTATCCATTCTTCCGTTGAAGGGCACCTTGGTTCTTTCCACAGTTTGGTGACTGTGACAATTGCTGCTAAGAACATTGGGGTACAGGTGGCCATTCTTTTCACTACATCTGTATCTTTGGGGCAAATACCCAGTAGTGCAATTGCAGGGTCATAGGGTAACTCTATTTTTAATTTCTTAAGGAATATCCACACTGTTTTCCAAAGTGGCTGCACCAACTTGCATTCCCACCAACAGTGTAAGAGGGTTCCCCTTTCTCCACATCCTCTCCAACACTTGTTCACTGTCTTGTTGATTTTGGCCATTCTAACTGGTGTAAGGTGGTATCTCAATATGGTTTTGATTTGAATCTTCCTGATGATTAATTATGATGAACATTTTTTCATGTGTTTCCTAGCCATTTGTATGTCTTCATTGGAGAAATGTCTGTTCATCTCTTCTGCCCATTTTTTGACGTGGTCATCTATTTTGTGTGTGTTGAGTTTAAGGAGTTCTTTATAGAACTTGGATATCAGCCCTTTGTAGTGTCATTTGCGAATATCTTCTCACATTCCGTGGGTTGCTTTTTTCTTTTATTGACTGTTTCCCTTGCTGTGCAGAAGCTTTTGATCTTGATGAAGTACCAAAAGTTCACTTTAGCTTTTGTTTTGTTTGCCTTTGGAGACATATCTTGAAAGAAGTTACTGTGGCCAATGTCAAAGAGGTTACTGCCTACGTTCTCCTCTAGGATTTTGATAGATTCCTGCCTTACATTGAGGTCCTTTATCCATCTCAAGGACCTGACGGATTCCCTGGAGAATTCTACCAAACATTCAAAAAAGAAGTAATACTTATTCTCTTGAAGCTGTTTCAAAAAATAGAAACAGAAGGAAAACTTCCAGACTCTTTTAATGAAGCCAGCATTACCCTGGTCCCCAAACCAGGCAAAGATCCCACCAAAAAGGAGAATTTCAGACCAATATCCCTGATGAGTATGGACGCTAAGCTTCTCAACAAGATCCTATCTAATAGGATCCAACAATACATTAAAAGCTTATCCACCATGACCAAGTGGGATTTAACCATGAGATGCAAGGGTGGTTCAACATTCGCAAGTCAACCAATGTGACAGAACAAATCAATAAGAGAAGAGAGAAGAACCACATGGTCCTCTCAATTGATGCAGAAAAAGCATTTAACAAGATTCAGCATCCACTGCTGATTAAAATGATTCAAAGGATAGGAATAGAGGGAACATTCCTCAACTTCATAAAATCTATCTACAAAAAACTCACAGTGAATATCATTCTCAGTGGGGAAAAGCTGACAGCCTTCCCTTTGAGATCAGGAACACAAGATCAAGATGTGCACTCTCGCCACTGTTGTTCAACATAGTACTAGAAGTCCTAGCAACAGCAATCAGACAACAAAAATAAATAAAATGTATTCAAACTGGCAATGAAGAAGTCAAACTCTCTTCACAGGTGACACGATACTTTATATGGAAAACCCAAGAGACTCCACTCCTAAATTACTAGAATTCATACAGCAATTCAGTAATGTGGCAGGATACAAATCAATGTACAGAAATAAGTTGTTTTCTTATACACTAACAATGAAAATACAGAAAGGGAAATTAGAGAATTGATTACATTTACTATAGCACCAAGAACCACAAGATACCTGGGAATAAACCTAACCAAAGAGGTAAAGGATCTGTACTTGAGGAACTACAGAACACTCATGAAAGAAACTGAAGAAGACACAAAAAGATGGAAGACCATTCCATGCTCATGGATCGGAAGAATAAACATTGTTAAAATGTCTATACTGCCTAGAACAATCTATACTTTCAATGTCATCCCGGTCAAAATTCCAGTGGCATTTTTCAAAGAGCTGGAACAAACAATTCTGAAATTTGTATGGAACCAGAAGAGACCCCAAATTGCTAAGGAAATGTTGAAAAAGAAAAAACAAGAAAAAAAGTAAACAACTGGGCCATCATGTTGCCTGGTTTCAAGCTTTACCACAAAGCTGTGATCACCAAGACAGCATGGTACTGGCACAAAAACAGACACACAGACCAGAGGAATAGAGTAGAGTGTCCAAATATGGACCCTCAACTCTATGGTCAAATAATCTTCGACAAAGCAGGAAAGAATATACAGTGGAAAAAAGACAGTCTCTTCAATAAACAGTGCTGGGAAAATTGGACAGCTACATGTAGAAGAATGAAACTTGACCATTCTCTTACACCACACACAAAGATACACTACATGTCTATTTTTTTAAATGAAAAAATATTCTCCTTCTCCAAAAAAATGAAAAATAAAAATAAATAAAATGAAAAAAATGAGAAATAGTAATGCCGTCGTTCCTCCTCACCCATGGTTTCGTTTTCTGCCGTTTCATTTACTCACGGTCAGCTGCAGTCAGAAGCCAATGATCCTCCTACTGACATTATAGCATCAAGAGGCAACGGTGTGCTAACATCTACACCATTCACGTCGCTTTATCTCATCGGGTAAGCATTTCATCATCTCACGTCATCACAGGAAGGTAAGAATAGTACAATAAGATATGCTGAGATAAACAGAGATGTCATTCACACAACTTTTTTTAGAGTATATTGTTATAATTGCCTTATTTTATTATTATTGTTGGTTATCTTTTACTGTGCCTAATTTATAAAATTGAACTTTACTTTAGGTATATATGTATGGAGAAAAACACAGTATATATAGGGTTTGGTACTATCTGTGGATTCAGGCATTCCCTGGGCCATCTTGTAATCTATTTCCCATGAATAAGAGGGACTACCGTAAAAGGTTAAGGGTTGTAAATATTAACAGCAAACCTAGGTACCCAAAGTAAAATAACTGAATTGGACATAAAGCAAAGCTTTGAGCTTTTAAGACAACTGTAAATACAAAGTTTCAGGTTCTATCATTCTCACAATAATAAAAATAAATAAGAGTATTTTCTTCTTTGAGCTTCAGTTCTTTTTTAAAAGTACCATTTTATATATGTCTATCTTACTATTCACCCACAGATGATTTCTGTGTGTGTTAAAACAAGGAACACTACAGAGGTCTGACAATATTTTTCTCCTCTTCAAAGGCTAAGAAAGTATTTTCGAAGACCATATATTACAAAAAATTCAAATATGATAACTTAGCACCTGTCATATAGTAAATATTCAGTAAATCTCAGCATCTTTTTCAATGCCTTAACTTTCTTCACTCATTCTCATTCTTTATGTACAACTAACCACACTACTATTTGGAGATTTCTGTGAGGCTTTCCCTTGTGCATTAAAAAAATGTGTTGAAATAACATTTGATTGAAATGTTCTATGTTAACATCAATAGTGTCCTGTTTATGCCCCTAGACACAGAAAGGCAACACCTCTCAGAAATTCACTTATTACCATTTCCAACTAGTTTATTTACCATAATTAAATTTTTGGCACTTAACACTTTGAAAGCTCAAGTTTAAATAATACAACAAGAAATTTAGAGGTACCTATAGGAACACTGAAATCTGAGCTTTTGAAGAATATGAAACTAGTAAGATAAAGATACCCCTTAAGGAGGAAGGAGATAAAAAGGCATAAAGCTAAAGGATCAGAGTCAAAGCTTCAATACATATGTTGAATCAATATATGTGTATCTGAAACTAATACAATACTACATGTCAACTAAATCTCAATTGAAATAATAGACAAAGAAATTAAAAGCAGTTCACTATTACTAACTATGCCCTCCCCTTCACCATCTTTAATAGAAAAACATGTTTATGATTTCAGTCACTAATTGTGGAGAAACATTTGAATTTCAGTTATATATAAAAAGCCAAAACATCTTTTGAACACCCTATCTCATCCAATAATTGCCTTATGTGTTTTATATTTAAAATGTCTATGATGTAAAACGATAAAAACAGTTTAATAATAGAAGAAAAGAAATCATGAGAAAGGAAGTAATAAATTCAAGATCAAGATTAGCAGATAGTAAGGCCTCCGTGGAAGTCCTGAGTAGGTGCAGAGGCATACCGAAACACTGCCTCTAACCTTCCTGGTGCTGAAGGCAGGCAGGACACAATCTAGAGATGCAGCATCTTTAAGATTAGGGAAGTGGGGAAGGAGTGGGGGCTGTGTTCAAAAGAGATATACCTTCTACTGATCCTGAGGCCTGAGAAAAATATCTCCTTTGGGATACCGAAAGAGGAAGCTGTTCCCTATATTGACTGATGTCCCCAATAACACTGACACAAAAGAAAAACTAACAAGTTCCTTATGATTGTTTCTTTTAATGTCTATAATATAAGTTGGAAGTAAAACATCCCAGTGTGATTCAGTAAAAGCAATTTTATCAGGGGCCAAGACATTGACATCCAAGTATATAGATCCCTGGTGGTCTCAAACCCAGATTTAGTCCATTGAGATCTAAGAAAAAAAAACCTTTTTAGGTGAACAGAGTACATTCATCATGATAGGAAGAATGTCTTTATTTCACTCTTTCTAAAGTTACAGGATTAAAAAATTTTAAAAAGGTAATTCCCCCAATTAAGCTTCAATAGGAGTAATGCCATACTTCTGTAAAGTATGTCAAACAGCATGATGGTTAATGATCAGATCTCCAAAAAGGGAATCACCATGGGAAATTTCTGTTTCGGTTTTTTTCTTCCTGAGGCCAGAGCAGTAGCAGCATTTTTATCTGTCCATATTCTCTATCAAGGTTCACTTTGAAGATTTCAAAGGCAATGTTTGGGAAATGAAAATAGCTCTCATTTTTATTCCTTTTCACTTCAGGTCAGCATGTAAAAGTGGCAACCCTTTTAATCCCAGGGAAAAATACTTTTACACAAACTATGTAGGCATTCTTTTTTTTTGTTGTTTTTTTCTGGGAATAAATTAAAAGTAATGTGGAGGAACTATTATAGATAATGCACTGGCCCAGTAGGGCACTAAAAACAGAACAGGTGGAAATCATCATAGCTTTCTACCAATATAGACTGTACATTTAAGACATGGCACATTTAATGGAAGCCTTGAGGGCAACGATAAAATTAAATAATACACTCAAAGATAAAGAACCCGATTTTTTTCTAATAACAGCTAGTCTACATATTGCCAGACACTATAATATAGTAGAGGATTTATTTAGGATACTGATATTTTACATGAAATATATTTTCATTATGTGAACACACTTTAGTCCCAATCCTTTTCTTCCAACATCGAGGGTTTGGTGCTTTGAAGGAAAAGAAAAAAAAGGGGGGGGAGTGGGAGAACATGAAGATCATACAACACCTAGTAGAGGTTTCCCTGGCAACGAAAATTTTCCATTCATCTTGCGGTTTCTGTGGTTTCATTCAGCATCACCTCGCTGAAAGCAGGGTGATGGAGAGGAGGAAAATTATCAAGTGCTATCCTTGAACTAGGGAGTAATGTACATTAAAGAGCCCAACTAGTTTTAGTTTACCTAAGGTATGTCCCTACATATCTTTTCTTTTATTACTGTATATTCTTCTTCTAAAATTTTGAGAGAGAGAATTCCTTACAATAAGCTGTTTATCTAAAATTCTCACATTTGCTTTTTATTGCTAACAGAACCACTTTTCAGATAATTCTTAGCAGATTAATATGTAAAGTCTTACAAGTTTATGCATCTTATACACATAACAAATTCCCCAGGATCGTATTAGTATTATATCATGTCACAAATGATTAGACAAAATTTAATCTAAATAAACCCCTTACAGTTCACATATAAAAGCCATTGTTATAAAAATAATCTTACTGGGTTTCCATAGATATTATCTTAAATAATTCTTATACTTTATTAATGGATTTTCCTGAATGCTTTCTAACTCTATATGCATTTTAAGTTAATATATAAACCAAAATTAATCAAATTTGTCTAAATCCTGAGAATCCCTTAATTATATTCAAGTTCTAGGTTTTATAACTAGCCTGAATTTCAGATTCTGAAAGTTCAAAATCTTTGAAAAACAAAATGTTCCTTAACTTACTTTATGGCAAAATCTGACTTGAATTAACTATGATAGTGTATATGTAGTCTCTATTAATAACATTTAAGTTGAAAATTCATACAATTTAAGGCCAAATATGTATTCATCCAGATTCTTTAATATATATATTTCATATGTAATTTATGACCATTCTGAAATACAGAAAATCCTGACTTCTGTTCCCAAGGTTTACTGGGCCACATTACTATGGACAGATAGTGGATAACTTGTATATAAAATAAATGGAGTAATTATTTTAATTTCCTGAATAAAATAATAACTTATTATGAGTCCATACGGATAGAAACAAATAGGCAAAGACAGAGCTTGCCTTACAATAGAAGGCTAACATATATACATCTATATATAATATTTATTTATATGATATTTATACCTTATTATATGTAAATACTATAGCATATAATTATAATAATATAAATGTATATTCATATATAGTATTCAAATAATATAAATAATAATATATAGCAAAGCATATATATTGTTAAATACATATGTGTAAATATATAAATATATATATAGAATCAGAAAATCATCAATGGTTGATAATACTCATGGGTCAAAGTTTGATGAGCAATACGATATTTACATAGTTTCAAAATATCTTTGTACTATTTTTTAAGAGATTACATAATAAAATATAGTAACTTTAGACTAAAGAAACCTGGTATATACTACGTTACCCACCAAATTTAGCATCACCAATACTGAAGTAAACCAGAATCATTTTTGTTTTGATCTCATTTACTAAAAACAGCAAAAAAAAAAAAAATTACTCTGAGAACACTCCTGTTACAAATGTATAAAGTAAGATTAATTATGAAAAATTATAAGATATACACATTGACACATATTCTATGAAGGAACAGATTTTTGCATCTCAAAAAAAAAAAAAATCAAGACCAAGAAAGACAAAGAAAAGCTGAGAAATTAACTGTGCTGGGTTACAGAGGAAACACGACAAGCAAATATCCCAGATAATATAATTTTGATAAAGGTGACCTGCGATGAAATTTAGTCCAGTCAAAAATAATTAGTCTTGAATATTATCAAATGTGTGAAAATAGTGCTAATTTTAATGCAAATAAAATTAACATTCAACTCTTTCTAAATAAAAGCAACAAGGGGAATTATTTAATGAGAAAAATAAAAAAGTGCCTTTTCTTTGGCCATTAACAGCTGGGAATGGTGAAAGGAAAAGAAGCAAATATATGAACACAATGGAGGAAAATAAGAAATAGTAAAAGAAAATGAAATACAGGCAATTTTGGTGAGAGAAATAAAAGTCATCTAGAAATAATAAGTCCTAGATATCCAGGATACAACTGAATTACTGTATTATGGTACAAAACATAGTAAGTCTTAGTCAATAGAAAAAAATGTTTCAACTAGTTATATTTAAGAAGATTTAAATGACTCATTAGGATTCAAAACAAAGCAACTTAAAGTAAGAAAAACTGAACATGTTATGAGAAACAGGCCTTTGGTGATTTAAAGAGCCAAAATTTGGGTCTCAAATACATTTTTCTTTCTTTTCTTTTTATTAATTTTATTTTCTCCATTTTTTTCAAATTTAAATTCTATTTAATTATGTAGTATATTATCAGTTTCAAGGTAGAATTTAGTGATTCATCTGTTGCATGTAACACCCAGTGCTCATTACATCAAGTGCCCTCCTTAATGCCCATAACTCAGTTCCCCACCCCCCCCACCTCCCCTCCAGCAAACCTAAGTATGTTTCCTATATGTAAGAGTCTCTGATGGTCTGTCTACCTCCTGTTTTCATCTTATTTTTCTTTCCCTTCCCCTATTTTCATACTTTGTTCTTAAACTCCAAATATGAGCAAAATCATTTGATATTTGTCATTCTCTGGCTGACTTATTTCGCTTAGTGCAATAGCCTCTAGTTCCATCCATGTTGTTGCAAATGGCAAGATTTCATTCATTTTGATGGCTGAGTAATATTCCGTGTGTGTGTGTGTGTGTGTGTGTGTGTGTGTACCCCACATCTTTTTTTTCTGATGAGATACTTCTGTTGTGAGGGACTTTATACTGACTATCATGTTAGCTTTTTTTTTTTTTTTTTTTTTAGAAAATTAAAAGGAGAGCCAGGATGATTTTCATTCTGCAATGAAATGGGAAAAAAAATGAAATTTTAGATATTACTTCTTCCTCTATATCTCTTGTTATTAATGATATGACTGACCATCCAACAAGCCAAAACTTGAGATGACTTTGTCCAGCAGAATCTCATTAAGTCAGTCACTTAGATATGATTAGTCCTCCTTTCATTTATTTCGACATACTTTCTATTACCTTCAAACTAACTGAGACATAGTTCAAAATTTTATAATTTATCTAGTAGGTGAATTCCTTACTTTATAAATTGCTTTTCTGGACTCTAACCCTACTTGATTCTTATTAATGTATCATCCACAGGCATGACACTCTTATTTTTCTATTTAAAAGAAAAGTGTACTGATGTTTTCCTACTGAAGAAATCTCTTTAGTGGCTTTGCACTGCTTTGGGGATAAAGTTGAAACTCACTATAATGGCCTATATTTTTGAAAAACAAATTCAATGTTTAAAAAAATTAAAACTCAGATGCTTGAAATTTCAGTTACCTTCAAGACTTACATTCATACAGGACCATTGATTAGAGATGATACATACTACATTACCACTGCTACTACAATATAATAGTAGTATTATTATAGTTATCCATCTTGGTTTCACCAAAGGTGACATTTTTTTTTTTTAATTAACTGTATTCTAGAGATTGAAAAGTCACTAGGAAAAAAACCGTCACTAGATGGGGAGATGTGGTGCTGGTAATGTTCTATCTTTTGATCTGAGTGTTGGTTATAAAAGTAAGTTCATTTGGGAAAAGTCATCAAGTATAAAATTGTGGTTTTTGCAATTTTTGATAGATACATTGTAACAGTAAATATTTTTAAATTTGAGGATTTAGAAAGAAGATACAAAGTATAAAAAAGGAAAAGGAAAGAAGAAAAGGATAAATATGTAGTAATATGTGCTCATTTTAATAATACCATAGAAGATCTAAATTTTCCTCATATGATTATTAAGATTAGTTATCTGAACAATAATTTTCATGAGGTTCCTATATGAGACCTCAAATTACATATACTTCTAATCAAGAGCATAAACATTCCAAAAATTCCATTCTACATCTATAGAGCTGAATTTATTTTTCTACTATATTTTTTTAAACCATGCCCTTCAGTATAGAAACAGATACTGAATTGTCCATATTTATTTAGGTCTTTCCTCAGCCTTCCTCCTAACCCATGTGTCTTACTGTTAGCTCAGTGAGCCGGCACTAGTTTTACACCTCAGGAATGTTTTCTTTGGCTAAATTAGCTACTGATCTCCTAATGTCTGGTGTTTGGCAATAAAGTCCCAGTTGGAGTTTCTAAGCAATAGCAGTTTGCATTTAGTTTCTGAGTCTCTGTTTTGCAATCTTGGTATCTTCCCTTCTGATTTCATAAAGACAATTGCTCCTAGGGATACCTGAACCTGAAATGAACTGAAAATATTTTACAGCTTTTCAACTTGCCAGCAGTAGAAGAAAAATTCACACCAATCTCAGCACTCTGAACAGCTGTTGCTATAAGGTGATGTTGCTAAAAAAATCCCAAAATAGAACAAGGCAAATACCATCCCTGTGAGGGTTCTACTATATTTTGGAGATACCCAGCTGGAAACTTAATTGTAATTTAACCAGAGCAAACAGAAACAGCTTTCCTGCATCTATTCACCATACTTTTATTGAATTAGATAATTTAATCAATAAGTCACAATACACTCTAACGTGGTACTAGGTAATATTCTAGGAGCGGAGATATTTGATCTTTGCTGCCGATTATTTCCATCTTCCTGCACTGCATTCCTCTAGGATTTACAGAATGAATTTCCCCATTCTAGCTGTCGTTAAACACTTGCAATCTATATATTTTTTGTGTTCGTGCTCATCAGCCAAAGACCATCAGGAAAACACCTGGGTTTATTCTTGTTTGCAGCGAGAAGGGCATGGAGAAATGTGCAGTGTCTTGGTAAGAAGGTGTGTTTGAGCTCTCAAGAGAAAGAGAACCAAAAGGAAAGAGAGAGACAGAGAGGTGGATTATAGAGACATGCCCAGAAATATCGTTCTACCACCTATCTGCATATCCCTTAGCCCAAACCAGTTGACACATAATATTAACTATCACAGATAGTATTAAAAAGAGCCTATTACACAATTCAGGTTTTGGTTGAGTATTTGGTGAAGAGTTTTGAAGGAAACAGGACTTTGGCCTGGTTTGTCTACTATGAGGAGGTGTGGGCATTCTATGATTATCTCAAAAAATCTTATCTCTAGAATGGATACTAAAGCGAGGCTCAGACTTATTATTAATTAAGAAACAGCAGTTGCAGGCACCTGGGTGGCTCAGTGTGTTAAGGTCACGATCGCAGAGTCCTGGGATCAAGTCCCGAATCAGGCTCCCTGCTCAGCAGGGCGTCTGCTTCTCCGCTGCCTCTCACCCCACTCTCATGCTCTCTCTCTCACTCTCTCTGTGTCTCTCAAATAAAAATAAAATCTTAAAAAAGAAAGCACCCGATATTCCCAGCGCACTCCCTGAAGGGACGGTGCCTTCTTTCCTGAATGCTGGAGGAAGTTTATTTAGCTGCTCCCGGCTTGCTTGCTTGGAGCCCAGCAGGCTCATCTACTGGCGCTGCCTGTGTTCCTTCCTCTGTCTTCTCCTCAGCTGGCAACGTCTCACTGTACGTAACCAGCATCAGCAGCAGCTTTCTACCTCTGCTGTGATTATAGGGCATATTTGTTACATTCTTCTCCGCTACTTTTATGTTGTGCAGCAAAATTCTCTGCAGTAATTCTCATGGGAAATGGGACATGGTGATCTGCTAAGGTGGCTCACGATGACACTTCCAGCTTGAGAGCATTTCCAGACTGGGTTCTAAAACGCACGTTTCTGACACGGGGAGGAACCCATCTCATGTTTGCAGCTCCTCCGTGCAATACAGCTTCAGCATCTTAAATACAAACCTCCTGACATCCATTCACAACGGACTGGAAAGCAGAGTCATGGGGCCTATTAATGGTGAGAGCTGAGGTTCTCTTAGGGATACCCACACTCAAACCAACGGGCCTTGCCAAGTACATAGTATCTGAAGAACCATTTGCTAGTTTACTATAAAGCATACAACTCCAGTGCAGACAAATGGAAGACACACACGTAGCAAGGTATGAAGAGGTGGGAGTGGGGGGTTCTACGCCCTTCCCAGCACACCAGGAGCTTTCATCTGCTCACCAACTTTAAAACTACGATCTATTTATTTCTCCTTCATAACAGAAAGACTTGAAAAAGAATAGAATTAATCGTTCATAGCAGAATTTTCCAAAACCTGGGGAGGATAGTATCCTTTGAGTCGATGGGCTTCAATAAGGTTTATCAATAAGGTTCAGTGTGTGTGTGTGTGTTTTCCCCACAACAAGTTGTAGGTAGTTTTAACATGCCTGGAAAATCTTGGCAAATAAAGGTTAGTCTCTCCTGCCCTGTTATTATTTACACTTGCAATTTTCTTTATATTTAGTTTCTGAACAAGAAAAATTCTGATTTAGAGGAATTAAGACACGTTTAAACAGTGAGATCAAAATATAATTTGCAGTGCCATTACCATGTTATACTTCAAAAGAGCTATTTTATGCCAAGTTCACAATACTTCTATTCTAGAAACCATCTTATCTTACTTGATTGAGATAATTATTTTGTCAGTTAATTGATGGAGTTTAAAGCAGAAAGCATAGACACATGTACGCATACCTTAGAAGTTTTATTTCGAGTTAAAACATATGCAACCACCGTACGATGGAAGTAAACCCTTTTCTGTAGGTACTGATTGAGTTCCGTCTCTACAGAAAAAGACATCCTGAGACCCCATCCACAACATCTCGCAATGGTTTCACCAGGAGAAGGAGGAGATCCAACAGGAGTGCAGGAGAAGAGAGGTGCTTATTAGTCACGGTCCTTCAGTCAGTACATTTTCAAAAGGGAATTGAAACCTTCAGTTAATCGCAAAGATTATTTACGTGAAGACATATTAAGAGAGCTTCTATGTGCTCTGTAAATGAAGATACAGTCTGCTTAATTAATAAGGATTTTATTTATTATCTGCAGGGGTTGTAATTATTTGTAAGTATCTCTAAGGCTTTATGCCATAAATCTCAATGCCTATTCATTAGATTGCAGGTTTTACAGTAGTTTGTGCTGTTTTCCCCCAATACATCCTTTCCTTACAACACTACTGCACAGTAGTTTGGAAGATGAAGACTAGAAAACGGAATTCTCAATAGCAGTTGGCTGTTTAGTTGGCTAAATATTTAGTTGGCTAAAATGTATTGATATATACTGGTACGTAAAACTTATAGACAATAAGGTTTATTGTGTGTGTGTGTGTCTGTGTCTGTGTGTGTGTGTGTGTGTGTGTGTGTATTTCCCCACAAACACCAATGATATCCTGACATTCATCCTACTTGTTAGCTATGCTGTCAGTCACAATGGATATATCTGCTCTCTAATGACATCTGGCAGAAGTAAACCAAGATTAGAGGACAGAGTGATCAGTCAGGCCTCCAAGCCAATCTGTGCCGCTTTCAATTCCAACCAATCAGTGGCACCTGCGTGTGGAAATCATTCTCCTCGGTTACAAGTGCTGGCAGAAGGGAGACAACTGCTTTTCAAGCTACAGCAGAATGAGCTAAATATAAATGTGAAAATCCTCTTCATAGTAAAATTTTAATCCTATCTTTAAAGGAAGAAACAGCAGAGCAGTTTTATTCATATTTTCAATTATTTCGTAGTAAGGTAGATGACGCTTCAGCACACCCATGAGGATAACCGTGGCGGGGAGGTCATCTGCCAGGGTCCACGATCAGAAGGCGAGCTCCTGCCCAGCATCCACCACGGGGCTTCAAACTGCTGTGCCGGTGCCCACGACACCAGTATCCTTTTTAGTTCCTTGTTAGAGATGTGTGAACCCTTCGTCTTGTGAAACTTGCCAACCTCAGGAATATTTTATGAGTTACCAGCTTTGCAACTTTTGCAGAATACATTCAAACATCACTTTTAGAAGCAGCAGGACTACAAATGTTTCTCCAAAGATTAAAAAAAAATAAAAAAGGGTAGAGAAAAAGGAAGCCACGGAAAGAGAACCAGTAGCATGTTCCTATTATTTCCCAGTGAACTCTCCTGTATTCTCTAACTTGAAACCAGGCCCTGACGTAGGGATCAGCAGACCTCTGGCCTCATGGTATCACTCTCAACTAAATCTCGCTCCAGAAAAGCAGAACCATTATAGATAATAAGTTCCTTCCATTTTTTAATCAGTCATTTATCTGCCATTCTTGGGTAAAATAAGATGCTATTTTATAATTTAGTGTTTTTATTTCCCCCTTTTCTAACCAATTACCCTTATTTAACCTTTTAACAGATCCTTGTCTCAATATTTATATAACAGATGATGAAATATGACAGTTACTTTAAATAAACTTTCAAAGATCTGTAAAACACACACATACACACACACACACACACACACACACGCACGCACACACACTTACTTCTTCTTTCAAATGTCCACAGTAGTACATTGTTATTTTTAGCCAAAAATAATGCCTGTGGAACCCTAGAAGGCATATGGACAGTTGAATGTTAGATCTAATGAATAGGACAAGCCTGGCTTTAGATCCTGAATTAAAATACTCTGAAAATTTGACCTGTGTAAATAGTTCAGTGAGAAAGATTAAAACGGATTTTCAGAACAGATTTTTCAGAGCAGACCTATACAATCGGCCTTGCTTATGAAGGAAAAAAAAAAAGAAAACTAATAATTATAGAACATCTAGTACACTTCAGGTTCTCAGCGTCATGGATATTTTTACTGGCTACCTTGTATCCAGTCTCTAGGGAATCTTCCTCGCATTGATCCCGAGGAGGGGTCTTCATGGTGCAAGCCAAATAGCATATTCAATGGTCAATGTCCACAACCTATCTATTCAGAATAAATCTCAGAAATTTGGAGGATTTATATGAGAAATTACCTTTTTTTCTCTTAAACTAAGAATTGAGGAGCTGTAGCCATCTTGCTACCAGAAAGTCTGAGGGTAACTGTTCCAATTTACTGGAAATGAAGTTGAGATCAGGTCAGAGAGAAACCAAGATCTGGAATATTGTTTAAGCCACGGCAAGTCACTCCCTGTATTCACAGACTTTTTAACTAGTCAAGCACCGGCCTTAGAAGGCCACAGAACAGCTGACTGCACCGTCGGGTAAACCAAGTGGTCAGCAGAGGCAACAGCATCTAACACGTCCCACTCCCCACACAACAGAAAAGTTAGATTTCCCAACTTGTCTCTGTTAGAGCACAGAGCGTTTTATGGGGATGTTGTTCTTGGAAGGGGAATGTTCGTTGTTTTGTCTAAAAGGTGGAAAGAGAAATGAGTTATGGCTCCTTGTCTTTCAGATATCATAACAGTTAAAGGGAGAACAACATTCACTGCAATACATCTTAAGCACTTCTACGTAAGAAGATGACTTACACTGGATGAGACCATGATTTACACTGAAAATACAAATTAGAGCTTCACCCAACCTATACAACTTACTTAAAAGTAACTATTAACAAACAAGTCCCTTAAAAATGAGAAATCTGGGAAAAGCCTAACCAGACAGGATGCCAGGCTAATCAGCATAAACTATGACTACCCCGGAAAACCCTTAAGAGTGGAATTTTTCTAGCTATGAGGAATTATAACACTGAAGAACGGGAGATATGTACAATGACCTTTAGCTAATATGTAACAAAAATATGACTTTGTGAATTCACTAAATAAACATTCTTCTGCGGAATATCACGCAACACTAAGCTACATCTTACTATTAAAGAGAACACCAGAATAAAATTTCTTACCCTAAAATAACACACATTCATCAATGGAGAAGGACATGTTCAGAGATGGTTACAACACAAACGTTACAAAGTAAGGTCCAGGCACAACTTAACAAGCACAGGGGATATTGACTACCTTGTTCTCTTTGCGGAGGTGGGAGAGGAAGGAAGTAACAAAAAAGCTTCAAAAAAGAGTACAATTTTGAGCTGCATAACAATGGAATAATAGACATTTAGCAGGCAACTAAGAAAAAGCAGTCTAGGCTTGACTAAGGGAACAGAAGATGGGGAAACGTGAGGTCTAAGGGTATCATCAAAGTTCATCAAAGACTTTCACATATACCACTTTATATATAACTATGCTACTCTTGTAAAGATATCACATAGCTTAGTAACTTGAGGTTGATTTTCTTATGAAAACATTAAAACATTAAATAATTCTACTAATCCTATTCTTTTCACCAAGATAAAAGGAATAAGAATGATGCTGAAAGAAATTTTCATGAATAACTTGTCACATCTTTTCCGAATCCATTCCTTGGTAGCTTTTTTAGCAAATTCATTCCTACTTTAGGATTCTAAGATCTCAATAAACTTAAAAAGCTCCATTTTTATAAGTGAATTTAATAAAAGATTTTTAATTTTCAACATAAGAATGATTTAAATTCTGGAAGCCAAGGGTGGTATATTTTCTTCAAACTGGGGGTAAAAAAACAATAGGAAAGAATTTCCCTAAGGAATTAAGAAACACTGGATTCCCCTTTATAAAGCACAGCAGTTTCCACTTTTAGTGCTCATCTTAAAGTATAGAAGCAACTGCACGGTGCAAATTTTGTGCATAGAACCAAAAGATGAACAACTTTCATTGATTCCCACCTGATGCTCTGAGAGCCAAGAGAGTCCTTTCACTTAATTAAACCAAATGAAATTGAAATTCTAAAATAAATTCAGAAATACTTATCTTCAAAAGAATCGAGGTATGCACTTCTCTCTAAAACCTCTGCTTGCCAACTTTTTCCCTTTAGTGAGGCAAGCACTTACATTATGTCATTAAAATCATTCTTTTTTACTTAATAGAAATTGTTCAATCCAGAGACAGATATTTTTACCCAAGTACAATGTATTCTGTTTTCTTATAATGACCTACTGTTCTAATCACTTATTTAATTTACGGTGTAGTTTGTTTTTATTCTAATGCATGGTATTAATGGTTGATATTTTAAATGTCTGCACCATTTAGTACTTAACGAATTACATCATTTTCCCCTAGTCTCTCAAATGAGTTAAGTAGAAAGGAAATGTTTAACTATTTATGATCTATGTAAATACGTAGCATAATGTGGAAATTTGATAACACCCTACTTTTTAGTCCTATTAGTTTGCTGGATGGCCACAACAAAGAATTAAAAACTGTGTGGCTTAACCAAAAGAAAAGTTTTTCTCTCATAGTCTGGAGGCAAGAACTCCAAGATCAGGGAATTAGCAAGGCTGGGTCCTACTAAGGCTGTAAGGAAGAATCTGTTCCATACCACTCTCCTGGTTTCTGGTGGTCTACACGCACTCTTTGGTGTTCCTTGGCTTGGACGTGTATCACCCTGACCTCTGCCTCCATCTTCCCATGGAGTTCTGTGTATGCATGTCCCTCTGTCTCTACGTTCAAATCCTGCCCCCACACCTTTTTTTTTTTTTTTTAAGGGATATAGTCATATTGGATTAGGGCTCACTCTAAGGAACTCATGTCGACTTGATCATTTGCAAAGACCCTATTTCTAAATAAGGCCAATTCATAGGCACTGTGGTTTTGAATTCCAAATCTTTTTTTGCTATTCAACCCATAACACTGCCTGAGTTTAGAAATGCTTTGCTTTAAGCATACTGAGAAAATGCTTAACTATACTCAAAATACCTGGGTTTAAATCCATCTGTCCTCAGCCATGAAGGAGTCATGCAATTTCTTCATGTTCTATGCTTTCACAAATATATCTCAGTATTCAGGGTCTGCTTTATCTTATCTATATCAAAATAAAGACAGATATCAAGGAAGAAAAGACTAGAATGAAAACTTATAAAGGGCCCTAAAAAAAAGCAGAAGTACTAATAAAATAAATGAATCAAAATAATGAAATGAAATAAAGAAATAAAAGGTGTCCTAAAAATGTGGTCGAAATGGAATAGTGGCAAGGAATATTCAATTTATAATTACATTCAATTCAATATCCACACAATATTGAAGGTAAAGAAACAGTTTTTGAGGTCTCCATCTTGGTTCTGCCCTCTGAGGGACACCAGAAGCTGTAACAATCAACTAATGATCAGAAACAGATCACACAGCCAGGTCATGCTTTCTAAATACTCTCTCTTCATTAGTAGAAACTGGGACTCTTTGGAGAAATGCCCGATTCCAGGCTGGAGAAGGAAAAGTAAAAGATGAACCTGAATAATCTTGTTATTTCTGAATGTAAGGAAGTACTCAAAACAGACTCACAAAAGGACATAGATGCCAACCTGCAGGAACTCCCATGGCCAAATTAAGTGGCAGTACATATTATAGCCTCCTGAACATATCAGCCTACTATAATACCATTTTTAATAATATTTCATATATCTATATTTATATGAAAAGCCCTTTCTTACAATTGAGGGTCAAGTTATGAAATATGAAAGGAATGAAAAGATCCAAAATTCACCGTTTGGCAACCATCAACGCTCATTTAGGCAAGACTCATAAATGGATACTAAAAGTATTAAGTGATATCTTGAGGTGCCACAAAATATTTATATCATCTCAACGTAACTCCTTACAAGATGATGAAAAAACATGACAGAAGCAACTTGGTAAAGTGATCAGGTTAACATAACCAGTAATGAAACATTATCAATACCATATGTTCACAGGCACGGGCACTGAGAACAGCATAATGTCATTTCTGATATTCCTGACAACATATCTGTACTAAATCTGGACATATCAAACAACCCAAAGACATGCAAAATTATAACCCATTTTAAAAAATTAATGTCCCCAAATTAAAGACTCAAGACATGATAACTCAATGCAGTACCTGATCCAGGATTTTCTTTTGATGTGAATGGTGTTATTGGGATAGTTGCCAAAACCTGAGTAATGTCTTCAAATTAGATAAAAGTGCTGTATCAGTGTTAATTTCCTAATGTTGTTAAGTGTGTTGTATTCACTGAGGTACTTACAGAAGAGGAGATATAATATCAGTAACTTACTCACATATACAACAAAGGGAAGGGTGGGGGAAATTTGAGTGAAGAGTATACGAGAATTTTCGTACTTTTCTTAAAACTTTCCATATGTCTGAAAAGATTTTAAAATTAAAAAACTAAAAGTTAAAAAGCTATTTAACCTCTTACATGTTGGATAGTAAAATACGAAAAGAGAACAAAGGTGTTATTCTTGAATTAGGAGAAGTAGGAAATAGGTGGTAGCTTGTAACCAAAAAAACGATGTGGGGGACGGGTAAGGGAGAATTTCAGCATCACTTGGACATGGAGGATATGGAGAGATGGGAAACCAGGGCAGCAGCAGATGCCGAATTTCAAGGGTTCTGGTGTCCCAACTACGTGTTCAATTCAAGTGCATTTACTAGCTGTGTGTACTAGGGCAATTTGCTTAAGTTTGCTGTCTTGTTTTCCTTATCCATACAATAGAGATGCTTAATCTTAGTACACCCATTGATACAGATATAGTGAAAATTAAATCAATTAATCCAGATAAGAGCACCTATAGTTGACTAGGGCTACCACAACAAAATACCACTGACTGGGAGGTTTAAGGAAACAAAACTTATTTTCTCATAGTTCTGAAGGATGGAAGTTCAGAATCAAGGTATCAACAGATTTGGTTTCTGCTGAGGCCTTTCTTTGGTTTGAAGATGGCCATCTTTTCACTGTTCACATGGCCTCTTCCCTAAGGATGTGCATCCCTGGTGTTTCTCATAAGGACACCAGTCACATTAGCTTAGGGTCCCATCCTTATGACTTCATTTAACCTTAATTACTTCTTTAAAGGCCCTATCTCCAAATATACCTACATTGAGAGTCAGGGCTTCAACATACAAATTTCATAGGGACATTATTTGGTCCACAGAAGGTATTAAATATTATTAACAATCAATATATGATTATTTGGGCTATGATTAAGCACAATATAATGGTCCAAATGGCAAAACTGAATTTGTGTCCAAATGAATAGAAGTTATATTTATTGTGCAGCTTTAATGGTCTGAGAAGAAATACACTGTAAAGCAATTTGCAGTTCCTCTGCCAAGAACCTAACTTTATTATAAAGATGGCTATTTCAAACTATAATCAAAGCTTTGACAGGTGGTCAACAGTGTCATCCAGTCTAATGTTGGGTTCCAAGAACTCATATTGTTTCAATTGTCAGTAACAAAATCAAATGAGTGTTACCTCAGCCACTTTTGTCTGGCTTGAAAATACAAGATGCTTAAAGTTTCCTGTGAAGGCAAAAGAATTGACTAAACACTTTTTGCTCAATCTGTACTGTGCAGTCAAGGGAAACAGTGGGTATTACCACATTATCTAATTGCAATTGTTATCATAAGGGAGATAAATTAAGCACACCGAAATATTTTTCAGAGAAGACATTTTTCGTATTTATATAACCTTAATAGAAAGATCATTTTGAAAGGAATTATATTACCATATTTTGATATTGCTATAGACTTAAAATTCAGTATTTTATTAAATTTCCAGGAAATATTAAAAATTTCTGCTCTTCCAAGTAATACCAATGGTTAATAAACTGTAATTAGCCAACAAGGATATAGAAAGCAATTTTAACTGCAAAGATAAACATGTGTGTGTGCGTGACACGCACACATATATATATCAAAAAAAAAAAGTTAATTGCAGGATTCTTTATTTTTCTCAATTGAATAATAAAGTCAGTGATTGATTTAAGTTCCCTGTATATCAGGATTAGCATGCTTTAACCTCCTCAACTTAAACCTTAACTAATTCACAGTCTTTTTATTCCTCACATATTAAAAGGACTCATTTACTTTCTTTGTTCTCTATGATTTTTATTATGTTTCCCATTTAGCCTTATCAATTTTGAACACTTGGTGCATTTCCATCTTTATCTTTTTTCTAGTCCAATTATTTTCAACAAAACAGACATGCATTTTTTTTTTGTCTGCTTAGTTTGACCCTTGACAGAGTTAAATATCATTTCTGAAACTTCATGATAAAACAGGGAAAACATAAAGCATTGGACATTTTGTGGGTTAAGTGTTTCAAAGAACAGACACTGTTCCACTGTGGAAGACAAAGAAGACAGTAATGAGAGAGCAAATGCCAATTAACTGATAGTTTGCAAAAGGCAATCCTTGAGGGTCTCATATTAATCTTTGGAACCTAGGTTTTGTCTTCAGTTCAATTTTTTCAAAGTACGTTCATGCTAAGATGCTTTTATTTTGACAAAGGTTTTCCTCATGTTTCCCTCTCATTTTTTTTTTCAATATTCACCTCAGGTTTCAAGATAGGCTGGTGCCCCAATATCTGCCAACTCATTTAGTTAAAAGAGAAATTCTATGTGCTATATTTTTCTGTGTATCTGGGGAATCCATCTGATACTATGCATATTACACTCCAGATTAAATTTTATCAAAATGTTAGACTCTTTACTGATTAATATACTAAAATTGCTACCTTTAGACCATGTTATATTTACAGAAAGACTGTTTTAAAAGTTCCCAGTAGAAATTTGTTTAAAACACATTTTAGTGACTCAATATGTGTATTTTCTTTGGAATATTTTGTGAAAAAATAAAACATCTGTAATTGACAGCTGTATTTTTAGATGGTGTTTCCAGCACTTTATTTGAATTATGAATTTGAACATATTTGGGGAAATGTTGAGAGTATTTTCTTGCATACACACAAGTTGAGTATGGTAATCTGATCTGGGTTATGCTGCTAATCCCCATACTAATTATTGTATTTCAAAATATCTTGATAATGAAAAAGCACTCCACTTTTGAGTATCATTTAATGGTAGACAATTCAGGAAATCCATTCAAACAAGTACATCTCATTTACTATTGATGTTTTCCTTCGTGTTCATGAAGCTCATCAGTACAACACTTCTATCCTCTTTCTGACCATTTTCTTAATTCTACTTTAGGAAAGTTGTAGTGGCTTGTCCTGTTAGTAAATCTGAAAAAGAACAGGCACACGCAGCTTAGCTCCTGCCTATGCCTCTTGGATTCTGCTTATTCATGGAAAACACACATTCTGCTTTCTTTGACAAGAACAGGTTTGTACTTTGGCCAAGGAACATCCTCCTAGCCTAGCACCGATGTTCTATGCAGCTCTATTAACACCCTAATTAGACTTTCTCACCAAGATCTATCTACTTTTCTCTGAGCCTTTCCTCAGTGTTAAATGTGCTGTATTAGCTTCATGTGGCTTGTCACTTATTTCTCAACCGGTTCATAATATTGCAAACATGAAGATTCTAATAATTTAGAATGTACCTGATGGAGTTTGTTTAAAAAATAACTAGAATTAGATGTCTAGATTTTAATGTACTTATTTGAAATTTGGCAGAGAAAAACAATAAATTATAGATGATCTATATAATATAATCACCAAATGTTATAAATATTGTATTGACACATATACTCTACTAACAGATAATTTTTTTTTTTGCCTGTGAAATAGTTTTTATTTATTTCTGTATTTTTTAAAGATTTATTTATTTATTTATTTGAGAGAGAGACACACACACCCACACGGAGAGCACGAGCAGGGCAGAGGGAAAAGGACAAGCAGACTTCTGACTGAGCAGGGAGCCCTATGCAGGGCTCAATCCCAGGACCCTGGGATCATGACCTGAGCCTAAGGCAAACACTTAACACCCAGGCACCCTGAAATAGTTTTTTAAAATCATGTACTTGGCAGTGGAAACATAGAGGAATGTTGAAACCTCTGGCCAACATTGTGAATGAACTTTTTCTTCTTGTAGAACAAGAAGAAAATTTGTAGAAAAAATTGATAGAAAAAATTTTTGTTTCATGCATTGTGTATATCTTTAATTTGGTGTATAAGTATTTAGGATTATTATGTCATCATTAAGAATTGACCCTCGGGGTGCCTGGGTGGCTCAGTGGGTTAAAGCCTCTGCCTTCGGCTCAGGTCATGATCCCAGGGTTCTGGGATCGAGCCCTGCATCGGGATCTTTGCTCAGCAGAGAGCCCGCTTCCCTTCCTCTCTCTCTGGCTGCTTCTCTGCCTACCTGTGATCTCTCTGCCAAATAAAAAAAAAAAAAAAAAAAAAAAAAGAATTGACCCTTTATCAGTATTAAAATTCCCTTCTTATACTAGCTAATATGTTTTGGCTTTTTGTCTGTTATTAGTATATTCATTCCAGCTTTCCTTAGTTTAACATTAGGATGCTATATCATATTCATTCTTATGTAAATAATTAGTTTCTATATTTACATTGAAAATGGATTATGTTTAGGCAGTATATTATTGTGTCTTGATTTTCTTATATAATCTGAAATTCTCTGTCATTTAAATGGGTGTTCAGACAATTTACATTTAATATAATTATTGATACACTTGAGTTTAAATTTACCATTGTATTTGTTTTTCATTAATTCTACCTATTATTTTTCTTTTTTTTCATATTGCATTTGCATTTTCATATTGCATTTGCCATTTCCTTTTGTTGGCTTTTTTACTATAGGTAATAATGATTGTTTTATAGTTTACATGTATATGACTTTATTTATTTTTTTAAAGATATTATTTATTTAACAGATAGAGATCACAAGTAAGCACAGAGGCAGGCAGAGAGAAAGAGAGGAGGAAGCAGGCTCCCTGCTGAGCAGAGAGCCTGATGCGGGCTTGATCCCAGGACCCTGGGATCATGACCTGAGCCGAAGGCAGAGGCTTTAACCCACTGAGCCTCCCAGGTACCCCATGTATATGACTTTAACTTACCACATTCTGTTTCCAACTAATACTATAACATATCACATATGTTCTAAGAACTCTATGTTATGTCCTGACAGTACAGTTCCCCCTACTGGTTTTTGTGTTATTGTGACATATTTTACTTCCACATGTGTTATAAATCTTACAATATATTGTTAATATTTTTGTTTTTAACAGTTACCTCGTTTTTGAAGATAATTTTTAAAATGACAAAGATCATTTATATTTACCCACAGTTACTTTTTCTCAGTGAGCTTTATTCCTTTCTGTACATTCAGACTTCAATCTGAATGGGCTTTTTCTTTTGCTGAAGATTCTCTTCAACATTTCTTATAGTTCAGGTCTGCTGGTGATTGTTTCACCTTATGTATGTCTGAAAAAGTCTTTATTTCACCATCATGTTTGAAAGATATTTTTGCTTGCTATAGAATTCCATATTGACAGGGCTCTGTTTGTTTTTCTTTTAAATAGTTTAAAATTGTAGCTCCACTGTCTTTCGACCCTCAGTTTTGATGCTGTAATTCTTTTTGTTTTTCCCAGTGGAATGTTTAATTTATTCTGGATGCATTGATTGAGATTTTTAATATGAGGGTTTATAGTTTTCATCAAATTAGGAAATTTTGGGGTAATGATTTATTCAAATACTCTTTCAGCACCCTATATCCTTGAATACTGGAGGACATATATATCACATATGTTAGGCTGTTTTAAGTTTTCTTATGGATCACTAAACTGTTTTATTTTCCTGCCCTTTTCTCTCTTTTATTTTGAATAGTTTCATTTGCAATGTCTTCAATTCACTAAACTTCTCTTATGCTGTTTCACCTCAAATTAATCCCACCCATTATATTATTTATCTTATAAGTAAAAGTTTTTATCTCTAGAAGTACAATATTTATATCTTCATTCCTATGTTTAATGTACTCAATATTTTCCCTACCTTCTTAAATATATATAGTTATAATAGGTTTTTATGTCCTTGGTGGCTACTCTTAGCAGTGTGTGTGTGCCTTGTTTTGGATCATTTTAGATTAATTTCCTTCTCCTTATGGGTCGTATGTTCCCACTTCATTGCATAAGATACTATTTTATATTGGAATCCAGATAGTTTGAATATACCTTGTTTGTTGGTAGATATTTGTATATTCCTATAAATACCCTTAAATGTTTACTTGGATGTAGGTAAATTACTTGGAAAGAGATTGATCCTTATAGGATTTTTTTTAAGCTTTTTTATGACAGAATCGCCACAGACTTTATTCTAGGGCTTCTTTTTCCCACTATTGAGACAATACTCTTGTTATTACTATAGTGTAAGCCCCCTGAATTATAAGTTTCCCACACTGGTTGATAGCAACACGGACTAATTGAAATCATGAATGAGCTGAGTCTTGTTCCCTCTGCTCTTTTGGGTTATTTTTTTATTTGGCCTGAGGTAATTTCCTGATAAATTAGCACTGATGAGTATTCAGATAATAACTCAATGGAGGCCCTCTGGAGATTTCTGAAATTCTCTATGAAAGTCTCTCCTCTTCATTACCTGGAGCTTCCTTGGTGAAGAAGGGAAATGACAAATAGATGGTGGGCGCTGCACTGCGGCTCCTAACAACAAGGGTAGAAAAGACACAGACAGCACATCTGTTCACATGCTATTGTCAGAAATAGTCATATATAAACACCCCTAACTAACAAAAATATTGGGGTATATGGAACTGTGTCCAGGTGTGGGGTATTATAAGTTTCTATGAATATTTCAGTAAGGGCCTCTTGTACTTAAACAGGTTTCACTTCTCTTGTATAAATACCTAGATCATCTGGAAATTTTGTGTTTAAATTAATAAGAAATTGCCAAAAGTTTTCCAAAGTGGTTCTATTATTTTAAACTCCTAGCATAAATTTTTGTGTTTGATTTTTTCCAAAACTTGGTATTACCAGTCTTTTCTACTTTAGTCATTCTAGAGAGTTCGTAATAACATCTAATAATGGTTTAATTTGCATTTCCTTGATGACTAAAATTACTCAGCCATTTAATTTTGTTTTTGTTTATTGGCTCTTCATACTTACCTTTTTTGGAAATATTTGCTGCATTCTTTCTCATTTTAAACATAAGATCTTTATTATTGTAGTGCAATTTCTTTTTGAAAGGTAAAAGTGTTTTATCCTATTCAAGAAAGAGATGACCATAGATATGAATATATACATATATAATAAATGTATATAGTACATGTGTATTTCTTTTCTTTCAGCTCAAGAGTTGTGTTTTCATTTTCTTAAATATTTTGAAGAGCAGGAATCTATTTTTGATAAAATTCAATTTAAAAATTAGTTTTTATTTTTACCTAGAGTGCATTTGTATCTGCTTGTGACGCAAAATTATTACAAAACCAGGATGATTTATTCAAATGTATTATTCTAGATATAGATTGGACTCTTTACATTTAGGTCTGTGATCAATGAGTTTATATCATTTCATCAAAATATAATTTGTATGCAATAAAATTATCCAATTTTACATGTACAATTTATCATTTGTGACTAATATTCATAGTTGTGTAACAACCAACAAAGGGATATAGAACTTGTTTATCTTCCTACAAAATTTCCCTATATTCCTGTGAAGTCAATTCTCTTCCCCTTCTCTGGCTATTGGCAAATAGTGGTCTGCTTTCTATATTATACATTAAACTTACAATCATGTGATCTCTATCAGAAAATGTATAAAACTAGTAAACTTTGTATATTTTATTCAGTTTTCCATTGTTTATGGTGGAAAGGTAATCCAGCATTATTTTCTTTGTCAGGATAAAAACAGAAATTTTTATATAATCTTTTGCAAGATCAAATATTTAAGTATATAATGACTTTTTTGCTTGAAAACTAACTTTACTGGATTAAGAACCTCAAAGCGAAAGAAAAGATTTCAAAGACTGAATCTGGCTTGACATTTATTCCAGTAGTATTCATTAAGACAGAGGTATTTGCCTACTCTAAAATTTTCTGATCAGGAAGTCAAAGAGGTCAAATGTGATTACCAAAATATAGTAAAACCACTTTCCAAAATACTTTATAATTACTTTTTTGGGTGAAAGTGTACCCTTATATTGCAACCACCTATTTGCAGCAAGAGCAATTTAATGCAGATCCAAGGTCTTACAAATCTAGACAAATAAACTAGCACTGCCTTTGTAAACTTTTCACTTAAAGCTAACAAATGATTCCTGCATTGTGTATATGGAAAAACAACAAATGTAGCCATGGAAAGAGAATGTATAAGAGAGGAATTTAGTGGCCAGCACACATGGATATCAGCAACTTACTTTTTAACAGCAGAGAAAAACACAGGGGAAGGTATGTATTTTCTTTTCATAAGGAAAGAACTTAACTTTGCACAGTCCTATTTATTTTACTTATTTTTTTCTTTTGTGTACTTTCACTGCACTTCTGATTCTACCTCCAAGAACAATTCACACAATTCACTGAAATAATAATAATAATCTATAATATTTTATCCTTCTTTGAAAGCTAGTACATGGAGTTACCCACTCATAACTAAATGCATATGTTGCAGGGAAAAAAATCCATTAAGCACATTTGGAACCAGAATGTCTATTGAAATTCACAGCATGATACAAAGCAAAGGTAAAAAAAAAAAAAAAAAAAAAAAAACAAAAAACATTATCATCATTATAGGATTGGACTTAATGGGAATCTAGAGTATTGCCCTGTCAATTGCAACTACAGAAATTGATTCACTTTGTATTTCTGTCCTGAAAAGAACACTCTAATGTGACATTAAAATATGTTTTATTTTGTGTTTTAAGAATTTAGAGAATTTTATTTTGGGGATAGCATAAAATCAGAGACTCCAAAGGAAGATACAGAGCTAACAAAATATACATACAAAGGTGAAATCATGAACAGCTGAATTCCAAAAGAAAGTATAAGTAAATCAAATCCTTTAGCATGAGATACCAATGCAATAAATTATATGAATCACAAAGCCCTAGGAAAAATGTCTAATTTATATGAATGTGTCTGTATATTGAGAGAACGACCGAAGGTAATTTAATTTAAATATTCAGGATTTCCAAATTTTAGTTATTTTTATTACTACATATTACTGATCTTCAAGCCTTAGAGTTTACCTTTACTCAAAATCTCTATGATGGTTTTTTATAGATTCATTATTTATAAAGGAGTCTAGATATAGCTACGAGGTAAGTGTTTTAATAACAGTTACAGAACTACTACTATTCATTGTGTACATATAATGAACCACTCAGTTGTGTGCTATTAAAACTGTGGGGGCGGGGGGAAGTGATAGGTCTTGGTTCTCATAGTGTGAATACTCCCACCAAAGCGGCTTTCAAGCTGCCAATGTGACGTCACTGTACAGGAGGTGAAAAAAGATGCATACATCCTGCTTCTGCATGCGGATATGAGCTGGTTCCTGTATAAAAATGTAACTGTTAAGAAGATGTTCTGCAACACTTTGCAGTAACATTTATATTGAAACTGTGGTGTTAAGTGCTGGTGAATTTATCAACCGCATGCAGCTAGAATGGGAGAGTCCAGATTCATAATGCAGGTCTTTTTCCTTGTGGTACCTGAGATCTGTATTATACAGGTTCAAACACACACACACACACACACACACACACACACACACACACAAACTAAAGTTGGATTTTTATATAGACAGAGGAAGACTCTAACTCTAATAACAGTATTGCTATAGTTAATATATATTTGTTAGTTGTTTGCCTTTTCATTTATTTAATCATATGGATTCAGTAAAGGCAAAGAGGAAATAAATAATGAAACTTCATTGATTCTTACCAATGTTATATCAGGTGTTGAAATTTCACTGTGTAAGTTTTAAACAAGAGTTTTTAAATGATTCAAGATGTGTGAGGCAATGGTACACGGCTAGAAGTCAGTCATTTGCTTTGGTGTTGCTCAAGAAGCATCACAGCGCTGTGTGAGTGCCTTGGCAGATGTAACAATCTTTCTTTTTCTCTCTCAATCTCTCCTTCAATCTTTCCTTCTTTTCTTTTTTTTTTTTTTTAAAGACTTTATTTATTTATTTGACAGACAGAGATCACAAGCAGGCAAAGAGGCAGGCAGAGAGAGAAAGGAGGAAGCAGGTCCCCGCTGAGCAGAGAGCCCGATGCGGGGCTCGATCCCAGGACCCTGAGATCATGACCTGAGCCCAAGGCAGAAACTTAACCCACTAAGCCACCCAGGTGCCTCCTTTTTCTTTGTTTGTCCCTCACAAATTTTCAAGTTATGTGGACATTATTAAGCTACTGTTTTGGATAGACAGACATAACTATTCTTCTCTATGAAACCAATTAAATCATATATATATATATACACATACACACACACATATATGATTTATAATTAAATTGTAATTTACATTTAAATATAAATTTAAATGTAACATCATATACAATTTATTTCCATACCTCATTTGAATTTATGTAGGTCTGAATTTACAAGAATATATTTTACTGCCATTCATTTGGTAAATAAATTAACAAGTCACAGAAAGTCATTTAAAATCTGCATATGAAATAAGGAAACTCTGAAGAGTGCTTCTTTTATATGACAATTCACAATATGAACACATAATTCTGCAAATGAAAATTTACTAACGCATTTTAGAGTCAAAATAAAGACTGAAATCTTCAGAGCAGCAGGCAAAATGGTAGACTAAATTAAAATGCTCATCTTCTTTTAATAATCTATTTAATATCCTTTTTAGAATTATGACTATTACTTTATCTTAAAAGAAGGTTTACAGATTTCATAATGTCACCCTTTGTTTTGGCCTTAAAATTATGGTGGAAGAAAAGCAGTCAAATAATATGTCTCAAATCTCTACCCTCTATAATCAAGTTCCTTAATGCAGTTGCTTTGGTAACTTTGATTCTGCAGAGGAACTCAGAATTTGTACTATTCCTGAGAAATTCCATCTTTGGAAACATTATGCCCAGTTTATGAAAATGAATACCCTTCTAAACATTGGCATTTAGATTTGAGAGAGATTAATTTCACCAAATTCTAAGTCTATGTGTCTTCATTAAAGAGGACAAGTTTTAATGGGGAATGCATTCTATCTATATAAGCCCACCCAAGAAGATGTTTCCCTATACAAACCTGGTGCTAATAGTATTATTTTCAAAAGCTTTTTTATATTTCTTATCCCTTGAAAAAGAGTTACAGTAAATCTGCAATTTCTTATTGGCTTATAATTTGCACAATTGTTTCCCTAAGTGTGCTCCAAAGAATTTACATGAAGCATCTTGAGGAGATTTACATTAAAAAAAAAAAAAGGTCAAATAACTTCCAGAAATGTATCCCAGAATCCAGAAGTTAAACATTTTCTTAATCACATTTAGCTATTTGTATAGAACATCTTCAAAAACAAAACAAAACAAATTAAAAGCAAACAAACAAGACACTGTTCTCTGGAAATTACCTTGGGAAATTCTGCCACAGAAATGTGTGAAGTAAGTGAATACAAATTCTGAGTCCTAGAAATGGAGCCAAAACAAACCCATTTTCCTAAGAGGAAATGAATCACAATCAAGCTGGATAATATTTGAAAACAAGTACAGTACACCGGGGTGCCTGGGTGGCTCAGTCCTTGGGCGTCTGCCTTTGGCCCAGGTCATGATCCCAGTGTCTTGGAATAGAGCCCTGCTTCCTGCACCCTGCTCAGCAGGGAGCCTGCTTCTCCCTCTCCAACTACCCCCTGCTTATGTTCCCTCTCTTGCTGTCTCTCTCTCTCTGTCAAATAAATAAATACAATATTTTTATTTTCTTATTTATTTATTTTTAGATTTTATTTATTTGACAGACAGAGATCCCAAGTAGGCAGAGAGGTAGGCAGAGAGAGAAGGGGAAGCAGGCTCCCCGCAGAGCAGAGAGCCCAATGTGGGGCTCAAACCCAGGACCCTGGAATCATGACCTGAGCCAAAGGTAGAAGCTTTAACCTGCTGAGCCACCAAGGCGCCCCAAATAAAATCTTTTTTTAAAAATTAAAAAAAATACAGTTATCATATTCTAATTACTAACATTTTTGTTCATGATAGCTCCAATCTTGAGTATGAACACAGAGAGCCTTTCTGTATCAGTTTATTGTTCACAGTTGAATATAGGCTCTAGACTAATTTTCTGAGATCAACCTTTACCTCTTTCTGCTATGCTCATCATGCTTATACTAGGATTATACTAGGGTTGAACAAATTAGTAAATATATTTTATGTAATGAAAACCAGGTTGTCCATAATTTGGGGGAAAAAGTTAGAAATAAGGAAAGGGAGAAACCTAGAATGAACCTTGGGATGTTGGACTGGAAGTGTAAAACTCAAGGTTGAAAAAAGAAAAAAAAAAAAACACAAAGCAAAAGCAAAATCCAAGACTATGAATTAGACATCTTATGTAATAATTTTTGAATATAGCAAAACTGACTTCAAATATCTTTTTTTACCTAACGTTTTCTCTCAGATTGTTTTCACTTCTCTAATTTTTTGTCCTCTTGGTCCTCTGTTTACACACACACACACACCACACACGCACACAACCACATGCAAATACACACACACACACACACATAGACTGTGAAAAACAAAACAAAAGCTAAACAGTAGAAAAGAATAGTATATACACTATAATCTAAGAAAAAGCATACCAGAAATAAATGTATATCTGCCTCAGCACATTGAAAGATGTGCTTATGCATAGTGAACATTAATCTAAAAACTTCAACTCTAAGACGAGTCCTATCAAAATTGTTAGACAATAAAGGACAAAGGAAAAAGTGTTTGGAGCCTTCAAACAAAATTACCATATTTATTATCAAAGGGGAACAAAATCTGATTGGTGTCTGATTTCTTTATTCTTGGCAGAACAAACAATGCAAATGAACAAGGAATTCAAATACACAGAAGAATGATCGAAGATTCTATACATAGCCAGTTTCCCTTCAAGGATCTAGTCTTTAGGAAACTATGGAACATGCAAGAACACAAGGAGTACTATATTTAGAATCCTCCTGGGAAACCTACTAGAAAATGAGCTTCAGCAAACCAAGAGATGATATTGGATATTTTAGCAAAATATATGCATTGAATATACTTATAGATCAAAGACTAAATGTTTGGAACTAAACTGACATATCGACATGTTATGAAGAATAGAACTAAAAATGTGGAAGAAAGAAGGAAGGGGAAAATAGAATAAGGTCAGGGATTTTTACATGGGCATATGAGAGTCTCTTAGTTTAACAAAATACCATAACAAAATACCATAAACTGAATGGCTTAAGCAACAGAAATTTATTTTCTTAAAGTTCTGGAGGCTGGAAATCTGAGATTAAGGTGCCACCATGGTTGGTATCTGGTGATAGCTCTTTTCCTGGATGCAATCATCTTCCTGCTATGTCCTTACATTGCAGAGGGAAAGACGGCCCTGGGGTGTCTCTTTTTATAAGGGCATTAACCCCATCATTTAAGAACCTATTCTCATGACCTTCTCTAAGACTATCTCCCAAAGGCCCCATCTGCAAATACCATCACACTGGGATTTGGGGTAAACTGGGGAAGTGTGTATTTGGGAATGAATATTTCAATCCGTAGCAGAGACCAGAGATAGTCTGATAGTTATAAAATCCAAAGTTAAAAGTTTAAGCAAGGGAAAAGGACAAGAATACTATATAATGTCATTAGTACAAACATAGCCAGTAGAATAAAAATACATACTTCCTAAATACCAGAGCAATACACTCAGACAAAGAAAACAAACCACATAAAGAGAGTATATATAACATAAAGGCCAAAATTATCAGTACAAAAACTACTATGATATAATTAAAACCACACCTATATTATAAATAAATGTGAATATAAACTGACACAAAGCAAACAAAAAACTACAAATTAACTCACAAAGTAAAACCCATGTCAATACCATCTTCAAGAGGCATGCCTAAAGAAAAGTGACTCTGAAAGACTAAAATTTAAAGATAATGATATTATACCATCTCAGAGAAAGAAAACAAAGGAGATATTGCTATTCTGATACTAGAGAAGGCAGAATTCAGACCCCAAATATTAAATATATTAATAAAGAACAACCTGAAATTCTAAAAGCCACATTCACAGTAAATATATAACAGTTTTGACCATGTACACAAAAGTGCAAAAAATAAACAAAATTAACTTAATAAAAAAGTACATGAAAGAGAAGAAACAGAAAGAAATGTGTGTATGTATATATATATATATATATATATATATATGAAGAACTAAACTCTTACTATCCGTCCAAAAAAATCAAGAGGACCAAGAATAAACAGAATATAAAAGACTTCAACAACGTTATAAAAAGATCACAGATCTTATAAAAATACACCATCACTTAACACCAAATATTAGAGAATATAATTAAATTTCAAGTAAACATTGGCTCATAGAAATTGAGCATGCATTAGAACATAAAGAAAATATCATTAAATTCCACAAAATAGGAATGATGTGACCAATATCTTAAACACAATGCAGTAAAAATTAAAAAATAATAAAGATTGTAACAAAAGCAACCAATCCAACTACTTAAATAAAATAGGTAAATTCATTTAAAAATGCAATTTAGCAAAACTGACACAAGAAAAAATGAATATAGCATATAACTAATAAAGAAATTCAATTTGTTGTCAAACTCCCCAAAAGAAAACCAGGTCCAAATGGTTTGACTGGTAAATTCTATCAGAAGTGAAAGAAGAAACACCCCTCTCCAATTTACATAAAATATTTCAGTGGATAGAAGAGAAATCAAATTGCCTAACTTGTAATATGTTAGCATAATCATTAAGAAAATCTAGTAAAGAAATCATACAAACACAAAAAAATTCTAGACAATGTCCTTTATGAATATGGAGAACATAATCCTTACTATATTAGCAAATAAATTCTGATAATATATAAATAATATGTCATGACCAAGAAGGATTTACCCAACATTTTAAGTTGGAATAACATTTAAAATCAACCAATGTAATTCCCAATATTAACAATAGAAGAAGGACCAAATCATCATTTCAGTAGATGTAGAGAAAGCATTTGAAAATTTTTAAAAACATTTAACACCTATTAGTTGTCAAAACTGTTAGTACACTAAGAATAGTGGGAAACCTCCATAAATTGGTAAAGAGCATAGATGAAAATCCTAGAGTTAATGACGCAATGGTGAGGGACTGCATTATTTCCCTCTGAGTTTAGGGACAAGACAATGACCCCTGTTTCAATCACTACTGTTCAGCTATTACACTGAATAAATAATACATCTAGCTTTCATGATTGCTTCAACTTTTTCAATGAAGTAGAAAGCCAGGCTATCATTTGAAACAGGGAAGATTGAAAATGGTTAACTGGGTGTTTGAATAAATGGGAAAAGAGTTAAAAAAAAAAGCCAACTTTGCATGTGAATAAATTTGAATGGTCAATGAAAGCACAAAACTACATCTGGTTGTATCAGGGCCTGTTGTTACTGTTCCTTTTTTTTTTTTTTTTTTAAATTTTTTATTTATTTGACAGACAGAGATCACAAGTAGGCAGAGAGGCAGGCAGAGAGAGAGAGGAAGGGAAGCAGACTCCCCGCTGAGCAGAGAGCCCGATTCAGGACTTGATCCCAGGACCCTGAGATCATGACCTGAGCCGAAGGTAGAGGCCCAACCCACTGAGCCACCCAGGTGCCCCTGTTGTTACTGTTCTTATAAGTGATGCTGCCTATCCATATGGTGGAGGGTTTTTCTCCAGGTGCACAGTGGTGACAAATGGTTTATACTTCCAAGGCATGCTCATTCTAATACATTTTCTAAATATGCTTGTCATGCTATTTTAGAAACTGTAATTTTTTTTAAAGATTTTATTTATTCATTTGACAGAGAGAAAGAGCAAGCATAAGCAGGGGGAACAGCAGAGGGAGAGGGAGAGGCAGGCTCTCTGCCAAGCAGGGAGCCTGACGCCGGGCTCGATCCCGCGACTCCAGAATCATGACCTGAGCCAAAGACACTCAACCGACTGAGCCACGCAGGTGTCCCTAAAACTGCAATTTTCTTTGAAATGATTATTAAATTTTATAGCAAACTGCTTTAGAATCTCAAGGTAAAATTAATAAGAACACATTTTACAACTGATTGTCTTTTTAAAAGGTAGACACTCAAATTTAGTAACACACGGAATTGAGTATAAAGTCTAACTTTAACCAAAAGGAGAACATCAAATAAAATTGATTTTTTAATAAATTACATGGATAAAAATTGTTCACATATTTCTATTTAAATCATTTATTTTCAACATATTTAAATTAAAAAAAATTGTCATCAGGGAAGTTACATCTTCTTTTATACAAACAGTAGATTAAAATTGAGTACTTAATACTTAGTCTTTCAGACAATGGGAATGAGTCCTCATTTTGGTGATTCTGAAGATATGCTTAGGAATCCTATCATTTGAACACAAATGGAAATGCTTTCATTATTATGGCAACATTATCAGTGTATTGCTTTAAAACAGATTAATGTTATGGAGAAGAAATGCATTAAAAGACCTTTTTAATTTAGGACTCTTTCTAAGAAGTAGCAGTAATGTTATTTATGGCTTAATAATTACAAATAAATTTATATTAAATTTAATTTTTGCATGTGAAATCGCGGTTTACCGAAAGTTAGGCAATTACAGCATGAACTACCCTCAATAAAATATACAGATTGGGAGTCTATGACACAGAATACCAAGTAAGTATAACAGTATTAGAAGACAATATACTCTAATGAAAAAGCATCTGATATAATATGCTTTGCTTCCTATAAACTGCTGTTTTCAATTTCTTGGCAATGTACATTAATGCAGAAAATGTGTTCCATACCGTGTGGTGTGACCTAGATCATAAAATACAGAAAAAAGAGTGACACTGTACTTAAGTGAACTCATTAAAACAGTTTAATAAAATGTGCATGCTTTTCGAATAAGTGCTGTTCAGAAAATTAATTATAATTTATTAATAATTTAAGCCTTTTTTACATGAATAGTCTAGACTGGTGCACTGTCCCTTTTTCTCTCTTTTTTTTTCTTTTTAAGTTTTTTTCTGAGGAAAAAATAATCTCATGGCAACAGAGCCCAAAATGAAACCCGGTATGGTTTGACATAGAGTACTAGAGTACGAATCACTGTTATTTATGTTGCATTTAATAGAGCTGTGCTTCAAATGGGTTTTAATCTTTCTGGTACATTTCGTTACAACATAATCCAGGGTTTCAATGAGACCACTCTGGAACAGAGCTGGATGACAGAGCATATTAGACACGTGGCAAAGATCTCTCAAAAGATGGAGTCTCAGGCACGTCAAATGTCCTGTAGCTTGCCAAACAAAAGAAGAAATAAATAGCTGTAAATAAAATAAAACAAGGTGAAGTATAAATAAGGAAACAGAAATGAGGAAATCAAGGCACAAGAAAGTAGAATAAGAATAAATTTCTGGATCCTTCGTAAGCAGATTTTAAAAAAGTTTTAAAACTTTCTCATTATATGTCATTCTTAGGATCTAGATAAGTTGTTTGTTTGTTTTTGTTTTTGTTTTTCCCAGTGCTCCTTAAACAAAAGAAATATACAGTAGCCATGTTGTATTAAGTAATTAAGCACAAACAACTTCATTAGGATTTGTGTTCTAACAACTTACAACTATTTCAGAAAAGTTGTACACAGAATATAAAAAACAAAATTATGTCATTATTAAATAATCACAATGACTTACTAATAAAACATAAAAAAAATGTTTAGCAGTTGGCAAGGCCTTTTCCACTTATGTTCACAGACCTTTAAAATGCCATGCTACTTTTAATTCTTTTTCTTTTCTCCTGCTGTATTCATTCACATTTCCTTTCCAAAAACCCCATTGTGAGACAAGAAGCTATCCAGTCATCTAACCTTGAGGAAAGTACTTTAATATCAGTTCTGACTACACTTTTGCCTCGTTTGAGGAATATCCCTTCTAGAATTCTCATGCATAAAATTCCACAAATCCTCACACACACACACACACACACACACACACACAATAAACTACAATTAAAAAGGTAATAAATTTTAAAGGGGAAAGCAAAAAAACATACATGAACATATGAAAGAAGCACAAAACCCAGATTTTTTGTCATGAATTGAACAGAACTTTCCAGAGTTTGTATCACATAATTTGACAACTGACAAATGAAGGAAAATACAGCAGATGAAAAAGGGGAATGAGGAAATATAGTGTGACTACAGTATAGAGTAAAACTTTACGAAGAGAGGTTTGATATGCAATCCATGTCATATCACAAAATGCTAGATGTCATCTTATGGTAACATGCGTGATTAGATTGGTATTATTAAAAGATGGTGGCCCTCACTGCAGTTTGGATTATGGTGTTATAGCTAGGTTTCTTTGTTTGTAAGGAATTGAAAGTACTTTAGACTAGTTCAAAAAAGGGAAGGGAGCCATCTTTGTAACTGCAAACATAAAACATTCAGCAGTAAAGGAACAAAATTATAATGGAGGAAGGTCTTATGGAGGCAGGAGAAAAGTGGGCAATTCTAAAAAGCACAGTAGAAAGAGGATATAGACCTCTAACACACCGATTTTCATCAGCCTCTTCTTTTCTTTTAATTTGCCAGATGATTGTTTTTATAACTTTTCCATACCATTATTCCTTTTTGCACATCATTTCTGAATTTATGTCATTGCTTTGATCAGGATCCATTTGTGTCTTTAAGTGTACCTCACAGCTTCTTTCTAGTTATGCGTCATTCAGCTTCAGTTCCCAGGATTAACTGAATAATTTACAAAGTATTTCCAAGTTTGGATTCCAGAGAAAGAGGAAGAGAGAGTAAGACACCAAGAGACAAACAGACATTGAGAGAGATTGATAACCTAACTTCCCTTTTAACAACAACAACAAAAGTTATAGCTTAATTACTTTCAAATCAATGGCCATTCTCATGACACAAACCATAACTATTTTAAGAGTAGCTATGGTAGATTAACTATAACTATCATCAGGGTAAACTCTTACGGACACAAGTTCGCAAAATGTGCAAAGCCAGAAACTAGGACAATTTCCCTTAGAATAAGCTGTGAATAAGGCAGATAGAAGCTAGGGAAAATTTTTAATGCTAATACAGAAAAGGGATGGCAATAATCTAGAGTTATGGCCAAGGGGAAGAAGATCATTAGATGATCATGGATACATTTGTTGGTCAATTAAACAATCCTGTTAACTGGCTAGATGTGAGGCTGAGGAGATATAAAGGAGTTAAGCATCAGTGATCACGCAAACGAAAGAAATTGTGGTAATTTTTGGTGATATACTGCATACAATAGTAGCAGCATATAAAAGGATTGGAGTTAACCTTCTATGCACACTTAGCAAAAATATCTTTTGGTGCTATACAATGATAATTGATGATAATCATATGTTAATTTTATCATTAGCCATTGATATTGACATAGATCTATTATAGATTTAGAACATGCACTCATAACATAAAAAGAAAGCCATGATCATAATTATTTATTGATACAAACTTTTATCATAGGTTTTTCTGAAAGGCTCTTGCAGAGTATAGAGAATATAATTACACTGGGCAATTAATAGAACCCTCTCAACAGTGGGGCAAACTAGACAAGACATCAGGATATACATATTTATAATCAAACAAAGAAGGTGTAAGGAAGAGATGTCAGCATCATGGTGGCATGAATTGTTCCTCTTTTATTCTCCTTTGATTTACAACCAGTTGGACATCCACAAATAAAAAAAGAAAAAGTGCCTCTTTAGAGCATATGAGGATACCTGAGAGATCCATCCATCCACGCACCTGAAAGTGGTAGACTACACCATGGAGGAGATGGCAGAGTGAGAGGAAAATGGTGGCCAACCAGCCATACCACAGGCAGTGACAGCAGAGGGGGCAACAGCTGGTCAGGCAGAGGGCCAGCATGATTCTTCTGGCAGAGGAGGTAGAGGGTAGTGTGGTGAGTTGTGGGGGGTAGGAGTGTCTCCCAACACACACACACACACACACACACACACACACACGGCAGCTAGAGGGACCAGGTCTCTCTCTGAGGAAAGACTCCAGTGACTGGGGAAAGGGAAAAGAAAGGGAAGTAGACCAAGAGAACTGACAGAAACCATGAGGACCCACTACAGATCTATGGAACACTCCACTCCCGATTTGAGGATCCCCTACCAGACATGGGCACATCAAAGCCATGAGTACTAAGTGCTCATCCCCTTCCCCCATCTCTGCCACTAAAACTTTGCTTTAAAAAAATAAATTAATAAAAAAGATGTACTTCCACCTTAGCACCCAATCAGTTCCGGAGTAGAAACCCAAAACTTGTGCTGTCTTGTCACCTTCTGGAAAACAAAAGGAAGGCTCCTAACTACCAACTTGTTGAACTGTAGGAATTAAAGTAAAAAAAAACCTTGCTTAAATAAGGAAGGTGTTGGTTACTTCAAATGTAATGGCAGAGAACTTTTCATTAAATACCATGAAAAAAATCACAATAGTATGACATCATAAAAATAAAACATCAATTTTCTAGCAACCAAACCCCAAAACATGGAATACTGTAATCTAACTGGTAAAGAATTTAAAATTGCTATTATGAAGAAATTCAACAAGTTAAAAGAAAACTCAGAGAGGTAATACAATGATCTCAGGAATAAAATTAACAAACAGATGAGTATTTAACCAAGATACCGAAATTCTAAAAAAAGAACCAAAAAGAAATTGTGTAGCCAGAAACCTTAATAAATGAGAAAAAAATAGACTGGAAAGCACTGGAAATAGAGCAGATCATATAAAAGAGAATTAGCAAACTCAAAGATATAAATACAGAAATTATTTAGAAGAATGAAGGCGGAGAACTAAGATTTTTATTAAAAATGAAGAAATTCTATGAGAACTTTTTGACTCCACTAGAAAACCAACATAATAATGGTATCCCAGAAGAAGAAGAAGAAGAAGGAGAAGAAGAAGAAAAGGAGAAGGAGGAGGAGGAGGAGATGGAAGAAAAAGAGTGGGAGAAGGGAGCAGACAGCATATTTAAAGAAATAAAAGCTGAGAACTTCCTAAACCTGGAAAAGAAACTGGATATACAAGTCCATGAAGCTAAGATAACATATTATCTCAGCAAAAAAAGACCTTCCCCAAAACACTTTATATAAATCTGTCCAAAGTTAATGTTAAAGAATGAATTTTAAAGGCAGTCCGGGAAAACAAACCAAAACAAAACAAAACAGTAACCTACAAAGGCATCCCCATTAGACTATTAGAACTCTACAGGCCAGGAAAGAGTGGGAAGACATATTCAAAATATTGAAATATAAAAACTGCCAACCAAAAGACTCTATCTGGCAAAGTTATCCTTTAGATATGAAGGCGAAATACTTTCTTAAACAAACCAAAGTTGAAAACGTTCATCACCACTTAAAATTTGCCCTATAAGAAACATTGAAAGGAGCTCTTCAAGCTGAAATGAAAAGACAAAGTACATAAAACTCTTTTTTCTTTAGAATAGTATATTAACTCTTAGCTATAGCATGAAAGTTAAAGGAAAAGTGCATTACAAATAACTATTGCTACTAAAACTTGGTAACAAAATCACAGCATAATACGATAATCGGTGACATCAAAAATATGAAAGGGGGAAGATAAAAGGTGTAACTTTCGTGGTAGAACGGAGATAAATAGCCATCAGCAGAAAAAGGACTATATTATCTGCATGATGTTTTATAAAAATTTCATGAAAACCCAAAGCAAAAATCTAGAGCAGATGTATGACACATTAAAAAAAAGGAGGGAGACTGAGAAAATCACTATAGAAAACCACCAAAAGTAGACAGAAACAGAAGGAAAAAGAAACAATAGAGAAACAAAATAACTGGAAGACAAATGATAAAATAGCAGGAATCCATTATATATCAATAATCACCCTAAATGTAAAGTGGCTAAACTCATCAATCAAAAGTCACAGAGTGGTCGGATGGATAAAAAACAAGATTCAGCTGCATGCTGCCTACAGAAGACTAGGTTCAAAGTGAAAGGATGGAGGATGATATTCCAACCAAGCAGAAATAAAAATAGGCAGACATATTCATGCTCATATCAGCCAGAATAAAATTCAAGCCAAAAAGGTAACAAGAGACAAAGAATGTCATTATGTAATGATAAAAGGGTCAACACATTAATAAGGTGTAAAAATTGTGAATATGCATATGCTCCCAGCACCTGAACACCAAAATATATTAAGCAATTAACAGCAGATCTTAAGGGAGAAATAACAGAAAATCCACAAGGAAATGTTGGGATTGAACAGCGTTTTAGGACAAATTGACTTATTAGACATATACAGAACAGTCCATCCAACAATAGCAGAATACACATTTTTTTTTTTCTCAAGAATACTTGGAACATTTTGCAGGATAGGTCATGTAATAGGCAACAATTCTTAACAAATTGAAGAAGATTGAAATCATACCTAATTACTTTCTCTAACCACCCTGGTATAAAACTAGAAATCAATAAGAGAAAAGTGAGAAGAAAATAAACGTGTGGAAACTAAACCACATACTTTTAAACAGTCACTGGGACAGAAAAGAAATCAAAAGGGAAGTAAGATATCATCCTGAAACAAAGGAAAATACAACGTATCAAATATAGTGGGATGAAGCAAAAGCAGTTCTGAGAGGAAAATTTATAGCAATAAATGCATATATTAATAAATTGAGATCTCAAATAAACAATGTGAACTTACACCTCAAGAAACTAGAAAAAGAACAAAGTAAACCCAATGTCAGCAGAAGAAAGATCAGAGTAGAAATAAAGATCAGAGTAGAAATAAAGTAGAGAGGAGGAAAAGAAAAGAAAAGATCATTGAAACTAAGAGTTAGTTCTTGGAAAAGATAAACAAAATTAACAAATCCTTAACTAAAAAGAGAGAGAGTTCTGTCACTTAAGTGTCTGCCTTCAGCTAAGGTCAAGATCCCAGGGTCCTGGGGTCGAGTACCACATTGGGCTCCCTGCTCAGTGGGGAGCCTGCATCTCCCTCTGCCTGCCCCTCTCATTCTCGCTCTCTGACAAATAAATAAATAAAATATTTAAAAAAAAAGAAGAAAAGAGAGAAGACTCCAATAAATAAAATTAGAAATGAAGGAAGAGACATTTCAACTGATACTCCAGAAAAACACAGAATCTTAAGAGATTCTGTTGAACAAATATGCCAACAACTTATGTAACCTAGAAGTGATACCAAAACTAGATAGGATGCCACAAGGAAAGAAGCTGTACACGACCACCCCTGATGAACGTCCATGCAAACATTCTCAGCAAAATATTAGCAAACCGAAGTCAAGAACACACTGAAAGTGTTATACACCCTGACCAAGTGGGATTTATCTCAAGGATGCAAGGTTGTGCTGACATATACAAATCAGTAAGTCTAACAAATTATATCAATAAAATTAAAGATAAAAATCTCATGATCATCTCAGTAGATAAAATACAACAGCCTCTCAAGACAAAAACCCTTAACAGACCTTGTATAGAAGGAACTTACATCAACATAATCAAGGCCATATGTGACAAACCCAAAGCTAACATTATGCTTATGAGAGAGCAACTGAAAGCATTTCCTCTAAGATCTGGAAAAGGCTGGAATGCCCACTCCCACTACTCATATTTAATGTAATCCTAGAAGTCCTGGCTAGAGCAGTTAGGCAAGACGAAGAAACAGGGGTGCCTGGGTGGCTCAGTGGGTTAAAGCCTCTGCCTTTGGCTCAGATCATGATCCCAGAGTCCTGGGATCGAGCCCTGCATTGGGCTCTCTGCTCAGCAGGGAGCCTGCTTGCTTCCCTTCTTCTATCTGCCTGCCTCTCTACCTACTTGTGATCTGTCAAATAAATAAATAAAATCTGAAAAAAAAAAAAGACGAAGAAACAAAAGGCATCCAAATTAGAAAGGAAGAAGTAAAATTGTTATTTGCTAGTGATACAACTTTACGTATAGAAAATCCCAAAGGATAAGCCAAAAAACTGTTGCAACTAATCAACAATTTTAGTAAAGTGGTAGGATACAAAATCAACATACAGAAGTCCAATGACAAAGCCTCCAAAAAAGAAATAAAGAAAAACATTGATTTATAATAGCATCAAAAACAATAAAATTCTCGAAGTAAATTTAACCAAGGAGGTAAAAGACTTGTACCCTGACAACATTTTTTGTGTGTTTTTAAAAGTTTATCACTGTATTCTCTAGAGCCTATAATGTACCTGACACATGGAAAGACCTCAATATATAAAGGATAAATTAATAAATATCTGAATATGTATCTGTGATAATGGTAAAAGCAAGGGAAGAATATAACCTAGCACTGCAATAACTTGGATTATTATTAAGTAATGGAGATGTTATTTATCAGTGAATACTCAGACATATTTTGAGGACTCTGAGTGGATATAGGACTAAATAATAATGTGGTTTATCAAAAGCCTATTAGAAAAATTATTGACATTATTTGTTCCATTATGAATGTATATCTAATTTCATTTTTATTTAAATATAAATATTTAGGCAATAAATTTGAATCATTATTTCTTAAATATCTTTTGTGACTAGGTCACAGACATATTCCCTAGAAATTAAATACTTCTTTAACCTTACAATGATATTTCATGTGCTCTTTTAAAAATAGTGAATTTATAGAAGTCGAAATAAATTTCAAATCAGAAAAAAAAATTTAATGTAATGAGATTTCATAATATTTAAATTCCAAATTGCTTAATGGCTGTTGCATGAGGGTTCTTTCTTATACTACTATTTTATGTATCGTTTCCCAACTTTTGCCTCTCCCAGTTATTTATTACTGATATTCATCAGCAAAATGAGATCTCTAATATTCTCACTCCTAGAAAATGAAAGGAGAAAGCTTTACATCTACTGCTTTTTTTCTACTCTAAATATAGTTAATAATAGAATGACTATTCCATTGTTATTCAAATTATCTTTCAAGCCAATCCACTTAAATAAAATAATACAGCTGATACATAATAAGCACTCTATCTTGCAAAGCATCTTACTGGGTTAACTCATTTTATCCTAATAGCTGCACATTGAACAACATCATTATTTTCCTTTTACAAGGAATGAGCAGAGGCTTATGGAGGAGAGTAACCACTTGAGGTCACAGTGCTAATACAGATGGAGCAGAGTGACTCGAAGTCTGTGCCTTAGCCTCGATGCTAATTCCCTACACTTCTCTTTTTGTCCTCGCCCAACATACTACTCTAGGCCATTTTTTCCCCTCTTTTTGAACCAGTTCTCTAACGGGCTTTCCAATTCCCCTTTCCCAGTTAATTCACTCCCCACACACAGTCAAGTGGGAATTCATGGCTTCTCTGCTTAAAACCTCATAGTGACTTTTCCACCGCCAGAGGTCGAATTTTAAATCCTTCGCAGCACCAGCAAGACTCTTTTTCAAATATGTCTGCACAGAAGAATCACTCAGGTGGTTTCAAAAACTACTGAAATCAGAGCCCTACCCGGGACCATTTAAATAGGATCTCTGAGCACGCAGCCTATCCAGACAATTGCTAAGCTCAGTCAGACCTAAGAACTCGGCCCTTCATGTGTCCTTTGAGACCACTCTTCACTCTGAATTCTATGAGCCTTTTTCTTGAACTTACTATTTATTTATTTGTTTGTTTGTTTATCATTTAGTGTATTAAACTCAATAATCTACACTAATGTCTAGTCAACATAGCCTTTGCAAACAGCCTGACTATAATTAGTACAGTTCGTGATCCATGGTTGGTCTTCATTGTAAGAAAGCCCCATATGTAATCTAGTGCAGATAACTCAACAGATTACTAATTTATCACTAAATTTCTATGCATATGATGGCAAATCACCATCTATAAATGTAAATGAAAAATAAACAAAATGTTTTATCAAGTTATTTTGTAAATTCAATCTCCTACATTGAAATAACATTTTTGTATTATTCATAATTAGTTATATAATCATATATTACATATTCAATAAAATTTCATGATTATGAGAATTTGTAACTTCATTAAATGATTTATTGACTCTATTTCAGGGTCCTGGAATAAGAGTTTGGACGTGTGCAGAGTTAATTCAGATATGATTCTTGTTTTCAAGATGATTATAATTTATTAAAGAAGATAAACTAGGCATGAACCTAAATAATAACTGTATTCTAAGACAGGAAATCACGCAGTATGATGGCAGTGACAAAACAGTTACGGGATGAGGACACACAGTGGCACAGCTCTAAGGCATAAAAAGAAGCTATCTTAAGTCCCCAAAATATTCATGGAAGACAAAAGAATTATAACAGTATTTTTTCACTGAGACACAAAAAATTGCTCCATGTATTTCTATATTGTGTGTACACAGAAAACCTTTTACTATTTCCTAAGACAATATTTGAGTTATAATTTAGTTTACAATTCTTCTGATATGTTTGGAAATAAGTAGGGAAAATAATTGGTAAAAATATCTTCCTTCCTGTAACAGTGGCATAAAATATGTATTTTAATCATCAACAGATTTTAGAAACTACTCCAGAAAAGAATTTGAAACACAAATCTTGCATGCAGCTGGCATTTACAGTGCGTTATCTCCCTAATGCAGTGCCATCATAGGTAAATGAAGAAAATGGTTTTTTTTTTTATATTTTAGATTAGCCACAAGAGGGAACTCATCGAGACCTGTTAATGTAAGTGAAACATATTAACAATGGTAAAAAATGTTAGTCTGCAGAGTTCAAACAAAGTTCATTCTCCTATTATGCTTTAGTCCTGTGATGCTTGAAAGGAAGTTCTGAAGAAACCAATGACTTTTTCTACAATTCCTGAACTCATCTCATAACTTTTCAGGGTTTTGTGAGCGTCCTATTATAAGATTTGATTAGGTGATTAATTATTTTTTTTTCCAAGGCAAGGATTAGAGGTAATTTACTAGATATGATTTTGCAGAGTGAGCTTCTTTCTGTTGCTCTGGGATCTTGAAGCCATTTAATCCAGCTGCAAGTGATCCGATGTGTCTCTTTCCACTAATATTTGAGGAATAACAACAAAAATATTGATATTCACACCACTTTTACAAAAATGCTTCAATGCCTGTGAATAATACAAATCCGGAAGTAAGTAGTAATTATATTATAGTGTTGGTGTTTCAAGTTTCACACCGTATTTGGCCCTGGAAAGATACTAAAAGGGATCTTATCTCCTCCAGATTTGACTATAAGAGCTACTGAGATTCAATTCAAAGGTTTAATTCTTCTTGTTCTCCTCCTCAGGGGCAAGCATCATTTCAAAGCTAATCAATAAAGGGAGAGACACAGGGCAAGCCATGAGCACCCACAGTGCAACACAAGATATACTGATAAGAGATTCTGTAGGTAAAGCGAATTTGCTGGCTTTCTTCCATATTTGGTGATCTCTTGTTCTCTAGAGCTCCTGGTAAATATCTAAACATAATTATCTGATTAAGTTAATGTTATAAAAAATTCTGTATTAGTTGTATAGTTTAATTTATTGCTAAGCTTGGTTTCTCCTTTTTCCCCTTGGATGAAAATATATTTGTGGAAAAAAAAAGATAAATAAAAGGGGGTATTTAATGCAGAGTTTAAATATCTTAACCCCCAGCTCTAAACACTTAGATATAAAGGACATGAAGCAGTGTTTAGTTTGTAACAATTAGACTGAGAATCATCTCAGCATCCTTGTGGACTTGCTGTAAAACCTTAATAAATACCATAGCAATCATTTTTGAAAGCAGTTCATGCTGTTAAACTTTTTAAAAAATCTTTTGTTTTAAGATTTTAAGATATAGTAATAAAAATTCAGCACCTTACATTAACTGTATTTCCATCACTGTTGTCTCATTGTATTTTCAAAGATTCCCCACATTCCAGAAAACAAAATTTACATTACAGAAATTAAAGACCACTGTAACTAATAGTGGAAGAAACGAACCTGAAAATTAGGGGTCATGATTAATACTCAGGTTATCTTTGAACCATTTTTTTTCTTGCAACCATTCCAAGTTCTGAGAGAGAATATATTACTATGTATTTCAGAATGTTTGAGACCTTATTAATTTTTATTGCAAACTTAGCTGATCATATGTACTCTATGGAAATACTTGAAATACCAATTTATTTACCCTACTCTAGAATTACAGGATGGGAATCTCTTTGTATTGGCATTTGAAAACTCACCTACATATCATACTATTTTGCAGAAATGCCATGAGTAAGTGAATTTATTAATCCCTATAATCAATATACATTCACTTATAATGTCTTTCTTAATCCTAATGCAGTAGCCAGAAAAGCCTTCCATAGATGTCCATGTCCTAATTCTTGGAACTTGTGCATATGTTAGATTATACAGCAAAAGGTAATTAAGTCTGCACATGGTTGGGGCACCTGGCTGGGACAGTCGGTTAAGCAGTCAACCTTTGGTTTCAGTTCAGGTCCTGATCTCAGGGTTGTGAGACAGAGCCCAATATCAGGCTCCACACTTGGTGGGGAGTCTGCTTGAGATTCTCTCTTCCTACCTCTCCCACTTGTGCTCTCTATCTAAAATAAATAAATAAGTATATTTTAAAAATGGTATATGGAATTAAGATTGCAAAATAACTGACGCTAAAATAGGGAGATTATTATCTAGGTGGACCCAACGTAATTACAAAAGTACTTAGAAGTATACGTGGGAGGCAGGAGAGAATGAGAAGGAGATGTGATTATGCAAGAATTGGGGGCAGAGCAACACTGCTACTCTGGAGGATGGAGAAAGGGACTGTGAACCAAGGAAGGCATTGGACTGCTAATGAAACAATGCCCCCATCCCCTAGAGCCTTCAAAATGGAATGCAGTCTGCTGATACCCTGAAGAAAGCCCAGTGAGAACTACATCAGACTTCTGACCTACAGAACTATAAAATAATAAATCTGTGTTGTTTTAAGCCATTAAGTCTGTGATAATTTGTAACATACTCTAGAAAGCTACTGTAGATTTTGTTCCCCAGAAGTGGGGTGCTCCTGTGAACAGTACCTACAAATGTGGAAGTGACTTTGAATTTGGGCAGTAGGAAGAAGCTGAGATTTTGGAGGATCTTGATAGAAAACCTGTAGATTGCCTTAAACATATGGTTAGTAGTAGTGTAGATGTTAACAACTCTTCTTAGGGAGAACTCAAACAAAGTGGGGAGTGTGTAGAGAAAACATATATTGCCTTAGAGAATTCCTAAACTGTTTTGAACAGACTAGAAATATGAACAATAAAAGCACTGTTGGTGAGATTTCAGAAGGAAATGGGGAAATGTTAAATGTTATGGGAAATCTGAGGAAAGGGAATTCTTGTTGAAAGAAAGCTTAGTAGAGCGTTGTTTCATTATATGAAAAGCAGAACTTGTATATGAGGAAAATAAACACTTGATAAATAAAACACTTGATAAAGGAAAATAAACACGAAAAGATTTCAAGGAAAATATTAAAGACATAGTCTTATCTCTTCTCGCTGCTCAAAATAGAATAAAAGAGGAAAGTGATGAATTAATGGAAATTTCAGGATTTGAGGTGTTCAGTCAGAACAATAAGCCAAACTGAAAGTAACAAAGAAGCCTCTACTTACTGCTACAATGAAAACAAAAGGCAAAAAAGGGCACTGGCTTTCCACTGTTCCATTTTTCTCCAGGGAGAACCACCATGGGAGAGAGGTAAGTGGATACATGCCAGACAAAGGAAATTAACTCAACTGTCAAAGATCTCTGAACAGAAGGCTCCAGGCTATTTCTGAATCCATGGGCTAGGAAGTGGGGAGAGAAAGAAGGGGTAGGAGTGGGATGGTACTAGTTAGAAGTTGAGAAAAATGCCTCAGTTAAAACCTCCATTAATCAAGTCTTAGCAAAGGTAGCTGGAAAATTTCTCTGTTGAGGATCCTAATTAGAAGGTTTTAGAATACAGGCACCTGTATTAGAAATACCACCATGCATATGAGCATGGCTGACCTAAGGAAGGAAGGGGATGCTGAGTCCTTGGCTGAGACTCTCTCTAGAAAACTATAATGCATTAGCCATGCACCAGGCCTTTGAGGCAAAGCCTTTTAATTGCCTGTAGTTGGACTCAACAGGTCCCACATAAAATTTTGGCCTATAATCAAACTCCTCACAAATTTTTGCTAATATTTCAGAAAGATTAAAAGATCAGAGTATTCAGTCACAGAATAGGGTATTTGAACCAACCAAGTATGTGCTGTATGAATGAATCCCCCTCAGCCATCCCAGCAGAAGATAAAAATAGATATGGAGTTATTTAAGAAAATATCATGAAGGGAACTCTTGTCCAATGGAGTGAATTCCTCGGTCATACGCTGGACACCCACAGAATTCTTGAGAATTTTCAATCAGCAGAAACACTGCCATTTGGGACCTGAAAGGACCAAGAAAGTGGAATGAAAAAAGGCTGTTGTACCCCCAAAAGTCCAAAGACAAGAGAGTCTGGTAAAACTACTCAGCCACTAACACATGCTACTTTTCATAAAAAGAAAAGGATGACTCGAAGAGTAGAGCCATGAGCCCAGCGTACAGAGCTGCACCACCGACTCACAGGCATTGAACCCAGCTGGCACAGTTTAATTTGGATAATGCTTAGGACTAGGGATTCATCTTTTTCCATCCATTTTCTCCCATTTTGAAAGGGAATATTGGTAGATACTCCCATTCTTTTCTCACCATGTATTTCAGAAAGAGACAGCATATCTTCTCGTTTTCTGGGTCCACAGATGGAAAAGAATTTTGCTCCAGGATGAATTATACCCAAAGCCTTATCCAGATCTAATTTAGATGATTTAGATGATGAAATTTTGGCCTTTCAACTGATGAGATTAAGATGAGATTTTTGGACTTTGAGTTGATGCTTCAATGGGCTGAGACTTTTTTTTGGAGGTCTTGAGGTGACATAAATGCATTTTGAGTGTGGATGGATAATGAACTTTTGGAGCCTAGAGGGCACTGTGTGATAGGAACAATGCTCCACACCTCTACAAAAACTGTTCATATACTAATCCATAGGACATATGAACACGCTAAATTACATGGTAAAGAACTAAGGTTGGAGACAGATTTAAGGTAGCTAATCAGCTAACTTAAATTAAAGATACCTTCCTGGTCTACCTAAGCAGGTCCCATGTAGTCACAGGATTCTGAAAGCTGTAAGAGGAAGGCAGAAGAAGAGAGTCAGGGGGAAATGTGACTATAGAAGAACAATCACAGAGATGCAAAGTTCCTAGCTTTGAAGACAGAAAAAGGAGCCATGATTCAACTAATTTGGGTAACCTCTGGAAGCTGGAAAAAGCAAAGAAAAGGATTTGTCCCTAGAGCTCCCAGGAAGGAATGCAGTTCTGTCAATACTCTGATTTTAGCCAAATGAGATCTGTGTACAACTTGTAACCTTCAGAATTTTAAGATAATAAATGTCTGTTCTCTTAAACCATTGTTTGCAGTAATTTGTTACCGCAGTCATAGAAATAGAAAATTAATACACCTAGGATGCTGAAAGGTTTGACGCAAATCAAACAGTATTTGTAATCTAGTCAAAAATGCTACAATCAGAGGCACCTGGGTGGCTCAGTGGGCCAAAGCTTCGGCCTTTGGCTCAGGTCATGATCTCAGGGTCCTGGGATTGAACCCCATATCAGGTTCTCTGCTCAGCAGGGAGACTGCTTCCAGCTCTCTCTCTGCCTGCCTCTCTGCCTACTTGTGATCTCTCTCTGTCAAATAAATAAATAAAATCTTTTTTAAAAAATGCTACAACCTAGCATTAACTCCATTTAATGTGTGCCTTTTATTTTTTTATGCACTGATTTACCCATTTCAAAAATCCCCCTGAGGTTTTTGTAATTTAATTATAAAAATCAGCTGATGTCTATCTGTTAAATAAAAGCCTAAAATGAATTAAAATCACAATTAGCACCTTGAGGATATCAAATAATTTTAGGGATTCTATGTAAATATCATTTTTCTCTACTCAGTACCTATGAAACTGCGCAGAATTAAAAAAAGTAATGTAGACTCTTTGAATCTCAAGATGGAATGAGCCTTTAAAGGCTGGAGTCCCTAACAATACTTCTAATGCTTTTCTCTCTTTCTCAGCATCTCTTTGAATTTGTTTCTAGTCTCTTTTGTAATACTCTCTACATTCTGAAGCATCTTATTCTGTCCCTGGATTCATCAAATCAATGCAATTTTTGTTATTGTTACCTATAATTGCCATAATGTTGAAGGTGTGATTAACTGGTGATCCTAATGCCACAAACCTTAACTAAAGTTTTATTTGTAATAGCAAAATAGATGAATTTTAGAACATTTTTGTTCTCTTGGCCTTCCACTCAAGCCTTTTGTATATGATTCTGCCACACAGAAAGTTGGCATTTACTGCTTTTGTCCATCTGTCATAACAAAATTTTGCTGGTTTTAAAATGTGAGAAGACAACTATACTTGAACATAAGTGCCAGCAAAACATAGACGTAATTTTTAACTCTGCATATCATTTCTAGTTTGGGCATTATGAAGTCTGTACCAGATTTGATTTTTAATAGAAAAAAAAAATAAAAGATCTGTTTGAAACTTCATGTCCCACTGGATGCTTTGTACATGTCAAAATTTTGTTTTTATCCTATACTACATTCAACAACGAGAAGAAACTAAATCACTACTGTCTTTGTTAAAGATCTAAATTCCATATAAAGATACTCAAAGCAAATCAGATGATGCATGCGAAAGCTAAAGCAGGACAAGTATGAGAAGATGTTACTTTAGAAATAAAAATATCATTGAACTTCAGGTAACAATAATCTAAAATATTTTGACCTGAATCATCATTTTGAACAATTATTTCTGAATTATTTGGCAGAGGAGTGATATTTTCAGAATACAACACTTATTTAACACATTAAAGACTAGACTACTTGGCACTTTTGACTCTACAAGCAATGTAACTGCTGCACAGATAAGATGTTTAAAGATAGACAACACTAGGCAGTTGCTGATGAATACACTATAATATGCTTAATATTTGTTTTTCCTAATTTTCTAAACTGTGAGAAAAACATTGAATGCTGAAAAAATATCTGTGCTGATAAGATTAGACAAAAATAAGTTAAATACAAAACTCATTAAATATAAAAACAAAGCATGTATTTGGTAGAATATATTTATATAATAAGCACACTTTACATACTAAGAAATTTTTCTAGTATTTTCTTAATTTCTTCAGGGAGGCTAATATATGTTAAAAGTAAAAAAAATAAAAAAAATTTAAAAAGTGAAAAAATAGACATTTTTCAGTTGAGTATGGTTTTTAGTAAGAAGCAATCCTAATACTTTAATCTTAAACCAAAATAAAAGACACCTATTGGTTGATAAGAAAAAATATTTATATAATCTAAAATGATGAACTTTATTCAATACTTAAATATTTTAAAAAAAACAGTAAATCTTAGCTGCTAAGACTTCCTCACTTTTATGTTAAATTTTCTATATCTGTGACCTCTTTAAAGGATCAGGAAGGATAGGGAAGGGAGTATTTTACTGAGCTTTCAGCATCATTTATTCATCTTTGTATTGGAAATATATTCCCACAGTTCATAATCAAAAGAATACCTAAGGGATACAAAAGTTCTTTTTCTCCCTTTTGGAAAATTCATTCAATTCTTTTCCCCAGAGGCAACCAGCAATATCACTTTCTCATGTATCTTTCTAAAGCTAATTTTGCACTTACTAAAATAGAAATATATTTTTTAACAGTATATCAGTTTATAGAGAATTTGCACATTCTTTTCAGTGGCCATGGATATTCAGTTACTAAGTGTTATGATTTGCTGTTTGTAATTTATTTAAAAAATCTTTTGCCAAAATTTTGTGATATTTTCAACATGTTATCTCATATAGTTTTTCAAATACTGCTGTGAACTAATTATTCGAATTTTATACATAAGTATTTCAAGACTCAGAGAATTAAGTATTACCTGGTTATGGGTCTAGGATTTTCCAGGCCCACACTCACACAGATAGGGCAGACTCAACCCCATTTCTGGCCAATTTCTACCGCACACCATTGTCCATTTCAACATAACATTATGTCCCATCTTTTTGAATTTTTATTATTTCAGCAACCACTTTATATTTTATACAATTTTACATAGTAAAGCTAGAGTTTGTGACATATAGTAAAACTAAATCAGTTGACTTATGGCAAATCTCAAAATAGTATTCCTCTGCTGTATGTTAAAATTTATGTAGCAGTGCTGGAGAATATGTGGAGAAACCAATACTCTCAAATATTGATGTCAATACTGTGTAAACTATTGCAGCTGAATAAATTTAAAAACAACAAAAACCTCACACATCCCTTTTATTTTATGAAACACATTATTTGATGTTGAACTTCTTATCTTACCCTCTATTATATAAAGCTGATTTTTTCTTTCCCTTTACAATCAACAATATGTACAAAATATGCACTCAACTCTCTTTCACCAAAATTCTCTTCCCTCAAATTTTTGATGTAATAAGACAATTTGACTCAATTAAGCTGAATTAATTGTGACTCAGTAATAAATAACTGATCTTCAAATTTACTAGAATTTATACTAATAGAGACAATTGCTAACATCAAACTGAAATATGAAATATTTCAACACTAAAATATGAGAAAATTATCAACAGAGGTACTTGTAAAGGTCCATTTATTTCTTATGATTATAATTAGGTGTCAGTCTTCTCTAGTTTTCTGCTGAGCTCACAGCTTTCTATCATTTCTGGGAATGACAATAAAAATACCAAATTGAGGATGCCTACATTGTGTGATTGCCATATTGGACACACTGTTTGATCCATGTGTAATTACCTGTGCTAAACTTGAGCAAATCAGCTTCTCTCTTGACAGAATTTGAAATCTCAAATGGGGAGAAAGAAGTCATCATGTGGCCTCAGAAAAACAAGGCATAAGAATGGACTCACAGTCCATATATATATATTGGCTAATACTCTACTAACCATCTATAGTCTTTAATTTCCTAAATCTTAGTTGTTTAATTTCCCTTCTTGTATCTTTCCAAAGGATTACCTCCTCCCCACATTTCTTGGTATTATTATTTACTTTAAGCATTGATTTTTTTCTATTTATTTGTTAAAAAATTGATATAAATTAGATACTTCAATATGTTCCATCTTATTCAAGGTACCGAAGAGCATTTCAAAAAAAGCCCCCATAGTTCAACTTTTATTTAACTTACACTCTAGTGAAAGACTGAGAGTAGCAAGAAACCAAGAATATACTATAATTTAATGTAGTAACAAATTCTATAGAGAAAAGATCAAAATAATAATATGTAAAGTAAGAAAGTAGAGCAGAAAAGCTATTCTGGATAGGTTGATCAGAAAGAGATGGCATTTCCTCAGATTTCAATGAAGTAAGAAGTGAGACTATAAACCTTAGGGAAGTCTGGAGAAAGACTGTTTTAATCTGGAAAAATAGTATGTTCAAATGTCCTCATGAAGCACTATCCCATGGCAGTTAGTAGTAGATGCCTGAAATAGTAATAGTAAATTTGTGCAAATTATTGTTTGGCAGTTTAAATTTCTTGATTTAAAAATGAAAACTGTAGTACTCCTGGGGAAACTGTCTGAATAGAAGGATATTAGTCTCACCTTGTCCCATAGATACATCTAGATAATACCCCCTTCAGAGTAAATAAACCAGAAAATGACCTGAAGACTGCAGGACCAGACTTCATAACTAAATGCAGAGAAGAGATCACACTGAAGAGAACAGGAAAGGCAGAGAGGTGGTCAGAGCTAAAGAAATCTATGGGACTATTCAGGAGAGGAAGGAAAGTGATGAACAGAGAGACAGGAGAGAAACAGACCCCATACCAGTTACCCAAGGTATGGGGTACCCAGAAGGAGAAGATGAATCCTATAACATCTGGCTTTGAAAACCAGAGGAGCCTAGGTTCCTAGGTTCTTACAATCAGTATGGCTTAACACCTAAAGCTTAAAGAATCAGCTACTCAGCTCTAGGAAAGCCAGAGAGCTATAGGAAACTGAGACCTCCACCCTTAAACAGACAGCACAACTAATAGCACTGCTGAAATATAACATGGAAACAACAGTTTGAAAAATGCCTGGGATATATGGGAAGGAGATTTGTTTACTAATCTCAGGGCCATGAGCCAGAGGAAGGGGAAACTTTGGGAGAGCTCTCAAAAAAGTAAGAACTGGTGGGCCATTTCCCACCCCCACCCTCCAGCCGAGATACACAGACACCTTCAGGAATCAGCACAGCCTATACACTCTCCACCGAGATTGATACCAGTGTGCCCCACCCCCATACACTTCTGTGGATCCACCACCTCCAACCTGCTGGCCACCACAGGAATTTCCCTAGGTGGCTGCAGGTCCTGTCCTGCAGCAGATCAATGCCAACCTTGCTGGCACTATGTGCTCTACCCCTGCGTTCTCCTGTGGACCTACCCTTCCAATATACCCTTGGCCAGAACCCATCCAAAGTGGTGTCACAAGCCTGTGGTTTGCAATAGCCCTGAGAGTGGCCAGTATCATTCCAAAGTGACATGGTCCAGGAAGAGGGGAAGATAACCATATACACCGGTCCAAATGCAGCCTCAGCAATGGGCTAGGAGTAGATATCAGGTCTGACTGCAGATCCTGCACACCAACAAAAGTTGTTCGGGGGCAACACAGGGAAAGTGCCCTACAATTCAGTGCTACTCCATCTCTGGCAAATGCCTGATCTGACTTGATTCAAAACCAAGGTACCCCAGACTGGCCCACTAACAATGTGAGGATAAAACCCTGCTCACAACAGCAAGAGAGTCATTGGACTGAAGGCAAACGTGGCTCAGCCACAGAAGTGGGGTGCATATAACATGCATAGGAGACATCACTGAAGTATCAAGTACTGGTGAACAAGGGACACTGCATGCATGGAACCACAGAAACTCTTTTTCAAAAGGCCACTACTTTAAAGAGCGGGAGACATAGCTGACTTTCCTAACACATAGAAATAGACACAGAGAGTTAGAAAAAATTAGGAGACAGAGGAATATGTCTCAAATGAAAGAAAAGGACAAAGTCACAGCAAGAGGGCTAAACAAAATGGAGAAAAGCAATATGCCTGATATAAAATTTAAAGTAATGGTCATAAAGTTATTCATTACATATGAGAAAAGAGTGGAGGACCAAAGTGAGAGCCTCAACAAAGAAATAAAAAACATAAAAAAGAACCAATCAGAGATGTAGAACTCAATAACTGAAAATAAAAATATACTAGATGAAATAAATAGGCTGGAAGAAGCAGAAAAAGATATCAGTGACCTGGAGGACATAGTAATGGAAAACAATCAAGCTGAAAAGGAAAGAGAAGAAAAAAACATAATAAAAATGAAAATAGACAAAGGGAATTCAGAGACACCATCAAGCACAGTAACAGTCACATTATAAGGATCCCAGAAGGAGAAGAGACAGAATAGAGAAGAGAAAACTTATTTGAAGAAATGATAGCTGAAAACTTCCTGAAAATGGGGAAGGAAACAGAAATCCAAATCCAGGAGACACAGAGAGCACCCCCACCGCAAGAAAAAAAAAAAAAAATCAACCCAAAAAGGTCCACACCAAGACACATAGTAATTACAATGGTAAAAAGTAATGACGGAGAATTTTAAAGATTTTATTTATTTATTTATTTGACGAAAAGAGATCACAAGTAGGCAGAGAGGCAGGCAGAGAGAGAAGTGGGGGAAGCAGGTTCCCCACTGAGCAGGGAGCCTGATGCGGGGCTCAATCCCAGGACCCTGAGATCATGACCTGAGCCGAAGGCAGAAGCTTTAACCCACTGAGCCACCCAGGTGTCCCTATGACAGAAAATTTTAAAAGTAGCAAGGGAAAAGAAAACAATTATATAAAGGGAAACACCATAAAGCTGTCAGCTGATTTTTCAGCAAAAACTTTGTAGGACAGAAAGAAGTGGCATCATATATCCAAAGTCCTAAAAGAAAACATCCTGCAACCAAGAATACTCTATCCAACAAGGCTATCATTTAGAATAGAAGGAAAGATAAAGAGTTTCCCAGATAAACAAAAGCTAAAGGAATTCATCACCAGACCTACACGAAATGTTAGAGGAGATTTTTTGAGTGTAAAGGAAAGACCATAAGTGAGAGTAAGAAACACAGGAAGCATAAAAGCAGTAAAGTTAAATATGTCTATAAAATCAGTCAAGGGATTCACAAAATAAAAGTTTGAAAAGTATGACAATATACCTAAAATGTGGGGGAAGATGAACAAAAAATGGTTTCAAACCATCAACCGTCTACTTAATATAGATTTCTAAGTGCATAAAATGTTATATATAAACCTAATAATAACCACAAGTCAAAAACCAGTAAAAGATATGTTAAAACTAAAGAGAAAGGAATCCAAGTACTTCACTAAAAAATGCCAACCATTGTGAGAGAAGAGAGCAAGAGAAGAGAGGAACAGAGAACTACAAAAACAACCATACAAATAACAAAATGGCAATAAGCGCATACCTTTCAATAATTATTCTGAATGTAAGTGGACTAACTACCCCAGTTAAGACATAGGGTCATGGAATGGATGAAAAAGCAAGACCCATCTATATGCTGCCTAGGAGAGACTCATTCCAGATGCAGGTGAAAACACATTTGTCATGCAAACGGCAGTGAAAGGAAAGCCAGGTTAGCAATACTTCCATGGGAGAAGACAGACTTTAATACAAAGACTGTAACAAGAGGAAAAGAAAGGCACCAAATAATCATAAAGGGAACAATCCAAGAGTTATAACAATTGTAAATATTTATGCAAGCAACATGGGTGCGATACAAAATAGTAAGGAACTTTATCACCTCATTTACATCAATGGACGGAACATCCAAACAGAAAATCAACAAGGAAACAGTGGTTCTGAATGGCAGATTGAATCAGATGAATCTGACAGATATATTTAGAATATTCCAACCTGAAAGAAGAAAATGCACATTATTTTCAGTGCACATGGAACATTCTCCAGACTAGATCGCATTCTAGGCCGAAAAACAAGTCTCAAGAAATTAAAAAAGACTGAAGTGACACCATGCATCTTTTCCAACCACAATAAAATTAGAAGCCAAATACAGAAAAATATTCGGAAAGACCATGAATACATGGAAATTAAATAACATACTACTGGACAGTGAATGGGTCAACTAAGAAATAAAATAAATTTAAAAGTGCATGGCAACAACTGGTAATGAAAACACAAAACCTTTGGGATGCAGCAGAATTGGTTCTAAGAAGGAAGTTTATAGCAACACAGGCTTACTTCAAGAAGCAAGAAAAAGCTCAAATAACCTAGCTGTACACCTAAATGAGCTAGGGGGTAAAAAAGCCTAAAGCCAGCAGAAGGAGGTAAATAATAAAGATTAAAACAGAAATAAATGATATAGAAACTAAAAACAATAGAACAATGAAACCAGGATCCGGGTGTTTGAAAAAAAATCAATAAAATTGATAAACCTCTAGCCAGACCAACCAAGGAGGGGAAAAAAAGAGAGAGAGAGAGAGAGAGAAAGAGAGAAAGGAATCAAATAAATAAAAGAATAAATGAAAGAGGAGATATAAAGAGCCAACACCACAGAAATACAAAAAATTATAAGAGAATTTTATGAAAAACACTATGGCAACAAATTGGACAACCTAGAAGAAATAGATAAATTCCTAGAAACATACAATCTACTAAAACTGAAACAGGAAGAAATAAGAAATTTGAGCAGACCTGTAACAAGCAAAAAAAATTGAATCAGTAATCAAAAACTCCCAAAAATAATAGTCCAAGACGCATTTTAAAAAGAATTGATACCCATTCTTCTCAAACTGTTCCAAAAAAAAAAAAAAAAAGAGAAAGAAAGAAAGAAAGAAAGAAAGAAAGAAAGAAAGAAAGAAAAGGAAAGAAAACTTCCAAATTCACTCTGCGAGGCCAGCATAACCCTGATACCAAAACCAGATAAAGACACTACAAAAAGAAGAGAATGCAGGCCAATATTTCTGATGAACACAGAGGAAAAATCCTCAAAAAATATTAACAAACTGAATCCAATAATACATTAAAAAAATCTTTCACCATGATCAAGTGGGATTTAATCCTCAGTTGTAAGGGTGGTTCAATATTAACAAATAAATCAATGTGGTACAACACATTAATAAGAGTAAGGATAAGAACCATACAATCCTCTCAATAGATGCAGAAAAAGCATTTGACAAAGTACAACATCCATTTACAATAAAAAACCTTCAACAATAAAAGCTTACAATAAAAAAGTAGGCTTAGAGGGAACAAACTACAATGTAATAAAGGCCACATATGTAAAACTCACAACTAATATCATCCTTAATAGGAAAAATTGGGAGCTTTACCCCTAAGGTCAGGAACAAGACAGAGATGTCCACTCTCACCACGTTTTTTTTTTTTTTTTTGAGATTTTATTTATTTATTTGACAGACAGAGATCACAAGTAGGCAGAGAGGCAGGCAGAGAAAGAGGGGGAAGCAGCTCCCTGCTGAGCAGAGAACCCAATGGGGGGCTTGATCCCAGGACCCTGAGATCATGACCTGAGCTGAAGGCAGAGGCTTAACCCACTGAGCCACCCAGGCGCCCCCACTCTCACCACTTTTATTCAACAGAGTACTGGAATCCAAGTCACAGCAATCAGACAATAAAAAGAAAGGCATCCAAATCAGTAAGGAAGAAGTAAAACTTATACTATTTGTAGATGACATGATACTATATAAGGAAAACATGGAAGACTCCACCAAAAGACTGCTAGAACTGGTAAACAAATTCAGTAAAGTCACAGGATACAAAATCCATGTACAAAAATTTGTTGCATTTTTATACAAAAATGATGAACCACCACAAAGAGAAATTAAGAAAATAATTCCATATATAATTGCACCAAAAATAAAAAAATACCTAGGAATAAACCTAACCAAAGAGGTGAGACCCTATACTCTGGAAACCAAAAAACTGATAAAAGAAATTGAAGACTATGTAGTGAAAAGAAGGACCATTTGCACCACAATGCTCATAGCAGCAACGGCCACAGTCGCCAAATTGTGGAAAGAACCAAGATGCCCTTCAACAGACGAATGGATAAAGAAGATATGGTCCATATATAAAATGGAATATTATCCCTCCATCAGAAAGAAAGGATGAATACCCAACTTTTGTATCAACATGGATGGGACTGGAGGAGATTATGCTGAGTGAAATAAGTCAAGCAGAGAGAGTCAATTATCATTTGGTTTCACTTACTTGTGGAGCATAAGGAATAACATGAAGGACATGGGGAGATGGAGAGAAGTGAGTTGGGGGAAATTGGAGGGGAAGATGAACTATGAGAGACTATGGACTCTGAGAAACAAACTGAGGGTTTTGGAGGACAGAAGGGTGGGGGGTTGGGTGAGCCTGGTGGTGGGTATTAAGGAGGGCACTATGGAGCACGCACGGAGCACTAGGTGTGGTGTATAAACAATGAATCTTGAAACACTGAAAAGCTAAAATAAAATTTAAAAAAAAAAGGGAAGAAGAAACTGAAGACAACACAAAGAAACGGAGAGGTACTCCATACTCATGAACTGGAAGAACAGATGTTGTTACAATGTGTATACTACCCAAAGCAGTCTACATATTTAATGAAATCCCTATCAAAATACCAAGGGCATTTTTCACAGAGCTAGAATAAACAATCCTCAAATTTACATGGAACCACAAAGGACCCAAAATAGCCAAAACAATCTTGAAAAAGAAAAGCAAAGCTGAAGGCATCACAATTCTGGATTTCAAGCTATACTACAAAGCTATAGCAATCAAAATACTATGGTATTGGCAAGAAAACAGACATCAATGGAACAGAATAGAAAGTCCAGAAATAAATTCACAATTATGTGGTCAATTAATCTTTGACAATGCAGGAAAGAATATTCAATGGAAAAAAGACAGTTTCTCAACAAATGATGTTGGGAAACTGGACAACTTATGCAAAAGAATGAAATTGGACCATTTTCTTGCACTACACATAAGAGTAAATTCAAAATTGATGAAAGACCTAAATGTGAAGCCTGAAACCATAAAAATTCTAGAAGAGAGCATCAGCAGTAATTTCTTTGACATTGGCTATAGCAACATTTTTTTAGGTATAACTCCTGAGGCAATGGAAGAAAAAGCAAAAATAAACTATTGAGACTATATCAAAATAAAAAGATTTTGCACAGTAAAGGAAACAATCAGCAAAACTAAAAGACAATCTCCTGAATGGGAGAAGATATTTGCAAATAACATGATCCAATATGCGGTTAGTATCCAAAATATATAAAGAACTTAACTCACACCAAAAGACCCAAACAAAAATGGGCAGAAGACATGAGTAGATATTTATCCAAAGAAGACATATAGATGGCCACTGGATACATGAAAAGATGATCAAATATCACTCATCATCAGGGAAATGCAAATTAAAACCAAAACGAGAAACCACCTCATACCTGTCAGTATAGCTAAAATCAACAACACAAGAAAAAACAGGTGTTGGTGAGGATGTGGAGAAAAAGGAACACCTGTGCATTGTTGGTGGGAATGCAAACTGGTGCAGCCAATGTGGAAAATAGTATGGAGGTTCCTCATAAAATTAAAAATGGAATTACCATATAATCCAGTAATTTTATTACTGTGTATTTACCCAAAGTGTGAAAACACTAATTTGAGTAGATACACACAACCCTATGTTTATTGCAGTGTGATTTCCAAGCCAAATTCTTTCCAGTGTTATTTCCAAGCCAAATTAAGGAAGCAGCTTAAGCGTCCATCATTAGATGAGTAGATTTAAAAAAAAGTGGTGATCATACCACACACACACACACACACACACACACACACACACTACTCAGCCATAAACAAGATTAAAATCTTGCCATTTGCAACAACATGGATGGATCTAGAGTGTATAATGCTGAGTGAAATAAGCCATCCAGAGAAATACAAATACCATATGATTTCACTCATATGTGGAATTTAACAAAACAAAGAAAAAAAGAAACAAACCAAAAAACAGACTCTTAACTCTAGAGAACAAACAGATGGTCACCAGAGGGGAGGTGGATGGGGGAACGGGTGACATCAGTGAAGGGAGTTAAGAGTACAGTTAGCATGATGGACACTGCAACGCGGAGAACTGTTGAGTCACTATACTGTACACCTGAAACTAACATTGCACTGCATGTTAACTACACTGGAATTAAATTAAAAAAAAAAAGATGACTCTCATTAGTCAGTCCGCTGGCATGTATGAGAAATAACATATTAAATCAGATAGCATATTGTTCCACATATATTTTCATTTCTTCTCTTTAGTCATTATGTTCTCATTTACATTTTAAAGCTGAAGGAAAATCCTAGACTATCATATTATGGAATTGAAAACATCTTAATGGGGTTGTTCGAAACATTAAAAAAAGAAAAACAATGTACAGTTACATTTAAGTTGTTTGAAACAGTTGTCGCTCTTCCTTGTACATCATTAATATAGAAACCTGAGTGAATGAATAATGAACGAATGAAACAAACAGACCTCAATTACCTCAAATATTTCTGGTGTTAGGAGGAACAGAAAAAAAAATACACTTTTTAAAAGCCTGATAGAAAGATATAAAATGTCAAAGCAAAAAGTTTAATGTACCAAACTGTAATATATTGTAGTATTGAGTTCAATCATTTAGACAGGTTTATTTTGCAAAGGGAAATTATTTATAAATCTTACTGTTTTGCCATCTGGTGACATAATGTAATGCTTATTTGCGTGATGGCATATTAAAGAAAAGTATTTCCTCAGTATGATGTTTAGGCTTCATAACTGCATTTGAGAGATTATGAATAAATGTGCATTATTTATTTGTAAATGAATTATCTTATGTTTATTCCTCACCTGACATACCAAAGAAAGAAAGAAAGAAAGAGAAAGAAAGAAAGAAAGAAAGAGAGGGAGAAAAACAATAGAAGAATGTATGTTTACCTCCTTCTACTTTCCTGCCTTGTAGAGCTTGATTGCAAAATGAATTATTTTATGCCTGGTTAGAGATCATTGCAGTGCCTTCTCTCCATGGCTTTGCTGTAATTGTGGAATATTAAAGTAATCAGAAGTAGAACATGTTCATTTACATGAAGATGAAGTAAGGCTATTTTCAGTGATGGTTTCTGAGTTTTCTCTGAACACAACTGCATACTGCACCACAGCCCAGGGCTCTTTTTTTCCTCAAAAGATGGAGTATTCCCTGAGTTCCAACTTGATATCTGACAAATAGGCAGTAGATGCATTTCTTGGTCACTGCAAATCCTGTCAAGAATAATTGGTTTTGCACTTCTTTTAGCCTTGTATATGGTAAGGAAATAGTGGCAGTCTTTAATCACATGAAAGAAGGACTAAGACATGAAAGCAATATGTATAGTACTTCTTTAAGCACATTGCCCAAAGATACCTAGTTCTTTCTTCTTTAGATCATAATTTTAACAAAAACAGAAGGCAGTGCTAGGTTTGCATGTCTACATTTATTCTGTGTATGTGCAGGCGCGCGCGTGTGGCAAATGTTAGCTGGAAAATGGTAATGAGCGCTAATTTAATCTATTTCTTCAGTTGCTGAAATATGAATGATTTTCTCAGTTTTGCTCCACTGCTTCAATTAAATGTTCCTTCCTTTTGCTGTGAAAAATCATTCTAAAGTTTTGCAAGTGCTTCGCAATTATGGATTTTCATATTTCAGAGGCCAGAGCCAACTACAATTGACAAACAGTTTTTCAAAGAATACACTTTTCGTCAAGAATAAATAACCTACCATGTCAATTCAAATAGGTCCCAGATCTTAAAATTCTATGAGAAGCTATCTTATAATAGATCAAATATGTAAAGTTCACTGGATATTGCTCACTTTCATGCTTACTATGTGTTTAATGAATTTTCTTTCAAATTTTTGAAATAAGTGTAATGACTGACAAAATCAGAATTGCTTGAGAAGGGGTAAAGAATGCTGCTATTTCTCAATCTGCCACAATTTGTTCAAGGCTTCCCTTGTGAGAAGCAATTTTGATTAAAACAAAAGAGGAAGAGAGAAAAGAAAAGCAAGAGAGAAGAAGGAGGAAAGAAGGAGAGAAGGCTACATCTTACAATCCTCAGGTTTGGAATGGGCTAATGATCATGTCTTTGCAAATCTCAGTGGAAACTCTTCAACCCAGGATACAGATTGATCATAAAACAGTAGGTGAAAAATTGATGATTTATGTCTTCATGCATGGACTAGTTTGCAGATACCCTTTATTTATCAACCTCAGTCTCTATATTTGATCTCCGAAGCCAGAATTACTAATAAACCGAAGTTATATTAGTTGATGTATGCCTTCATATAGATGATTCATTAGTGAAAATGCATCAGTACTCGGAAAATACCATGAAAACAATACTTTAAGGGTTGTGAAACTTAAGTAAAATAATCTATATATAACATCTTGCAAAACATAGTGGGCATTCAGTTGATGATATCTATCCATAATGTCTTCCTGGCATTCACTGAGTTGAGAAAACTCACCAGTTCAGCAATGAGGTGCACACAATTTTCACACAAATCATCTTTAATAAAAATAATTACAATTACCTTAATAAAAAAATCAACATTTATGGATTTGAAAGGATTGAGACTGCATGTATTAAGCATGAATAAATTAGACTCCATCCTCATAAAGTCCCTATAAAGTTTGTTCTGTAATCCTTTCATGAAATGGTCAGACACCCCACAAAAGGGGGACACATGAGAAGTGCAAAAAAAACAAAGTTATTACACTCACAAATCCTAGAAAGACAGAGTCACTACCTACCAATAGGGGACAGCATAGGGGCAGTGCCAAGGGAGTGGGCTTTCATACCTATGGATGAAGGACATAAGCAAAAGGCATGAGGTGTTTTCATTGGTACATTAGGTCACTGTCAGGCGGGGACAAGGAGAACCCATGATAGGGGCATCCAGCCTTATCACACTGGTGTACCTGGTCACCTGGGTTGTGTGCTTACAGACTGTTGTGGGGATGCTGAGGCAACAGAAAATGTTTTAAGATTTATGGTACCAGATTTAAAAACTGTTATTATCATTACTTTACAGAGGGCAACGGCAAGCCATCACAGAGGCATTCTTTATCACACAGCTAGCAAGCGGTAAAACAGGGATTTGAACCCAAGTTGTCTGATTTTATGTCACTCAGATTTAACCACTTCCCTGGCCTAATCTTGAAGCCAAAGAATATTTTTTTTTTTCAGAAGAAATTCCTTATTAATTTACTTTTTAAAAAAAGTTAAATTCTGAGGGGACCAGAATGTGGCAAACTGTGTTGCTTAAATGAAGGGGAGAAGTGTCATGGCTCTTCCGGAAGAAGGAAATGATAAGAGAGAGGAAAGAACGAATCTGGGCAGGAGTTGTGTCAGGAATCAGCAAGGCCTCACTGTCTCTTTATGCTTCCAAGAGTTCCAGCTCTTCCGTCAAAATATATGACAGTCATGAATGGCTTGGAAAAGAAGACTGTTGGGGGAATCACTAAAGGTTAAGTACCTTTTGGCACCTATATTTAGACATTTGTCTGCCCTTCCCTATCATCTTCTAAGAGCTGGGTCATGCTCTGGACACAGTAAGAATTTTTAACTAGGATTAGCTCCAGGATCATCCCCAGCTCTGCCACTACCTACCTATGGGGACTTGAGCGAGTTACACGATCGATATTTGTCTCAGATTTCTAGCCTTTTTGGCCCTACGAGTTTATAATCTCATAACTAGAATTATTCCTTAAACTTTTCTCTAAAGTGCAAAATATATCATAATGCCTTCTGAAAAAGAAACTCTGCATCACATGATTAAGTTGTTCATGGGCTAAACTAAAGATGTAAACTAATACTGTATTCGTACAAATATAAAGTTATATATCTCGATGAAAAGAAATATTTCGGAACCATCTTTCGGCTTTCTTATTTATTTTTGAGTCGTTATTTACTATAGCTCCTGTTTGTCTTTAAGAATCCCCATAATGAGGATACATTTGTTTAAATGAACATATCCAACTACACAATGGGTAGAAACAGCTTAAATCTTATTAACTCTAGTGATTGTTCTCATAACCGTTTCAATGGAAAAGGCATGTTGCTGCCAAATATTACCCAATATATTTAAGTCTCTCTGGTTGCATAAAAAGATAAAGTAACCCTGTAGTATAACATATTCCAAAAATCTGGTGGTTCATGAAGTAAGAAATTATGGGCTTGGGTTTTTATAAAATTTGAAAGGTCAAGAGGGTAAGCAGATGGCTAGCTGTAGAATTTATTATACATTAAGCAATTGTTTTGATGTGCCAGGCAAAGTCCTGGAAGCTTATGAGATTGTAAAATCCAATGACCCTGCTTTAGACTGAGGGTTCAGCTCATGATACACATGCCATTTTAGAGATCACATCTTTCTCTGGTTTATTATCTGTCAGAAACTCACATGATTCCACACCATTCATACCCTGAACTGTAATTTCTACTATTGCTCTTTTTTTAACCTCTTTCTTTTTCATCTTGCTATTTTACGCTTTCTTTTCTACAGTATTACTAAGTTCAGGATAATGAAGTGACAGCTCAGCAATGCTGAATGATTTTCCAGGAACTTTTCAGTACTCCTAAGTAATAAAATTTTAGAAGAGATATAAAGAATTTAGATACTCAGTCTCGCTGAGGACATACTGTCCTCAACGTACATGAATAATTTTATTGCATCAGTTGGAGCTTTTGAACACATCGACACAGTAGGTTTTTTTTTTTTTGCTTGTTTGCTTTCATAAATACAGAAAATGCTTAAAATAAATTATCTTCCTACAAAAAAAATTCCAAAAAAAAAAATCTGCTATGTTAATAGCTGCAGACTTTCTCTCAAATGAGAACAGAACAAAGACAAATATCTTACAAGACTAAAGAAACACTTTCTGGAGGATGTTTTTGGTGTGATGTTAATAAAAGTTTGCCAGTATGCTATGAAAGAGTATGTCACGGGGCTCCATTTCAGGTGTCCCTAGTGAATGATGTCTAATAACTAAATATTGACTCAAAACCAGCTTGTAACAATTTACCACACCCCCGTGTTTTAGGAACTATATAGTACTTCTGGTGTTTAAGATCATTACATGAATAATCACAACTCTATTAAATGCACTATTAAAAATTCAAATGATTCAGAATTCTAATGTAGGGACTAGAATATACTATTGTTTACCATTATATTCATTTTATTAAAGTCACTGAGTTTAAATGCATCTAATATTATGTAGTGGTAGCTCTAATTTGGGGGCATACTTGAGCAGGAAGTCTTTAATAAATAATAGATGTCTTTTTTAAAGATTTATTTATTTTTATTTTGGGGGGGCAAAAGGAGAGGGAGAGAGAAATTCAGGCAGATTCCAGGATGAGCGTGGAGCTCAAGGACACAGGCTCAATCCCACGACCCTGAGATCAGACCTGAGCCAAAACCAAGAATTAGTCACTTAACCCACTGCAACACCCAGGTGCCCCCAAACATGGATGTCTTTTAAATTTCTGAGAGACTTTTCTGTTCTACATGTTTTAGAGAAAACTTCAATGTCAACATATAACACCTAAAAGAACATTTTCCACAATAAACCTTCATTCGATGTCTTCACTGCAGAGTGTTTTTTTGTTGATTGCTTGGTTGGTTGGTTTTTAGTGTACAGGACTGTGTTAATAGAGGTTTTTTACCCCTCCTCAGTTCTAAGGGATGTTCATTAAAGATAGCTGGTATTTGACCTAGTAAACACGTTTACCTCCAGGCCAAATTAAGATAACTTTAAGAATTATTTATTTCAGGTCATGGGGGAAATGACTATGATTCAGTAGCAAGCTCTCTGGTTTAGTGAGGCTTCTTGTTTTAGGAAAGGTTTCAATACATGTTGAACTATTTATCAAGGCAGGAACTATGACCATGTGAACATTTTTGAAAGTTTAATACTAAAAAAAAAAAAAAAAATCTGTTGAGTGGGTGAAAGGGTCAGTGTGATAGAAAGCAAAAAGTATTATATGATCCTGAGAACACTGGAGGATGCTCATGGTAGAAAATGAAACTGTGCAAAACATTTTACCTCTCTATGACTAAGCTAAATCCTCTATTAAAAAAAAAAAAAGAGTTGAAGCTATAGATCATCTCTAAAGTGGGCTGTGATAACATGGCTCCAGTGTGAAGCACTTTTGCTTGAGGACAAATCCAACTCAGTTTTTCATCTGTATCATCCATATCATAATATCTTCCACGAGGCATTGCTATCAAAACTCAACATAGGTATACTTATCAAGTATCTAGTTGAGCGCATGACATCTGGAGGATGTTATATAAAACTCGCTATTCCTTCAACTTCCCCCTTTTGCCCTGTTTCTCCCTTCCTAAGTTTCAGTGATTTATCTCAAGATACTTTATACACAGGTTTACAAAATTTCTTGCAGATAAAGAATTACTATAGTACAAACATTCATCTGAGGGCTTCAAATCAATTCAATATAGAGAAATAATCCAAAATGTAAGCTATCTTTGCAAACTTTTAAGAGAATGAACATAAGGTCAAAGTACACTGCAGAAAAATATTGCCTAGAGATGGGCACAGCCTTAAGTACACACACACAAACACAAAGATTTTTCATCAAATAATATTCTGAGATTCAGTAGAAATGTTAAGTTTTTTGATTATCTGTAGAAATGCAGGCCTCTTAGAAGTGACAGTAGCATTACGTTTATAAACTGGGCCATTACTTAACAAATCCAAAATTCAAACACATTACATTTTAAGTATCTGTAAGAGCTGTTGTATCTAAAAAACCATGAAAGATTGCAAAAGTACATAAAATTCAAAGTCTTTATCAGTGGACATAAAATACATACATTAGGACACTGCCCAGTACAAATGGTTTTGAATATGATGAAAAAAGAAAAAGAAAAAAGTATGTATATACCTTAGGAAGAGAATTTCAAATTCTAGTTCAATGATCAAATTTGGTAAGCGTGGCAGATTTTGCAAGTATAAAATAATTAGGTAATGTGTATATTACAAATCTCAGATGTTGGGGTACCTGAATCTCTTCTCTGTGTTATAAAATTATGGACAACATACTCTATACACAGGATTTTTTGCGAACCACCTATATCACCTGCACAAATCTGGTAAATATTCCAGTCAACATTCACGGTCTGTATTTACTTCAAGCATACTGAAAGTCACTCCCAAAATTACTCAGGAAGGTAAAATGGTTTTATCGATTAAAAGTGAGAAAAATTGCTCTTGATATCTACAGATCCAGATTTCACACGAGTCCAAAAATACCTAGTCTTCAGTAACCTTGGGTTATGAAGATGGTAACTTTTTCTTTGAGAATAAACATTTTCCACTGAGGAAAACTTGTAATTCAGTGCAGAGCCTAGTTTCAAAAAAATCAATAGCAAAATATTAATATTTTGTTTAAGAAGCAATTAGTAGTTTTATGTGTTTACAGTGAATTTTGTCTACTGGAGTGATAGCCTTATAAATTCATTTTAAAGAGCATAATTCAGTGATTTGTATTTTTTTAAAGATTTTATTTATTTGACAGAGAGAGAGATCACAAATAGAGAAAGAGAGAGAGAGAGGAGGAGGCAGGCTCCCTGCCTAGCAGAGAGCCCAATGTGGGACTTGATCCCAGAACCCTGAGATCAGGACCTGAGCCGAAGGCAGAGGCTTAACCCACTGAGCCACCCAGGCAGCCCCAGTGATTTGTATTTTTAATTTTAAGTTAAAATCCTACAAATTTAGGATAGTAATAAATCATTTAATAGAATTTTAATTCCCTCATATTTTATACTTAAATTGTTAAACATTTCAGCTATTTATTATGCAGAAAAGTTTTGTATTTTAAGTCAGATAATGGAATTTCTTATGAAGGGAATGAAGTATGATAAAAATTTTAAATGTAGTTAAAATATGTGAAGATATTTAATTAAATTTATAAGTGTGTTCAGACATTCCTCAAAGACAATAAAATGATAGTTACTACAAAATATATGAACAAAATAATAAAATTTGTATCCTAAACAGAATGGCTTAAAATATTTTTGCTTTAATTTTAATAATTTAAATTTTAATATTAAAAAACTAAATTTCTGAGTAACAATTTTAATTTTTTTGTGTGATAGGAGCATGTAACATGTAGTCTCTTAAATTTTTAAGTGTGCATTACTGTTCACTGTAAGTACAATGTTGTTAGCATATCTCTAGAAGTTATTTGTCTGGCTTAACTAAAATGTTATACTTGTTAATTAGTAGCTTCCTGTTTCCTCCTTCCTTTAGTCCCTGGTGACCACGATTGCAGTCTTTAATTCTATGAACCTGACTACAGGCATACCTCGGAAATACTGTGGGTTTGGTTCCTTCCAGACCACCATTTTGTTTTGTTTTGTTTTGTTTTCAAGTGCATATAAATGCCATGTCTACACTGTAGTCTATTAAATGTATAACATTCTGTATAAACACACCGTACATAATAAATTTAAAATATTTTTATTACTTAGAATAATTCTAACCATCATCTAAGCTTTCAGTAAGTCACAATTCTTTTTTTTTTTTAATATTTTATTTATTTATTTGACAGACAAAGATCACAAGTAGGCAGAGAGGCAGGCAGAGAGAGAGAGAGAGAGTCCGAGGAAGCAGGCTCCCTGCTGTGCAGAGAGCCCGATGTGGGGCTCGATCCCAGGACTCTGGGATCGTTACCTGAGCTGAAGGCAAAGGCCTTAACCCACTGAGCCACCCAGGTGCCCAGTAAGTCACAATTCTTTTGCAAAGGTTTCACCTTGATGTTGAAGGCTGAAGACTGATGAGAATGGTGGTTGCCAAAGATTCAACAAATTCTTAAAATACAACAATGAAGTCTGCCACACTGACTCTTCCTTGCATTAATGATTTTTCCGTAACATGCAATGCTGGTTGATAACACTTCACTCAAGTAGACTCTTTAGAATTGGAATCAACCTTCTGAAACCCTGCTGCTGCTTTATTAACTAAATTTATGTAATTTTCTAAATCCTTTGCTGTCATTTTAACAATCTTCGCAGCATCTTTACCAGGAGTAAAGAATCATCTTGAGATGATTCCATCTCAAGAAACGACTGGATTTTGTTCATCAATAAGAAGCAACTTCTTATTAGAAGAAGAAGAAGAAGAAGAAGAAGAAGAAGAAGAAGAAGAAGAAGAAGAAGAAGAAGAAGCAACTTCTCATTTGTTCAAGTTTTATCATGAGATTGCAGCAATGCTGTCAAATCTTCAGGCTCCACTATGAACTCTAGTTCTTTTGCTAATTCCACCACATCTGCAATTACTTCCTCCACTAGAGTCTTGACCCCCTCAAGTTAATCCATGAGAGCTGGAACCAACTTCTTCCAATTTCCTGTTGTTGTTGATATTTTGACCTCTTCCCATGAATCTTAAATGTTCTTAATGGCATTTTGAATGGAATCCATTCCAGAAATTTTTCAATTTGCTTTGCCCAAAGCTACTGAGGAATTAATATCTATGGCAGCTTATAGACTTACAAAATCTTTGAAAGCCAAAATGACTCCTTGATCCAGGGCTGCAGAATAGATATTATGTTAGCAGGTGTAAAAACAACATTAATCTCACAGTACCATTCTGTCAGAGCTCTTGGGTGACCAGGTGCACAGTCAATGAGTAGTAATATTTTGAAAGGGATCTTCTTTTCCCTAAGCAATAGGTCTCAATATTGAATCTAAAAGATACAGTAAACCATGCTATAAACAGATGTGCTATCATCTAAGCCTTCTTGTTTCATTTATAGAGCACAGGCAGGGTGATTTAGCATAATTCTGAAGGTTCCAGGATTTTCAGAATGGTAAATGAGCAAGCATTAACTTCAACTTACAGTTACCAGCTCCATTAGCCCCTATCAGCCTCCCCTTTGAAACTTTGAAACCAGGCATTGATTTCTCCTCTCTAGCAATGAAAATCCTAGATGTCATCTTCTTTCAATAGAAGGCTGTTTCATCTACATTGATGAAGGTGCAGCCACCTTCATTAATTATCTTAGCTGGGTCTGGATAATTTGCTGCTACTTCAACATCAGCACTTGCTACCTCACCTTGCACTTTTATGTTACGGAGACGGCTTCTTTTCTAAAACCTCGTGAATGAAACTCTACTGGCTTCCAGCTTTTTCTTCTGCAGCTTCCTCACCTCTCTCAGGCTTCATAGAATTAAAGAGAGTTAGGACCTTGCTCTGGATTAGACTTTGACTTAAGGGAATCTTGTATCTGGTAGGATCTTCTATCCAGACCACTAAAACTTATCATCAATAAGTCTATTTTACTTCCTTATCATTCACTGGAGTAGCACTTTTAATGTTCTTCAAGAACTTTTTCTTTGTGTTCACGACTTGGCCACCTCCCCCAAGAAGACTAGCTTTCTGCTTATCTCAGCTTTCGATGGGGCTTCCTCATTAAGCTTCATCATTTCTAGGTTTTGATTTAAAGAGAGACATGCTACTCTTCATTTCATTTGAATATTCGGAGACTAGTGCAGGGTTCCTAACTGGCCCAATTTCAGTATCATCGGGTCTAGATACAGATGGAGGTCCAAGGAGAGGTAGGGAGACGGAGGAACAGCAGAAACGGCCAGCGGGTGAAACATCCAGAACACACACATTTATTGGTTAAGTTTGCTCACTTACATACTCACAGTCTGTGGCTCCAAAACAATTACAATAGTAACATCAAAGATCACTGGTCACATATCACCGGCACGAATACGGCTGATCCTTGAACAATGAGGGGGTTGGGATACTGACCTCTTGTACAGTCACAAATCTACATATAACTTTGACTTCTCCCAAACTTAACTAATAGTTTCTACTGACTAGAAGACTTACAAATAACATAAACACTTAACACATATTTTATAAATGTATGAATTATGTATTCTTACAATAAAGTAAGCTAACGAAAATAAAATGTTATTACAAAAGTCATGAGAGAGTACCTTTATAATACTATACTGTGTTTATAAAAAAAAATCTGTGTATAGATGGACTTGTGAAGCTTAAACCCATGTTGTTCAAAGGTCAACTATATAATAATACTGAAAATATTGAAAATAATATTGAAAATAATTGAAAAAATATTGAAAATAATACTGAAAAATATTGAAATGTTACCAGAATTTCCAAAATGTGACACAGAGATACGAAGAGCAGATGCTATTGGAGTAATGGTGCCAATGGGCTCACTTGAATCAGCATTGCCATAAACCTTCAATTTGTAAAAAAAAAAAAAAAAAAAAAAAAAATGCAGTATCTGCAAAGTGCAAAAAGTGAAACACAATAAGACAAGTTATGCTTATAGTGAGTTCTGCATTATCAAACCCATCTCATGCCAAAAATTTTAAAGAAATTATTACAAGGTCTCTGTTTATATGTCTATCGTGTTTACTGTAGATGTGTAGCATTTCTATCCCCGGATGGTATTGCTAAAATTAATTCATAAAAGAGCTCTATTTATTTGTGGGTTTTTTTTAAAGATTTTATTTATTTATTAGACAGACAAAGAGAGAGATAGCAAAAGAACACAAGCAGGGGAAGTGGCAGTAGAAGAAGAAGCAGGTTCCCTACTAAGCAGGGAACCTAATATGGGGCTGGATCCCAGGGTCCTGGGATCATGACCTGAGCCAAAAGGCAGACGCTTAACTGCCTGAGTCACCCAGGTGTCCCAAGAGCTCTATTTAATTGGCTTTGAATTAAGCACTTACACATTAACCATTTCTAAACTTACACATAAGAGAATAATAAACTTAAATATAAGATAAACTAACCCAAATAATTTTCAAGTTCACAGGATATAGGGTAATTTACAGTAAATATAGCTACTATAACTCTGTCAGTTTAATTAATTACAGCATGTCTTAGAGTTATCAACGTTGACTATAATATAGACATAAACCTTTTATTATCCTTGGATTTGTAAGTCAAATAATTTAATCTTATCTCTGTTGCAAAATCTGTAAGCAAAAAAATAAGTTAGAATGATGGCTGATTCTATGTCTCATAAAGTTTTTAAGGGTAATCAAAATATAATTACTGATAGCAAGTTAATAGATAGGTGTGAGGTAAGATTTTTAGGTGAACATTTTAGCAAAAATTATGTCTTATGGTATGTGCACTTAAAATTGTTTCCAGAATCTTTTTGTTAATATGCAACTTCAAAATTTTGTGAAGTTAAATAATAGAAATTTACTGAATATTTAGATAATTTCCAAATAAGATAAAATAATGAAAGATTAATTATTGAACATAGGTTTATCTACTTTGGACACCCTTATTACAGAAAAGCTAAGGATTAATTTGGATCTGTTAGTAAACATGTTTTGTCCTTTATTAGAAGATTGTACTATGAAGAAGCACATATTTCAATGAATTATAAACTGTATCTGTAAATTTGCCAATCTAAATAATGCTGGTTTGGGGCACCTGGGTGGCTCAGTAGGTTAAAGCCTCTGCCTTCGGCTCAGATCATGATCCTAGGGTCCTGGGATTGAGCCCAGCATCGGGCTCTCTGCTCAGCAGGGAGCTTGCTTCCTCCTCTCTCTCTGCTGCTTCTCTGCCTACTTGTGATCTCTGTCTGTCAAATAAATAAATAACATCTTTAAAAAATTAAATTAAATTAAAAAATAAATAAACAACGCTTGTTTAACAGACAGTTCACAACTGCTTATACTTAGTTTTCATTACAAATTACAGTTTGTAAAATTTAAGAATTCTAATTTTTAGAACTTTAAAAACTCAATACCCCAAAAACAAATAATCCATTTAAAAAATAGGTCAAAAAAAAAGCCAAAGACATGAACAGACAATTCTCCACAGAAGACATAAAGATCCCCAACAGACATATGAAAAGATGCTTAACATCACTCATTATGAGGTAAATGTAAATCAAAACTACAATGAGGTATCACTTTACACCTGTCAGAATGGCTAAAATCAGCAACACAGGAAACAACAGGTGTTGGTGAGGCTGTGAAGAAGGAACACTTATGCACTGTTGGTGGGAATGCAAACTGGTGTAGCCAAGGTGGAAAACAGTACGGAGGTTCCTCAAAAAGTCAAATATAGGATTACCCTATGATCTAGCAATTACATTACTGGGTATTTACCCAAAGAATACAAAAACACTAATTCAAAGGGATACATGCACCCCTATTTTTATAGCTGCATCATTTATATCGGACAAGATATGGAGGCAGATCAAGTATCCATCAATTGATGACTGGATAAAGAACATATCATATATATATATATATATATATATATATATATATATATTACTCAGCCTTTAGAAAGAATGAAATCTTACCATTTGTGATAAACTGACTAGAGAGTATTATGCTAAACAAAATAAGTCAGTCAGAGAAAGACACATACCATATGATTTCATTCATATGTGGAATTTAAGAAAGAAAACAGTAAGTCAAGCAGAGAGAGTCAATTATCATATGGTTTCCCTTATTTGTGGAGCATAAGGAATAACATGGAGGACATGGGGAGATGGAGAGGAGAAGTGAGTTGGGGGAAATTGGAGGGGAGACAAACCATGAGAGACTGTGGACTCTGAGAAACAAACTGAGGGTTTTGGAGGGGAGAGGGGTGGGCGTTTGGGTGAGCACATAATGCCTGGAGCACCGGGTGTGGTGCATAAACAATGAATCCTGGAACACTGAAAAAAAATTAAATTTAAAAAAAAGAAAGAAAGAAGCAAAGGGGAGAAAGAAGGAGAGAGAAACCAAGAATAGACTCTTCATTAGAGAGAACAAATGGATGGTTACCAGAGGGGAGGTGGGATGGGGGATGGTTGAAACAGACAATGGGGATTAAGGGGAGCACTTCTTGTGGTGAGCACTGAGTGATGTATGGAATCGTTAAAAGGGAAAAACAAAAGAATTCTAATTGTTACATGTGGTTAAAGCTACTAGAAATAGTAAGGATAACATCTGAGGTTGACTTAATGGAGCCAGTAAAGCCCCTTGGAGATGTCAGCCTGGTACCTTGTTTACAGGGTTCCCAGCAGCCTTTATCAGAACTAAAAGCGCCCTTTTTCTTGAAGCCCTGGCAACTGAATATGAACAACTTGATATAAACTTCAGAGAAATCACCATAATTGTTAATGTATGGGTAATATTCATGCCAGTTGCTCTGTGGCCATTCTTGAAAAATAAAGTCTAGTCTTTCCTCCCCAACAATACTCTTTACTGATTAGTTTCTAAAAACAGGGGCACTGAAAATCGGATTAAGAAACTACTGAAATCAAATTCTAATAAAGAGTGAATTTTTCATAAGATAAAATAAGGTATTCTCTGTTGTAGGAAAGATTTAAGCAGATGAAAGCAAATATTTCTCTCTATTCTTTCTCATTTATTTCAATGACATAAGAGAAAATTAGTACACTATTCATTTCATGTTACCAACTGGGGTATATGTTTTGACCCTATAGTTACAAAATATTTAATCAAATGAGTTTATATAAATCATTATTCTGATGTCTGTTTGTGTGTGTATATATTTAATTTTAATTTGATAAAATTAATAACTATTCACTTTCCCAATGTTCTGAGAAATTAGAGTCAGTCAATAGTAGGTAATTAATACTTATGAATATAATTAAAGAAAGGAAAATAATGATTTAAATAAAAATATAATCAGTGTGTTGAATACAGTGATATAATTTGTACATTCATTTGAAGATTACTTAAATATGTATCTTCCCAGAGGGAAACATAGATTAATTAAATGTAAACATACATCTCAGACTTGGATTGGTACTAAAAACATGCTTGGGAATAGAGTGGTGGGAAGGAAAATAGGGGTAAAAATGTATTGCTTTGTTTGCTTTGTTTTACTTGGTCATTTTTTCATTTCCTGCAGGTGTAATTTTTTTTAAAATTATATTTCACATTATTAAAATTCATATGCGGGAATTTACTTTATTGACAATTATTACATTAAAAAACTGCACTTCAGTACTGCTCAACCACATGGATATGAATTTGACTTTTTGAAAACATTACTTTTAAGTGGCGCCTGGGTGGCTCAGTCAGTTAAGTGTCTGCCTTTGGCTCGGGTCATGATCTCACGGTCCTGGGTTCGAGCCCTGCATGAGGCTCCCTGCTCAGCGGGGAGTCTGCTTCTCCATCTGTCCCTCCCCCTGCTCTTGGTCTCTCTTGCTCTCTCTAATAAATAAATAAAGTCTTAAAAAAAATCTTTATAAAACATGTTCTCTTAAGACCTGCTAAAAAATAATGACCTTTTATTTCCTCTTTCTATTACCTTTCAGGGTGTGTTTACCATTAATCTGCACCCAATTAACACTTCATACTAATTCCTCAGGCATTCATGAGCAGGGAATTATAAGGGCTAATTCCCCTGAAAGTCAGAGAAAAACAGTGAGTCACTGGGGATTGCAAGAACTTGTATTTAATTTTTCTTTAAATGTTAAATAGGTTTTGAAGAAGCATTTATAAACAGGGAGTATGAGGAAAAAACCCTTTAATATGGATAATGAAGAACAAAGACTGGCAGCTGAAACCCACTGCATCTAGAACTGCCTTGAGCAACCATGTAATTCATCAACTGAATGGATCAGTTGGAAAGAGTGCTGTTAATCACAATGTATCTGTGTGTGACCCGTGTCTGTGCCAGGCAAAAAGGATGTGATCATCTGAGTACTGCCCACTCGGGAGTTTTCAACGTACATCAGTACAAAGGTAACACCTTGTTATGGCTATTTCTCAGATGCAAGAAGCAACAGGGGTGTCAGCTGTCTCTACACTCAAAATGCTCTTTAAGCTGCTGAATTCAAATTTTAAATAATAATTAAAAACAGATATTTTGAAAATCACTGGACAATTTGGTTAATACCTTATTACTTTTAAAATGGACTTTTTTTTTCTTTTTTCTTTACATATATATGTATAACTAGTATATACTAAAGTCAGAAAGAAAAACATCTGATAAATAAAATAAGCTGTTAATAATTTCTTTCAGAGTAAGAAATATTCTAAATGTGCACTTACAAAAAGGAAATAAATCCATTAGCATATTATCTACATTATAGAAGTTATCTCATGTTTCTTAATCCTATTACAATAGCTTTAAAGAAAATAAATTTAATAACACAGCTTTAAAGAATAAAATATAGTAGATAAACCTCAGCCATAATTTTAGCATGTGACACAAAATAACAATATACTGTATAATTTTTGTCTTTGGAATTCTGCTAGAAATATCACTTTATTTTTATGTAAAGTGTTTTAAATTTAAATATATTCTAAGTAGCTTTAACTGGTTACTACATGAACCCTACTTTTTTCACATTAGTGCTCTTTATTTTTTTTAAAGATTTTATTTATTTATTTGACAGACAGAGATCACAAGTAGGCAGAGAGGCAGGTAGAGAGAGAGAGGAGGAAGCAGGCTCCCTGTGGAGCAGAGAGCCAGATGTGGGGCTCGATCCCAGGACCCTGAGATCATGACCTGAGCCGAAGGCAGAGGCTTAACTGAGCCACCCAGGTGCCCACATTATTGCTCTTTAAAGAAGAAAACTATTAGTCCTATTAAAATGGTGTGCATCATGTATTCACCATTAAATTCAATACCGAAAATCATTTCGGATTTTGACGTGAAGTTCATGTCACACTGAAAATAAACTGATGATAATTTAATAAAGGGGCTATTTTCAAAGGTACGGCCAAAAGCCAAAAAGAACGAGGAAATTTACCATCCCTATAACTGAGCTGCCAAGGAGAGGAAGTGATTGCCGGCACCCAGAGGTAACAGTTTTACCAACAGGAAGTGTTCTTCCTGCAATCTCTCAGTGACAAGGGCCATAACACTATAGAGTACTAACAGGTTCCCTAGTGAGCTACCCTGGATTCTTGATATCACTTACACATAGAATCTGAGAAAAACAAAGTAGAGAAACAGAATAGAATGGTGGTTGCCAGGGCTGGGGAGTGGAAGGAAATGGGGAGATATTGGTTAAAAGGTACAACCCTCCAGTTATAAGATAAATAATTGGGGGGAATCTAGTGTATGGTATGGTGATTATAGTTAACAATACTGTGTTATGTTCTTGAAAGTTGCTAAGGAGATCTTAAATGTTCTTACCACACACACACACACACACAAGATAATTATGTGAGGTGATGGAAGTAACTAACCCTATTGTGGTAACCATTTTGCAATATACAAATATAGCAAGTTGTTACATTATACATACTAAACTAACACAGTGTTCAATTTCAATTATATCTCAATTAAGCTGGTGGTGGCAGTGTGTGTGGGGGATTTCCTTGCAGTTATATGTAGCAACAACTGGGATCTACCACACTGGTCAATACTGTACCCTCATTCTTCCAGAGGATCATAAAATGGTGAAGCAGAGTCCCACACCTAATGTTCCACTTCTGTTACCTTGAAATCTTAATAATTTTAACTTTGAACTTATATGTTGTATGAGAAGCCCAATGGGACACTAGAGTATGTATATGAGCAGAGGAAGTGCCTGTAATATGCATTTTCACTGGTTTCTTATCTCTTAGTTTGCATATCGTACCCGCAACACCGAGGAAGCACCGAATGCTGTTAGATCTATTACGTGAAGGAGTCCGATGAGCAAAGCAAATACAAGGACAGCACGCTGTCTCTACAACTGGCCAAGGGGAAGCACTGACAACTCACCATGCTCTGCACTGAAACAGAGCTTGCTTCAGATGCAGAAAGAAGGCAATGGAATTTCAGAAACCAAAAGATCAAGGAAGCCTATCATGTCCTTTCTCTCTCACGGTACTCCCATGTGTTCACCATGCATTTATTCTGAAAATGATGACAGAGTGGAAGAAAGAAATGGCAACTACAGTTCCTTCTCCTTTCCGTTTTTCTTTACTCATTAGTAAACAAAAGTAGAGTGTTGATAGAATGTGCGCAGATCAAAAAGTGAAATAAAAGCAATTAAATTGGCTTTCTGCAGCATTTCTACTCTTCTGGTCAGACCAAATACATATTCAGGTACAAGCTATGAAAAATGAATTGTGTACTTTTTGTGATTCTGAGTATGAGTTCAATGTCTTTATATTTGCATTTAAAATTGTCATTACACAACATAAATATTAACATTAAAATTCATTTGCTAATAATTTATTTTAGTTTTTAACCCTAAGATGATATTAAATAGCAAATACAAACCTAGGACAAGTTGACAGATACTGGGAAAGAAAAATGCTTTATATTTTAGTACTGTTAAAGGTAATTTTTTCCTGCTTTTTGAACATTTTCATTTTGCTTTGGGGCCCACAAATAAGAACTCCCTTTTCCTACTGAAATAGGAAAACCAATTCTATTGCAATCTTTCCCTTGAATATCTCCAGCCTACTAAAGAGCTTTGCAAGAATTCTGGTGTTCTCTCTTTCCAAATTATATTTTTAATGAACTCTGTGAAGGATATGATTGGGAAGTGTATGATGACATTGCACATAACCACAAGTTCTAACATTGCCTACTCCCTAGATTTCGGATTCCTTCAACAACATTTCAAGGAATGTATCCTTAAGCAAAGGCCTCAATTAACTAACACAACTGACTAATCACACCACCCAATTATGATCAAACCAACTCATTGAAACCTGAACCCTGGATGTGCCACATCCATTAATAAATTGAGTTTAATCAAGCTTTGTTTTTCATTCTCTCTTGGACTACAATACTTCCACATACTTATATGTTCCACATTCTTGCTGATACAAATTAGCACTTTTCCCCATCTTAGCGGACTCCTCCCTATGTAGACTTATACTAGGGTTGCTGTTTTGAGATCAATCTCTCCTTACGGGTTTAGACTTTAGAGGAGAAGAAGATGGGGCTAGAGGAGTGGTGACCGTGAAGATAAAGGCATCTCCTTGTAAGGCAAATGATAATCATGAAAGTCTTTTATACAGAGGAAGGTTGAGTCCTTCATTGGGAAGGGAAGCTGATTTGGTCAGAGCTTCAGGAAGATTTATAGGTTCACATTTCTGCCTCCGTTTCTGTTTACCGAAATACCCTCCCCATGTCTCGGGATTTTATTCCTTCCCCACATCTTCCGTTAACTTAGTATACGAAATCAAGCAGTATTATAGACTTGTTTAGTAAGAGGCACCGAAGGAGACTATGGCCTTGATTCTGAAACATCCTGCCTGCAATTCTAGAAGACAGAGATTCCAACAAGCCTGGCATGGAGGCTTTCTGATTTTATACTGGTTATGATTTTAGGGCCCAATTTGGCCTTTTACTTGTGTATAATTTCAAGGGCCTTTGAAACTAGCCTTCCAAATCACAACCTTTGTAATCATTGACTGTGATGCCACCTCCTGCCATTGATTACCAGGACCCCATCCCCTTTACAAGTAAGTTACCTAAATACTCCCTCAGACATGTTAACAACTGTATGTTAAAATTCCATTTTGAAGGTCTGGCCGCTGCAAATACCAGTGAAATTCCCAGAATGATAAAAATAGTACACTCTGAATAAATTACACACATACTACATAAATTAAAAGCTGATAAAAAGAAAACAGAATAAAAATATTACATTATTTCAAAAGACGGTAGGAAAGGGTAAGTAAAGTTACAGGAACAGATGTGACAATAAAAAATAATTATCAAGATGATAATTATTAATATAATATATGTTATATATATTATTATATATAACATATATTATTATATATAATTATATATATTAATTATATATTATTATATATAATTATTATATATATTATACTATATATACTATATATAATTATATAATATTATATATTATATATTATATAATCAAACTAATATTTCATTAATTATATGAAAGTAAAGGAATAAAGCATTCTAATTAGAAGTCATAATTGTAAAGCAATTTTAAAAACAAAAACAAGATATTTCAAATAATGAGCCACAGTGACTTACTTTTCTTTTATAATCTAAAATTATTTTCACTAAAAGTTTAACATTGATAAAACTAAAATCCTATTCAAATATTGAGTTCTATGAATTCATAAGTATAGGTAATTGCTATGAAATATTTAAAATATTTTACATCATCATGCTTTAATATGCAAATACTTTTGAGTGTGTAATTTATCTATTTTTAACTCTATAAAGTATATCCAAATAGGCCACTTACTATAGTAACCAGGTGGCAAAAAACAAAGAGAAAATCTTAATCAAGTTTTACGAATAATTCAGTTGGTATTGTTCTCATTTTAATTTGTCTAAGAATGCTGAGTGATAAAAGCAATCAGAAGTATAATAATATTTTCAATAATAGTCTTACTGTCTTTCTAATGGAGCTTTAAGTATAGCTTTATACAAAATGATTAAAATCATATTTTATAGTAAAAGCTAAATGGATGAAAATGGTGTAATTAAACAAATGGCTATGAATTAAGTAAATTTAAAAGATAAAATCATATGTAAACCTTTTGAAAAGTCACTGTTAAATCACTTCATTTGAAAAGACACTGCTGACAGCTTAAGAATGTTATTTGATATTAGGAGGCTCCTTGATCATAAGAGCAAAAAAATATGTTATAAAGTTACTTTTAAATACATTACATGTATTTAACAAAATGTATTTTCCAAAGAAACACACAGAAAACAGCGAGGTATTTCCTAAATATTAAGTACTCTGTTTCTAATTTTTATCTGTGATCTTTGACTACAAAGTGTCCATCAGGAAACAAAACCATTCTCTGACGAAAATGGGAGTGAAAGGTAGACAACGATAAAGTTTGGTGCATGGGAGACACAAAAACAGAACCTTAGTTTCTTTTCTAAATTGCCTTGTATTTGAGATGCTATTTCTCATCACCATGTAAAGTAAGGCAGGAAAAAATATGTAGATCTAAGTAAGAAATTAAAACTATGTAATAACTAGATTTTACTGAATGTAATCCCTGTACTGATTCTTAGGATAAGACCCCTCGGGCTGTTTGATGCTGTCTTCTCTGCGTATTTGATAGCTCTCTCTCACTGAGGTAAGCCATACTCCTTCCGCTATGCACTAAGATTGGAACAGAATTGTATTATGGACGTAGCAACAGTAGGAAACAATGAAAGGCAACATTAGCTCAGAGACTGATATGTTAGGTTGAATATTTCCGCTTCCCCATGGAACTAAATATACTGCAATCTGAATTCTTTTTTATTTAATTTAATTTAATTAATTTATTTATTTGAGAGAGAGACAGAGTGAGAGAGCATGAGAGCATGAGAGGGGAGGTCAGAGGGAGAAGCAGACTCTCCACGGAGCTGGGATCCTGATGTGGGACTTGATCCCAAGACTCCCGGATCATGACCTGAGCTGAAGGCAGTAGCTTAGCCAACTGAGCCACCCAGGCGCCCCTCAATCTGAATTCTTAACCTAGGTCTTAACATAGGTGTTGGGAATACAATGAATCCGTCCTCCACTGAATACTTCCTCACACTTTCTGGTCCCCTGGTTTCTGTAATTTGTTACCTGATTATTGAATCTTTTATAAGTTTTAAGCCTCTTGAAATGAAAAGGTTGTCCACTCCATCTTTATCATCTTCCTTTCCTAACTTCTCAATACACGTGTTTTTGCTACAAGGACTGTTCTAGTAATTGTGCCAAAATATATTGCTTAAATCATCTCATTAAATCCTTACAGCAGTTATAGGAATTTATATGATGAACATACCCATTTCACAGAGAAAGAACATGACACCTTGAAACAATTTCAGAAGTTTACCCAAAGTAACAGAAAGAGCATACTTAATACTAAAGTCCAAGGAAAGATGGATAGAGCTCATTTTCTGATTAAGCTTTTTCTGCCTCTTCTCTGACAAAAAAAAATATGATTTCACAACTTTCTTGTACATCCATGGGTTTATCTGTTCAAAATTCTATTCCATGTTTTCATTGGTGTTGACGAGAACAAACAGGGGATAAGATGTGTCAGTAAAAACCCAGTGGGATTTTCAGCTAAAGCCTGCCTGACATTCAAAAGGAGCAAAGGTTACCAATTGCGTCTCCTATCATAATTCACACTGAGATTCTTACTACTAGCCTCGCCCAAGACTGAACTCTAGGGAATTTACAGTTCCTGGGAAACTATTCTCTCCTAATGATTCATGTTTCAAATTGAGTAGTAATTCTCAATGATGGTGAGGGAATTAATGCAAACCACATTGTGCAGATTAAGAAAGCAGGCTCACAAAGAACTAACACTAAAAAAAAAAAAAAAAAAAAAAAAAAAGCTTTCTAGTAATCTGACCAGTCATAGCTTTTGTTTTAAAACGCTTAATAAAAATTAACATAGTAGAGCCAATAAATTCAGTGGAGATTATTTCCTGTGGACCTCTAAAGAGTCAGTAGCCTTTGCCTGTAAAGATGATTAAAAGAGGATTGAGAATTTATATTTAATATAAACAAATTATTGTGAAGAACTAGTATTTTTAGTATCAAAAATAATAGAAAAATTATGTAAAAATGTGGTAGTAATTTTGAATATGAAATAACAGTGTCCAATCAAAATGTAAACATGTTATATATATATTTATATGTATTTATATATATTTTCTGGGTCAGTCTCCTAAGGGACTCTAGAAGTAATAACATTTTAGTAGCATTGTATATCTCTAGTTCACAGATTTGGGCCTCTCTCTGTCATTTTATTTTAAAGGTAATGGGGCTACTTGCAGGAATGTCTGGTTCTAGGTCTGGAGGAGCAAGGCATAAAGATTCAGAACCATCCCGTTGTACAAGAAAATAAGGAAAACAGATGGGAGTTGTTTCAAAAGAACAGAGAAGCCAGAGTAATTTTGGGTCCATAGACAAAAGTGAGTTAAGTTGAATTAGCACATATAAGAAAGACTGTTATTGACAGAAACACTTCATATGTAAAATTCCATTGCTCCATAAAAAATATTCAAAATAGTAAAAGCAAAAAGCAAAACAAAAAGCCTATTTGCCACAATTTTAATGCACTATCATAAGAACTACTTACTCTCGAAATTGATAAATAAAAGAATTACGCATTAACCCTGCTTCAGAATAGAGAATGTATAGCCCTATTTAATCAGAGAAAAATCTTTTTTAAAGATTTTATTTACTTATTTGACAGACGGACAGATAGAGGGAGGAGCAGAGGGAGAGGGAGAAACACGGAGCCTGATGCAGAGCTTGATCCCAGGACCCAGGGATCATGACCTGAGCTGACCGCAGATGCTTAACGACTAAGCCACCCCGACATCCCCAGAGAAAGATCTTTTTAACAGCAGAATGACAGCAATTAAATTTAAATTAAATTGAAAAAGAATAATGGAGTTTAAAAAATCACCATTCTGTAATCCCGATGGAATAACTGATTTGACAAGAATCATCACTGGTCCTAAACCAGTATCTAAAAGACTGATGACGTGCCATGTGCTCATGTTCTAACAAAGCATCCCTCCACAGATTACTTGTTCACAATGATTTTCACTACCTTGCATCAATGATCAGTCTTATTATCTCTCGACCAGATGTTACATGCCTCCTGATATCTTCCAATACGAAGTTAATAGGGCCAATTCTGAAGAGCCAATATCCAGAAAATATTCGACCTGAATCTACTCAATCTCTTAGATCTAACTTTCTACTTGTAGTAATTCCAGTAGTGAGTGAAAAATTCATGGAAAAATGCTCAAATTAGAAGGTGGGACATTCTAGGAGCTCTTCTACAAGTCAGTACCATAGAGGAATAAAGGAATAAATGTATGTGTATGTGGTGTGGGTGTGTGCACGTACACATGCGTGTGTGACTGTGCATGCGTTTGGCTATGAGCGTTTGTATGGGTGTTGGCTTTTTTTTTTTTAAGATTTTATTTATTTATTTGACAGAGAGAGGGATCACAAGTAGGCAGAGAGAGGGGGAAGCAGGCTCCCCGCTGAGCAGAGAGCCCGATGTGGGGCTTGATCCCAGGACCCTGAGATCATGACCTGAGCCGAAGGCAGAGGCTTAACCCACTGAGCCACCCAGGTGCCCCAGGGGTGTTGGCTTTTAAACTGAAGTGACATAAAAGATGTACTAGCCAAGTGAAACGCATGATTCTTGGTGAATACTGATCAAATGAAAGCAGCATAAAAGATATTTGGTGAGCTGGGTAAATAAATGTGATCAGGGCCAGATTTTGGATGGTGAAGTAATTATTTATTTGGCTAGGTCTCGTGACATAGTGGTTATATTATGAAAATGAACTTATTTTGTAAAGACACAACTGAATTATTTATGTCTGACCTGATATGTTTTACAGTTTTAACCTACTTCAAATACTTTAGTAAAAGCATAAGTAGATGGATCAAATGTAGCAAAATTAATTATTACAGGACTAAATCTTATTGAGGGGATATGAGTATTCTTTGCTTTTCTATATGTCCTGAATATGATTACCAAAAAACAAAAACTCATTAACCACACAAAATTTGCACTGTAGTCAAACTGGCAGTTATCTATGCCTCAATATAAAACTGAAATTGAAATCTGTCACTCATTATATTTATATGTCATAGTCTAAGATCAAGCTTACCCTAAATTACACTAATAAAGCCAAATTTGTGGAAATGGGGACCTAAGGGCAAATCCAGAAACCTTGTCAATTCTTTTATGGTATCTCACTCACAACTTAATGATTAGGAAAACGCAAGGATTCTTATTAACATGCTAATTACCTGTTTCTGAGTTTAGGGGTAGAATGTGTCTACAATTTTTTCTGGCTTTCTAAGTAGCCACAGATCATTCATGGATCGATTTAATACTCTGTCACCTTGAAAGGCTGATATCTTGACTTTGAAGTAAGCTCGAGAAATAGAGATGGATATTATAAGACAGAGTACAGACTGTAAGCAGAAATGTTAGAATCCCTATTCTGATTCTGATGTCTCTCTAAGGATAGTTTTGCATCTGTAAAGAGGAACCAGCTTTGGGTGTGTACTATGGAAGAGATAGAGAATGGCAAATGGAAAAATAGCGTAAGGGTGTGTGGTACATAAGAAGGCAAACAAACTAAAACCAAAAACAAATCTTTCCATGACACAGTCCTGCTGCAGCCAGCTCTGTGTGTCCTCCTTATATAAAATTCAAAACATTCCAGGATGTTTCCTAAGAATAATATTTTTTTGAAAGATACAATGCTGAAATTCTAGTATTCTTCTTGACCCTTAATTACCTTTACTTTACTTGTATCATATAGTTACCTGGGTCTGAAAATATATCGGATTTTGAAAAACCCTGATCTCTGACGAGGAAAAAAATGAATTCTGGAATGACACCAAATCTGGGGGCTCCAAATTCAGAATCATTCAGCTGAGTATATTATTTCTTATCAAAAACATTGGAAGGCTTAGAAAACACCTTCAATTTGTTTTTTAATTTTCTAGTAAAACCTTCACCCTGTCTGTAACACATACTCCTAGAATTGTTCCTTAGGGAATTTGACAATCTTAACCGGTATGTGTAATTATAACCAGTGTTAAAAAAACAAAAAAACAAAAAAACAAGATTTTCTAAATGTTCATAAATGATTAATTTTTAATGTCAGAGCTGAGGCACCAGCAGTTCTGTAGAATTTACAGATTAAAGTGTTAAAGAGCGTTGACATTTTCTGGTACATGCCAGTATTTTTGTTCATCCATACTGAGTGATTATAGAATCTTATAGAAATACATATACAGTCCTTGCTTGGGCAAAAGATAAACAACCTTCTCTTATTTTGTATATTATCATCCATAATGATAGCTTATTAGGATACTATGTATTTTATAGAAAGATAAATATTAGAATGCATTTGTATTTATGAAATGAATCTGCACTATTTTATAACTTAGAAATCTAGTTGGTTATTAAAACTGGTTAAAAAAATAGAAAACAACTGCTTTACTTATTTTCCATGCATTTACTATGTTCTTAGAACTGAGAGTCACTGCCATTACTACAGAAGTGGTACCGTGTGTAGGATTTGAGGGCTAAGATTAACTTTGAGGGAACTCAAGCAGAGATTCCCCTGTGTTTCCAAGGTGTCAGTTCATTTTTAAGAAGGCTTAGGAGATAACATAATAAGGGCCAAGAACTTCTGCTTTCAAAATCCTGGCAGTACAGCTAAGAAATATAACCTTGTACTTCATCAAAGAGGAAGGTTCCCCGGACTCTTGTAAAGAATTAGGCAGGTTTGTAAAGCTGGCTAATTATGAGTATGTAGACCCAATAAAATTTCTCATCCTCAAACAGTAAGTATGCTCCTGGTTATTGAGATTAAAAAGAAGGTTCAGCCACTAGAAATACAAACTCTGAAATGAAAAAGTCAATAGAGAAATATAAAAGAGGTAAAACTGAGAAAATAAATGAAAACCCACAAGATATGTCAACAAATAAATCTGAGAGTCTAAGCGTTAGATACATGCAATGATTAAAACTAAACCTACAACTTAGATCAGAGTGCCTGGGGGAAGAATATATCTGAAAATGTAATTGCAACATAATGTATACAATGCAACAATATAGCTAACAGTAATTACAGAAATTAAGAGAGGGGCATCTAAACATTTCTGGGAGAAAGGAGGTGAGGAAAAAGCTGATTCTTAAAGGCAAGTAGAGATGATCGTGTTTACAAATGATGGAAAGGAAATCCAAGAAGAATTACTGTTACCAAAGTCAGAGGCATCAAAGACTATAATGCATCTTTTGGAAACTACCATTTTTTTTTTTTTGGTACTGAAGAACTATAAATTATACAGGAGAAAATGGTAATAAGATGATTTTGGATATGGCTACAATTATGATCTTAAAAGGCATGGTTCTTCTAGGAAATTTAAACTACCCTCTATGAAATAAGGAGATTTTAAAGGACTACAGATACTTGGTCACTCTGCCAGAAGTTGGAGAATATAAATTTCAGGAAGAAGAAACTAGATTCATGAGGAATAATTAATGATTATTATACTGAAGGCAAGAGATAGTGGTGTCTAAACTAGGGCACAGAGGGCAGAAGGAGCTTTTCAAGAGTCTGTGTGTGTGTGTGCGCTCGCGCACGAACGGGCATGGAAAAGACGTAACGGAGTATCTTCCTAGGTGGAGATACGTATACATGTATATAAATTTAGGTGAAGTTCACATAACATACAATTAGCTATTTTAAAGGGTACAATTTAGTTGTATTTAATATAGTCACAATGTCAATCACCTGCTCTAAATTTTATGCTATAAAAATACCTTCTAAAAAAAAAACAAAACCTTCTATAATTTAGTAATCATTTCTCATTCTCCCCTTCCCCTATCCCTTGATAACCTATAATCTGCTTTCTCTTTCTATAGATTTGCCTATTCTAAATATATCATGTCAGAAATCATACAGTATGTGACTTTTTTTTGGTCTGGCTTCTCTGACTTAGCATAATACTTTCAAGGTTAATCTAAACCATCGTACACATCCCACAGTTTGTTCCTTTTTATGGCTGAATAGTAGTTCATTATATGTATGTACCAAAATGTTTTTATCCATTTATCCACTGATGGACATCGTGGTTGTTTTGACTTTTCATTATTATAAATAATGTTGCTATAAATACTTGTATACAAACTTTTGTGTGGACGCATGTTTGAATTTCTCTTGGATATATACCTAGGAATGGAATTGTTGAGTCATATGGTAATTCCATGTTTAATTCTTTGAAGAACCCTAAATTAAATGTCTTCTACAGTGTCTTCACCCTTTATATCCCCACTAGCAATGTGCAGGGGGTTCAAAGTTCACATCCTCACCAAGACTTATTTTTCATTTGTTTTAATTAAAGCCATCATAGTGGGTGTGGAGTGACATCCCATTGTGGTTTTGATTTGCATTTTTTAATGACCAATGATGTTGAACATCTTTCATATTCTGGTTTGCCACTTTTAATATATATTTAATATTTATATGACATATAAGTATATATTATATTTTTGGAGGACATGTCTATTTAGGACTTCTCCCCATTTTTTAATTGGGTTGTCTTTTTTATTAGGTTATAAGTGTTCTTTATGTCTTCTGGAAGTTAAATTGTTATGAGTTATGATTTGTAGATATTTTTGGCAATTATTTAGGTTGTCTCTCCACATTCTTGATAGTGTTCATTGAGGTACAAATACTTTTAATTTGAATGAAGTCCTATTTATCTAGTTTTGTTGCTGCTTATGTGTTTAGTATCAAAACAAAGAATGCATTTCCAAATCTGAAATCATGAATAATGGCCTTTGTGTTTCCTTCTAACAGCTTCATGGTTTTAGCTCTTTTAAGTCATTTATCAATTTCATGTTAATTTTTGTATATGGAGTGAAACTGGGTTAATTTCTGGGTTCTCAATTCTATGAGATCAGCCCACACATCTCTCTTTATGCCAGTATTATACAGTTTTAATTAGCAGTAGCCTCAGAGTAAGTTTTGAAATTGGTAAATATGAATCCTTGTGCTTTGGTTTCATTTTTCAATATTGTTTTGAATACTTAGGGTCTCTTGCAATTCCATTTGATTTTGAAGATAAACTTTTCTATTGTTGCAAAAGATGGCAATGGAATTTTGATAGACATTGCCTTGAATCCATAGATCTCTTTGGCGAAAATATTGTCATTTTAGTATTAAATCTTTCAACGTGTGAATACGGTATGGGATGTCTTTCCATTTATTTAGGTTTTCTTTAATTTCTCCAGTTTTGTAGTTTTAAGCATACAAATATTTCATCTACTTGATTAAATTTATCCCTAGGCATTTTATTCTTTTGAATATTATCATAAGTGAAAATGTTTTCTTAATCTCATTTTTGGATGGTTCATTGCACAGAGAAACAAAGCCAATTTTTATGTGAAAAGAGCTTTTTAAGATATATACATATATATTTTTTAAAAGATATATATTTAGAGCACCTATTAGTTGGCAACCTGGGATTAAGTTTTAAAGAATATTTCTAGCTTTTTGTAAATATCTTCTCCCATTACATAGGTTGCCTATTAGTTCTATTGATTTTCTTCACTGTGCAGAAGATTTTTATCTTATTAAGTCCCAATTTTTGCAAATGACCTATGTAATAAAGGGTTAGTATCCAAAAATCTATAAAGAACTTATTAAACTCAACACCCCAAAAAACAAATAATCCAACTAAGAAATGGGCAGAAAACATGAATAGACATGTTTCCAAATAAGACAATCAGATGGCTGAGAGACATGTGAAAAGATGCTCAATGCCACTCCTCATTAGGGAGGTATAAATCAAAACCACAATGAGATACCACCTCACTCCTGTCAGAACGGCTAAAATTAACAACACAGGAAGCAACAGATGTAGGTGAGGACGTGGAGAAAGGGAAAACTTTTTGCACTGTTGATGGGAATGCAAACTTGTGCAGCCATTCTGGAAAATAGGAAGGCTCCTCAAAATGTTAAAAAGAGAACTAGCCTATAATCCAGGAATTACACTAATAAGTGTTTACTTAAAATACACAAAAATACTGATTTGAAGGGGCACATGCACACTGATGTTTACGCAGCATCATCAACAACAGCCAAATTGTGGAAAGAGCCCAAACGTCCAACAACTGAGGCGTAGATAAAGAGGAAGTGGTAGGTGTATATACATATCTACCTACTACACACACACACATAATACACACACACACACACACACACACACATATCACAATGGAATATTACTCAGCCATCAAAAAGAATGAAATCTGTCATTTGCAACTGCCATGCATTGACGCAGAGTACATTATGCTACGTACAATAAGTGAGTCAGAGAAAGACAAATATCATATGATTTTTGCGATGTATGAAATTCCACTTACATGTGGAATTTAAGAAACAACACATAAACATGGAGGAAGGGAGAAAAAAGAGAGAGGGAAGCAAACCACAGAGAGCAAAGTGAGGGCTGAGGGAGGGGAGATGGGCGGGGACCGGCTAAACGTGTGGTGGGTGTTAAGGAGGCACTTGCGATGATGAGCACTGGGCGTTATATAGAAGTGGTGAGTCACTAAACTCTACTCCTGAAACCAATACTACACTCTATGTTCACTAACTTGAATTTAAATAATATCTTAAATAAAATGAAATTGCTACAGAGCAATAGGCCTAACAAGTCAGAGGCAGTTTTAAGCCCAAAGGGGTAAATAAATATTTCTAGCCTTACCGGAGAGCACAAGGCCGGTGAGGGGTCCCTCCGGAGCACACAGCGTTTGGTCCAGAGCAGGCGCCTTGCACCTGGCCTGGCGTCGGGACAGGCTCGGCTGCAACGTGATTCTTGGGGGGACAGAAGTGGAGGAATTTATGAGCATTGAGGTTTGCTTCATAGGTGGTGCGAGCCAACCTCCTCCTGGACAAGTCTGAGAAGACAGGCTGACTGCCCCAGAGACCCTGGGAACTTCTCAAACCAGGACTCTCCTGCCAGCCCCGGTAAAACCGCCAGACGCCGAAACTCTGCGGGATTAGGCTTCTGGGAAACGCGGTCCTGGCTGGGGCACTTAGGGCCTGATCGCGCCGTCCTCCGAGCGGCGCTGGACGCCCAGCAACCCAAGCCCGCCCTTGAGCTGACCTTCCGCACGCCCTTGCGGGACTCCCGGGCCAGAGACCAACATTGCCCCCAGGAAGCTTTCTGGTGAAGGGTGCGCGTGCTGGGGAGCAGATCGAGTTTGGAGAGCGGGATACTCCAGCACACTCCTTTCTGCACTCGGAAAGCAGCCTGTAGCTGCTGCAGACCTCCAGCCAGAAGCAGCCGACCTGGGAGAAGGGAAAACATGAGCCAAAGTGCGGTGCTTTCAGAACAAGTCGTAGGTATTGTCCAGATATTAACCTGCCCTGTTGATTTGACATAACAAATCAGAGGACTCTTACCTAAGCATTAGCAAAGTATGGACACCAGCGTTTTCAGCAAGGCAGACATTACTCTCACTGGGTAAAGTCAAAAGAAAAAGAGGGACAGAGACTCAAATTGAGCTTTGATCAAAACTTTGCTCGGTCAATCTTTAGCCTATCTGTCTGTTACTTCAGTGTGGCCCCTGGTTAGCTCTGCACTGTCACTCTTCAGGACGCTTCAGATGTACATGAGGCCCTCTTTGGGTTCCTTAAATACGCCAAACTCTTCCTTATAATGGAATATTCACATCTATTGCTACCTTGGCTAGGAACGCTCTTTCCTTGGTCTCCTGCACGGTTGGCGCCTTCTAAAACTTCAGTATTACGTTAGAGCTTGGATCTTTGGGATGTATTTTCCTAGCTCCTTCCTGTCACATAGATTAAGGGATAGATGAAGGAAAAGATGGAAGGAGAAAGAGAAAGGCTACTTAGAGCCTCATTCATTTTCATATAGCCTGTCACATTTGTAATTTCACGTTTGTCTCTGTTTGCTGTGTATCTTCTCTGGTGGACGGTACGATTCACAAGGCAGGAACTTTGTCCCTTTCACATATATTTTACACTTAGCACTAAACTTAGTACACATGGTCCCTCGTTAGATACTTGTGGGATGAGAGAATAAATATACTGGGTAGTATACTGAATCACTATAATATTTAAAAACAAATCCCAATAAAGACAGAAATTGAATAAATTATAACACATAAATATATGGCAATATTAGGAAGCCACTAAAAATCATGTTTCAAATATTTCCCATGGCTAAGGGAAATGTTTAACACATAACAATGAACAAAAATGCTGAATATAATACTATATATATATGCATATATACACACACACACACAGTAAAATCAGGTTTTTATATGTTAAGCTGCTTTTTACTGAGTAATGCTGAGAAGGATGTACCACAGGGTATATTGAAAACCACTGTTTTAATTTAGATAAATACGAAATTGAGATAATGAAGTGTATTGTTATAAAACCATGGTTTATAGAGATTAAATAATAATCCTAACGTCATATTGTTAGAAAATAGCTGTGTTGAAAACATGAATCCAGTTATGGCTTAAAAGTTCATGTTTTTTACCAGTACACTGCAAGATTACATGTTAGCAATGAATATCTCTGACTGGAAAGAGGTTATTTTTTTTAACACGTTTCCTCAATTTTCCTTAATGGTTAAATATTACATTTTACTTAAGAAGGAAATAAGTGTTCTTTAAAAAAAAGAAAAGAAGGAACCTAAATTTTGCTTTTAAAGATAAGGACACTATTAGTGTCAAGATTTTTTTTTCCTCTTTGTGATGTTTGAACTTCTAAAGTCTGTTAGTGTTAACACTTGCATTAGCTAGCTTAATTGTCCTACTTAATCATTTCAACACCAATTTTAAAAGACTAGGTCTTTTTTTGGAATTACTTTCAAAGTTAGCTTGATTTTATGTTTATTTCTTTTTATTTCAAAAGTGTTTTGAAGTAGAAGACTATTAGGAAGTTTTATAGCACGAAGCATAGTGTTTATCCAAACCTTTAAGAATTAGTAAATGTCTAGTTTTCCATGTATTTGAAATATTCACCTTAAATGTCCAAGTTTGTACATTTAAATTTTTATAAGTGTATGTAGCAAAGAACTGTAGATGGATGTTAATACCAGTATGTAGTTTTTCTTGGTGCAATGTTATTTGGTAACAATATTAAAGTTGCTTTCTGTATATTTTACATTTAAGAAAATGAATGGATATACCAAAGATACTGATATCTGTATCTACATTTGCCTCTATTGCTCTATCTATGTGTCTACCTATCTACATAAGTGCAAATTCAGAATGAGGGAGAGAGAATTTTAGAAAGAAATATGTGTGTCTGTGTGCATCCCTCCAAATATTATATATATGTTTTTATAAAATATATATTTTATTTTACATAGTCATATATTTTCCAAATAACTTATTTTTCATATTATATATCTACCCATCAAATATTTATGTGTATAAATCTTATATATTTCATATATGCTTATATCATGTTTTATATTTTACAATGCAGAGCTGATTCTCATCATTGATAGACTCCCGACTTGCCAATTGGCCTACTTGCTAAACATATTTGCAGCCCCAAAATCAAGAATCACACTGCTTCCATAGTCATTTGAGGACATGCAGAGTAGTAAAAAATTGGAGTTGTCTGGGGCTTACATTCCCAGCTGAAGTCAAACAAGAGGACACGGCCTTCTAGTTTTAGCTCTCATACCATACACGTGTTCTTTTCATCGTGGAGTTAGTGCCATGTTTTTTTTCACATTCGTGTGCATTTTCTTGATGATTTTGCACTTAAAATGGCCCCCAGGGCGCCTGGGTGGCTCAGTGGGTTCAAGCCTCTGCCTTCGGCTCAGGTCATGATCCCAGGGTCCTGGGATCGAGCCCCATATTGGGCTCTCTGCTCAGCGGGGAGCCTGCTCCCCACTCTCTCTCTGCCTGCCTCTCTGCCTACTTGTGATCTCTGTCTGTCAAATATATAAATAAAATATTTAAAAAAAATAAAAAATAAAATGGCCCCACATGTAGTGTTAGCATGCCAACTAGTGTGCCTAGAAACAACAAGGCTGTAATGTGCATTATGGAGAAAATACATGTGTTAGATAAGCTTTGTTCAGATACAGGTTATAGTGCTGCTGGCTATGGGCTCGATGTTAATAAGTCAACGCTAGTATACATTCAGAAAAAGGAAGAGGAAATTTGTCAATCTGTATGTGAGATTAATCTGGAAAGTGCTAGGGTAGCGTCTGTACTAAGTGATGAAGCTATGGGAAAAAACTGTAGATTCATGAGATGACAACAATAAGATAACTCCCTGAGTAGCACTGTTGTAAGGTTGAAAGCCAAAGAAAGTTACAGTCATGTTACCCAGGGTCAAGAAAATGTTAACCCCTTCTTGGTAGTATTTTATTATAAATAAAGAAACATAATATTAACTATTTGTAAGAAATATATAGTAAATAAAGTAGAAGCATTAAACAAATGTATGTATTGATTGGTTGATGAAAAAGTTATAACCAGAGGCTTGTAGGAACTTAACATTCTATTTCTTCCAAGAACAATGACTTAATAGTCACTAATTCAGGGTTTGCGGCCCCTTTATAGAATTTAACTGCTGTAAATAATGATAACTGACTCTGTTTCTCTTTGTGAGATATATATATATATAGATAGATAGATAGATAGATATAGATATATATGTATATATATATATATCTTTTATCTTCATGATATATTTAATTTCATCTCTTTAGATAATATTTAGAAACAAGGAAATATCAGCTGCACTGAACACATCTAGCAGCAAGGTCTTTCTTTCTAAAAACCATTCACAACTAAAGTAACCAGAGCTCCCAGATGATTAGAGAGTTGAGGCGAGAAAAGTACAAGATGAACCTGGTGCATTTTGTTGCACCAGGAAATTAGGAAATGCTTAAAGAATCATGAGATAATGTGAAATGAACATTGAAGGCAAATAAAGTGGCATGCACTAGCCAAATTTTGGGCAGTATGAGCATTAAAATAAATAATACTACTGGATTACAGCTCATTGAATAAAACAAAGATCCATTTTTCATAGTGTTGTAAGTAGGGAAGAAAACAATATCCTTCCTTAGGACACAACATAGAAGGATTAATGAACTATAAAAAGAAAGTAAGATGTTAAAGTTAGTAAGTACAAGTTTGATAAGTAACAGAATATATGCAATAGTCTCAAAGTATCTCCCAAGAAAATATTTACTATTGAAAAAGGAAACAATAACTTTACAACGGTGAAAACTGGAGGATACTTAGACCATCTGAATGATCTACTCTAACATCATCACTGTTGGAACAAACCTACATCACACCCCTCCTGAGAAGATTCACTGAGGACACTAGCCCTTCAGTGACATTCTTGTCTTGCCAAAAATACATGACCTACTTCTGTCTTGAAGAAACAGCAGAATAACCCAAAATTGTTCTATAAAATACATGACCTGTTCTCCTCAAAAAAGTCATTTAAAGAAATACAAAGAAAGGTTGAGAGATTGTTTCTTACCAGGGAAGACTAAAGAGTTATAACAACTTAATGAAAGTGGGATTCTGGTTTGTATATTGAGCTAAAAAACTTCATGGAATTCACATATGGATTTCGGGTTAGATCATAGTGCTATGTCATTGTGAAATTATCTGATTTTGATAGCTATACTTATACTGTAGATAGACAAAAGAATGCTATTTTACTTAGGAAGTGTAAATCAAAAATTTTAACAGTAAAGGGACATAATATTTCCACATCTCTCTAAAAAGTTTATAAAATGTATGTTTTATACATATGTGCAATATATGCATCTATACACTATGTACATATATACAAATATGTGTATGTGTGTGTACAAAATACTAAAGCAAATGAGACAAAATTTAAACAGTTCATGAATCTGGATAAAGAGTCTATGGGATTCCTTATGCTATTCTTGAAAATTTTTCTCTAAGTTTAAAACTACCTGGTGCACCTGGGTGGCTCTGTGGGTTGAGCGCCTGACTCAGGTGGTGATCTCCTGGGTCACGCGCTCAGAGGGTGGTCTGCTTGAAGAACCTGTCCCTTTCACCCTCTCCCCACTTTTGTGCACATCATCTTTCTCTCTCTCTCTAATAAATAAATAAATCTTTGTAAAAATTAAAATAAAATTTCATCAAAAAGAGAGTTGCCTGGGTGGCTCAGCTGGATGAGCAAACGACTCCTGATCTCGACTCAGGTTGTGATCTCAGGGTCATGGGGTCAAGCCCTGCGTCAGGCTCCACACTTAACAGGGAGTCTGCCTGATGATTCTCTCGCCCTCTACCCCCTCCCCTCCCCCCAACTCATGCATGAGTTCTCTTTCTCTCGTCTCTCAAATAAATAAATCTTTAAAAATTATATCAAAAAGATATAATTTACAAAATACATACAATATGGATTTTTATAAATGACATCACATGATAATATCTCAAAAGTTCTCCTTTTTAAAGAAAACAGTTTAAACACACCACACAGGCTGAGCAATTTTTTGAAAGATCTTGTTATAATGATGATTTTTTTTCAGAAAATAGTTACCAAAAAATAAAAATACCTCTGCTTCTTTCCTCTTTAGAATCTAGTCAAAATGGGTGGAAATTTAAATAAATAAAATCCAGCACTTGCTGGTGTGAATGACATTTAATTTGTAATTCTTTATAAATATTTTAAAAGGCTCTAGTTTATTGCTAACAAAAATTATTAACAACGAACTTTCCTAAGAAAATAATCTGAAATGCCCATTTAAAATTCATTTGTTACAACTCATGTCATGTTACTATTTAACACTGTTTAATCCTTAGGCTTTGCATGTGCTTCTTAGTAAAAAGTATCACATACCTGTCTCTAAGTTTAGCCATGTAACATTTACAAAGGTAAAATATATATTTAGGGAGACAGTTGGTAATTTTAAACTTGGTGAAAAACTGGTTAACTATTTAAAAGTGACAAGAAAATTAAAGGTATGTAATAACTACCGTTTCTTTAAAGGCAGCTCGTTATTTTAGGGTTATTTATGAAATATGTGTTAAGAACATTGTCTCTGAAGCCAGATTACCACAGAATACTCTTATGTAGATGTTTACAAATTGTGTGATACTTGGCATACTCTGTTAACCTGTCAAGATGTTAGTTTTCTCAGGGTGCCTGGGTGGCTCAATGGGTTAAGCCTCTGCCTTCAGCTCAGGTCATGATCCCAGGATCGAGCCCCGCATCAGGCTCTCTGCCCACCAAGGAGCCTGCTTCCCCCCACCACCGCCTGCTTCTCTGCCTACTTGTGATCTCTCTCCCTGTCAAATAAATAAGTAAAATCTTAAAAAAAAAAATCATAGTTTTCTCATCAGCAAGCTATGAATTATACTGATATCCACTTCATAGGATGGTTGTGAGGAATACATATATTAATATTTGAGCTATTACATATGAAACATATTAGCGGTGTTAACAAGTGCTAGCAATCATTATTCTCAAAAGTAAAAAAATAAAATAATAATATCTTTCAGTTTATCAAGATAAAAACAAAAGCATGTTACACTGAAAATGTTTCCCTGGATCTGTATCTACCTGAGCATAATTGGAAAACAGAGTTCATCAAAATAACACAAAATAAATGAATAATTGTCACCCATCGTTATTTCTAGTATACAATTTCCATTATATTTCACATGATTGCCACCTTTCTTATATCTAATTCACACTTTTCATTATTCTCCATGTTTTTTTTCTTCTGTCCTTCAACCAGTTCTTTGTCTGTCCTATTAAATATGTTCCACTTTCACGCTCTTTGTTCATATTTTTCATCATTTCTTTTTTCTTCTCATCCGAGTATCTTTTCCATTTGCTCTCTGAAAATATTTTCCCTGTCTTGGCTGTCACTTGGCCTACCTTCTGTCAGAGTCTGGTTTCTTCCGTGTTTTGCAGAATGTCTCTCAGAGACGAAAGATCTTTAGAGGTACATGCGGCAGTGCCAATTTCGTAGGGCTTCATTTCTTAGAGTTTGCTCTAAATATTCTTAAGATTATGCTCAAACAGTTTTCACAACTACTACTTTCCAGTGAGAGTGAAGGCAAAGAGCAGAGGGTTACAGGCCTGGGTCCTGACGTGGCCTGTCGCACCCACGCTCCGTGGCAGTTGGCTGGAGAGGGTCTCTGCCAGCCCTTCCAGGAGGCGCTTACAAGGACTACGCAAGCAACTTACTCGTCCGTCCATGTCGCCTGCTGCTTCTTACCAAGGTAATAATTCTTTGTGAGTGCTATATGTATTTATAACACATCTTTTAGAAGATACCTATTTGAGGAAATAAATGCATATTTGCAACTTCTATGAACCCAGTGATGATATTGACAGTAATGCTAAAAATCATAAAAACATTTTTCTCTTCAGAATGCCTGGCTGAAGATTTTACTCAAATTCTCAGAAAAAAAGGTATCTATCATTGCATTGCTCCAGGCACGATTTTTAAAAAGAAAATATTAAAAGGAAAAAAAATCAGATTTGTAAATATCTTTGCATGTATACTTACTATCAATTCACAACAAATTGCTTACTAATTATTTTCAATATTAGTGAAAGTCATCTAAAAACTCATGTTTACTATCTTCATTAGATTATATATTCATATTTTTTTAAATAAACATGACATGAGTCTCATGAGTTTTTCCATATTGGTAGAAATGATTTCAAGTATCTTGAATATTCCCTTAAGGAATAAGCTACTTAGATTTCTGAATGATATATTCACTCTCCATGAGTCCATTTTATTCTTCTTTGTTTAATAAGGTTTGGGATAATTTGATTGTAATTGACAATGCATTAAAGTTATTATGAGATAGTTACCTAACATATTTTCTTGGAGACATCTGCAATAATTCTCTGAACTCCATTCCGTGGTAATCGTTTATTGCTAAATTCGTCTCCTATGTTTTTCATGTTTAAATCCTGATTCAGGTTTTAGTTTGTGAAGTTTTAGCAAACAGGGATCTAACATGTTAGAAATGACAAAATTTATGAAACATATAGTAGGAAAACTTGATATTCTGGCCTCCAAAGTCCTCCCTTTGCTATTTCTTGTAGCTTTCTATCTTTGAACCATGAAACAGCATTCTTACAAAATAAATTTTGTTGAAAAATACGCTTTTACTTATTGTTTCATAAAAATCTAGAATCAAGAAAAAGACAATTTTCTTCCTTTCCCGATCCACTTTTTGTTCTTTTTGGTTGAGAAAAAAAAAAAAAAAAGGGGGGGGGGCTTTTATTTTGATAGATATTTTAAAATTTTGGATTTCAAATAAAATTAGTAATAATAATAATAAAGGAAATTTCAGTTGCAAGAAGGCAATGTGCAAATGTCTATTCATCAGGGAAATTCTATTGTCAAGCACTTTATATTTAAATTTGTTTTAAAAGCATGCCTACAATTTAAAGTCAATGCTTTCCTCAGTGGCCTTTTCACATTGTCTTGATTTCTGCCCATTGATTTAAATTTGTTTCAGTTGTACTTTTGATATTGAAATCTTCTCCTGTAATTTTTACTTTCTTTTTTTTTCTTTTTTTTTTTTTTTATTTAATTCTTCCAAAGAACTGTCAGAATCTGTGGTACCAGGAGAGCAAAAAGAGACTCATATTAGTTGAAGTACTTCTGTATTCCAGAATAATAATCTCCATCGGTTCATCTACATCTATCTCATCAGGGATTCCCTTCCAGGTACCTCCCCCCCAGCCCCAGCAAAGATCTTATTCATTTATTTGAGAGAAAGACTGAGTGAGAGAGAGAGCATGAGTTGGGTGGGGGGAGGAAAAAGCAGACTCCCCACTGAGCCCCCACTGAGCGGGGAGCCTGCATGTGGCTCCATCCCAGGACCTTGGGTCATGACTTGAGCTGAAGGCAGATGCTTAACCAACTGAACCACCCAGGTGCCCGCGCACACACCGCACTCCCCCGCCCAAGGTATTTTAACTTCAGTTTGAATACACTTATTTGATTACTGCACCATATTTCTTTGTTGTCAGATGTAAAAGAATCTTTTTTAGAACTCGTAATAATTCTTTGTAGGTTTTTGTGTGCAGAAGACTGCTATAAAGAACTGCAAGCATGAATTGTGAATTGTGAATATCTACTCCAGAGTCCTACATTAACTTATGATCCGAACCTGATGATTTCCAGGAGTTTTTCAATGTAAGTTTTTAATATGCATTTTTCATTATTTATATTCCTGTTTTATTATATACATATGTATTCCTATGTATTCCTACATATTCCTATATATATATGGATTATATATATGGAGAGAGAGAGAAAGAGATTTTAGAGGTTTTAGAGAAGAGTTTATAAGTAATTCGGATAACATGATACTGTGTGGGTCTCAAAGACGTTGGGAGTACAACGAAAGAATAACATTACTCTGTAGGAAAAACTAAAAAAAATATGTATACCACTGGTACTTTGGTACTGTGGCTCCTACAAAAGTAATTTCTTCTGAAACTAATTTTTTTGTCTTTCAAATCTCTGTCAAGCCTTCTAAATAAACCTAATCATGAAAGTTGTAATCACCTGGAAATGGAAATCACAACCATTTTCAAATCACATGAAACAAAATAAGTGGGGATGGTACTTAATATGCCTGTTAGACACGTAGATAATGTAGGTAATGAATGCAGCAGGAAGCAGTGTCCCCTTCTGCTTGTCAGGTCCTTGTCGTTTATCTCTTACACTCTTTTCCAGCACATGCAACTAACAGAGGCTCAAGAGCTCAATGTCACCCAATTTCATTATAAACGGGATTCATAATGATGGCAATTTGCGGCAAGTCCCACGTTTTTGTATGAATATGTGAATTTATTTAGAAGATGAATCACAGTGACCATCCACTCAGAGATCTTCAAAGGGAAAAATGCTTTCCCGATCTTTTTTACTTAAGCCCACAGGATTTTCCTCTGCCATTAGCAAACTGAACTGAAGAAGCTGTTTAACAGTGATTTTTAAAAGTATTACTCCTCTTAATGATGCTTCAACAACTTAAAGGATATACAAGAGAAATTGCACTGCTGTATTTTCTTTGTAATAAAATAATCTTCATTCTTCCATTTCTATATTTAAAGCAAATCGTTTGACACTTCTTTTATCTGATTCTAGTGATTTCATGGATTTTATTGGATGTTAAATACTATATACTTTTGTTAGCTTGTATTTACTCACCAATATGTGAAACATTCAAAGAGACTTTTCAGTACTATATGTCAATAAACAGAATGTGGCCTCCATTGTTCATATGACATTTTTAAAATAGCCATCTTCTGACATATAGATGTGTTTGATCATTAAATGTTCAGCAACACAATTATTCAAAAAGACAAATTATTTTTGAACCATGGTCATACACAATGGAGCCAGGCCACACTCAAATAGTTACAAATTGACTTGTAAAGGAAGTAAATTAAGACACAATAGAGCTAATAAGCAGAAAAAGGCCAATCCTGCATTTCTTTTTTCAGCATTGTTTTAACAAGTACAAGAGGATAACGTGACTTCTTTCTTGCTAGCTTTGCTAGCTACATACCTAGAACTATTTCTTCAAACATGTTCCAGAAGCTCTAAAAACAAAAACAAAAACTGAGCAGAAAATTGAAATTTGGGACAGTAAAGTATTAAAGAAAAAAGTAATATGTATGCTTTTGACAGAAGAAATAAATTTCTGTTGTTTCTAATAAAGGAGTGTTCTAGGGGCACGTGGGTGGCTCAGTCTGGTCAGTGTGTCTGCCTTTGGCTCAGGTCATGATCCCCTGGGATCGAGCCCAGGGACCTGCTTCTGCCCCTCCCCCTGCTGCTCCCCCTGCTTGTACCCCTTCTTCCTCTGTCAAATAAATGTATCTTTGAGAAAAAAAAAAAAAAGTAAAAAGTAATGGGGTGTTCTCAGAAGGAAAAATAACTGAATTTTAAATGAAGTCACTTATTCAGAGGTTGTAAGATAGTAACTGCTTTCCGTACCTACAGCACCAGGGTGCAACTCTGTAGACATTGAGGTTTCACAGTAGGGGAGTATAAATTCAGTAGTTACTATATTTTTATTGTTACTGTTTTTGTTATTGTTATTATCGTTATTTTAATTTCAGAGGGCTGTGGGGCTAAATCAACATTTAGATTTCTGTGTGATTTCTGAATGAATCAAATTTAACTTTATCAATTAACTGTGCTAAAGTGTTTTGGCATCCTTTCTTTTCCCAGTTTATTCCATTCTCAGTTACATTAAATATTATTTACATGGAAATTAAATATTCGTTAGTATCTCCCAGCATGTGGATTAAAAAGAAGTCAATTTATTGGTTAAAACTAAAGTCTTGGCTGTAGAAATCATCTGAGGGTTCTTGGAAGTTTTTACTGCCTTGAATGTTTCTGCAGGAGCCCCGTCCCCAACAGGTACCCTTTCAAGACTTGAAAGTCAGATTTGTAGGCCTCTATACAACGTCTGCTCTTGGAGCTTCTGTACTGTGTCTGTACTTGAGTTTGTTCTGTCCCCCCTTTTTTTTTTAAGATTGTATTTATTTATTTGACAGAGAGAGAGAGCACAAATGGGGGAGCAGCAGACAGAGGAAGAAGCAGGCTCCCCACAGAGCAGAGAACCAACTTGGGGCTCTATTCCAGGACCCTGGGATCACAACCTGAGCAGAAGGCAGACGCTTAATGAATGAGCCACCCAGGTGTCCCTGTTTGTTCTGCTTTAATCCAAACTTGACCCAACAACCATCTGCCCCAGCCACTTGATCTGCCATATTATGAAAATTTTTTGCTGCTTAAAAGAAAATATGTTAAAACAGGAAGTTGTATATAGGCATATGCATGTTTTTTTATATTCTCAACTATGTTTCCACTTCCCAAATTTTACATAATGAATGTATTTTATTGTATATCAGAAAAAAATGTTTTAAGTATATGCTAATTGAGAAGTTGATTTGTGTCCTATTTATAAGAGACTTTTAATTTAGGGGCATTTATTGTAAACTTACAAGTGCCTGAATAATAATTACTTTAAAATTTTATTGCGATATTATAAAATCAAAAGAACAAAGAAGCTTCATAAATAATTTAGAATTCACCGATTCTATAGAAAACTCTATTATATTACTTTAAACTTTTAATTTAGTTAAATATTTACAGAATATTTACTAGTGAATATGTATCCTTGAAGACTAATTCAGAATAAAATTAGAAATTAATGGGAATATAGAAAAGATATAGCACAAAATTAGATTTATGACCTCAACTAAAATCCAAAAAATATTTTGAGAATATTTGAGCTTTATTAATTTAGAAATTCAGAACTCAAATCACAAAGATATGTGTGCAAAGATAATTTCAGAACTAGCCATAAACTTTTTAAATGGAACTCTTTTAGAAAGTTTTAAATCCATTAGTTATTTCTAAGGCTTTGCATAAATTTTCAGTAGAGGCATTCTTAACTAGAACAAGAATTCTGAGCTCTAGCTACCGGTTCTTGACCCATTTAATAGAAGTGAAACTTGATTTGTAGCAGAAATAAATTTGATGCTGGCAATGAGACAGACTCCCTTCGGACTGGTGTGGTAGTAATAGCGCATATCCCCGAGATAACTTTAACTCCCCGCATTCTGCCAATGTGTGAGCAGTTGCTTGTGGACAGTGTTAACAGATATTAGGTATAAAAAGTTAAATGAAGTAAAAGTAACAATTTCTACCTCCTAAATATTTCCCCAGCTCATCTTCTTTTCTAGTTCCCAAATTTTATTCTGTCCATCATTTTTATTCTCAGTGTAAGATCTTCCTAAAATATTCTATTTTCTCTTTCTAATCCTCTGTCATTTTTTCTTTACACTAGTTCCAATATTTTTCTAAAATAAAAATAAAAACATGATAAAAATAAATAAATAAAAATAAAAATAAAACATGATGACTAATGAATAGATAAAGAAAATGTGGTGTATATATACAATGGAATATTACCCAACCATCAAAAGAATGAAATCTTGCCATTTGCAATGACATAGATAGAGCTAGAGTCTATTTTGCTAAGTGAAATAAGTCAGACAGAGAAAGACAAATACCATAGGATTTAGCTTATATGTGGAATTTAAGAAACAAAACAGGCGAATATGAGAGAAGGAAAAAAAAAGAGAGGAGCAAACCATAAGAACTCTTAACAATAGAGAAGAAACTTAAGATTGATGGAGGGAGGTAGACAGGGGATAAGCTATATGGTTAAGTATTAAGGAGGGTACTTGTGTTCACCAAGAGTATTACATGTAAGTGATGAATCACTACATTCTAGTCCTGAAACCAGTGTTATACTAAATATTAACCATCTAGAGTTTAAATAAAAATTTGAAAAAATGTGATGTTATTAATCTCCTCTTTTTAATCTTTTAATAAATCAACAAAATATAGTTATATAACTGAGTAGTTACAGTCAGGAAAAAACAAAACAAAACAAAACAAAAATGACCTGTATGTGTCTCTTACCACATGACAACAGTAAAGAATCTGAAGAGGAAGTTCATGTCAGCTGAGTAGAAAGCATTTATTTCCTATGGATTTTAAAGAAAAAAAAAATGAAGAAATTTTCCATAACTACCTTACTTAAAGTAGATCCTGTATTCTATACCAAAACATCCTATTCTATTATCTTCTAAGTATGGATATCCATCCATACGTAGAAATCTATGTCTTTTATCTCTGCATCTTTGATTTATAGAGAGATAGATATAGACAGATAGATATCTATACTTTTTAATCTATCTATCATCTTCTATCTATACTTTCCCATAGTATATTTAGATGGATAGATTGATAGAAATCAGTTATTATATGGCCTGCCTATTATCTTTTGTTCCCTGTTGTATTATTACACTCCTTAAGGGCAGAAAATACATGTATATCTTTCATCCCACTACTTAAAATACTATTTGGCATTATACATAATTCTTATTGAATAGATTGATGATTACTGAATGCTGTCTGTGCGGTAGAGGCATGCCTAAGCTCACTGATACACTACTAAAGGGTAGGCATTAGTATTTCTCTCCTGAAAATAATTTTGCCTATATGTCTACAGTGAATTAGAAGTGTATATTCTGTTTGGTTCAGTGATTACTACTTTAAGTCTATGCAAACTACTACAACTACTACTACTACTACTACTTCACAGACAAGACAGAACCACATATTTTTTTAAACTTATAACTCACTCCATTGGCAACCATATTTTCTTTTCTTCTTTCCTGTTATGATAAAAAAGTTATCTCTGTTCATTTCTAAAGCCAACCATTAAACTTGTATAATGTTGCCTTCTGCAACACACACGGTGAAGTTGTTCATTGTTCCATTGATTTATTGATTTTGCACAGCCTCTCTAAGTTCTCCTTCATTTAAGCTCATCTGTCTTTGAAGAAAGGAAAAATCAAAAAACAAACACAATGAGAACAAACAAAAACAATTGAAGCCCCATAACAGCTAGTAATTACCCTTTCTACTATCTTTCAAAGTCATTTTTTGGGGAAAAAGTTTCTATAAAACAATTGGCTTCCTTTCCCTCACCAGCTACCCTCTCTTCAATTCATCATCTAGAAAATCTATGACTCCCTTCATCTATCATATAAAAATTTTCAATATTCTACATATAACCTAAATAATAACAAAAATAGCAATAATAGAAATAACTAGTGCTTATACTTGTACGCCTTGGTCTTGTGATATATATTTTATATGTATATTCTCATTTAATCTTCATAGCAATCCTATGGGATAGATACTACTGATAACCCTCTACATTTCACAGATGATAAAATTATGCACTAAAGAAGTTACATAATTTGCCCAGAGTCACAGAGTAAGTAATGGCCAAGCTGGGACTTGCACTATGTCTGATACCATCCTTAAGATTCTGCTGTCCACAATCTTTTAAAATATTTGCAAATTATCTGTATTTTTAGAGATTTTTTGGTGTGTCTTAATCTGAATATTTTAAGTATTCTACTGGTGAAAAGGGGCCTATTAGCCACAAAAAATATTAAATTCAGTATCATTTTTCTATTGTTTTTCTGTTTAATTTCTATCAGCTGAGTGAGAAATGCTAAATGGATGTGTTATTTAGATAGGATAGCAATCTTAGTACATAGTCAACATCTAAATTGGTAACGTATATAGAAGAATAATTTGTAGGTAATTTTGTTGATTTGTATTTAGTTTCTGAAAGTCATTTGTAATTTGACCTTGACAGGATATGGGGGGAAAAAAAAAGCACCTTTTATCACAAAACCTTGTAAGGGAATAAGGGAAGAGACTGCTGTACTGAATATGATGAAAACTATAAAATGATTAAAATGATAGTAATTACCTATCCCCAATTCCATTCTCCTATTCCCAACCTCATAATGGAAGACTGAGGCCGGAGCATCCTTTTCCTGTTAATATATACTGGCAAACTTGCTAGATAGATTTATGACTTTTTAATCTTGGCTCACTTAGTTCTATTTCTCTAAAGTCAGAGAAAGAGAGAGAAATAGAAATACAGATAGAGAGAGAGAGATTGAGAAAAAGTTATTCTATTGAATGCATATTAGAATAGTCACAACACCCCTAGTTTATGAGACATTTAAAGCACAATTCTGCTGACCTCCTGCCTTGGGTACTGTCTTCCAGAGTGGGAAGAAAAGAAAAGATCTATCTTTTATTACCTAGCAATGTGGACAGTCTAATGATTAATGTTTTAGCTGCTGTATAGGCTGTTAAATTTAATAAATCTGTGCATTTCTCTAGCTAGTAGATGGATATCTTTTCTCCTTATCTTGTTTCGGTCACAGATTCAAACCCCTTCTCATTGTATAGGAAACCACAGTTTTGAGGTGAGATGTTTCAGAGGCAAGACACTGTGTTCAAATTTGAAGCCAAAGGTTTACATACTAAAAACTGCATGAAGTCATTAATTACATCAGCAAAAATCTGAGGCATGTGTGTGGCAGTAGATTCTGAAGAAGGTTCATCTAGAAGATAAGAATGTCGTTTTTAATCAGCGTTGCTTCTTTTCCATATGGGCGCGCTTGCCAGAAATCTTAGACTCAGTGTTTGAGCAGTTCTAATCATTTCCTCTACTACTTGATGAAAAGCATTCAAAGGCCTCTAAGCTGGAAGGAACTGAAATGCCAGGCACATCAGTCAGGATTCTGGTAGAACAGGCACTGAGGAGCTTTTAACAGAGTTATTATTTACCAGGATGAAGACGAGATGCAGGCAAGCCACAAAAGATGGCACCATCCCCTTTTAAGAAGCTTAAATTATCAAGAAGGGAGACATATACTATAAAAGTATGCTTATCATTTCTATGAAGAAAAAGAACATATAGAAACAGGATGGGGTTTTATGGAACGAGAAGTGATAGTGTGATGGTAGTTCAGTAGTGAGATAGGAAGGAATGCCTCTGAAAAGAGTGAGCCATGTGTATACTCGAAGGAAACGCCTTACTGGCAGAAGCATTTATAAGCACACAGGCGTGTTTTAAAAACTGCAAGAAGACAAGTGTGACTTGTCTTCAAGAGTAGATGAAAGAGGGTGTGATGCTATCCCAAACATCTAAAATATTTATGCTGTTTTTCTCTGAAGCCCAACCCCAAATCCTTCTCGTCAAGAAAATCTAAATCATCCAATCTTAGTTATTTGACCACTACAGTGCACACCACTCTGCTGGGGTAGGGTGAGTCAGCATCAATACTGCCGACAGTGTCCTATCTTTTTTTTTTTTTTTTAATGATTTTATTTATTTATTTGACAGACAGATCACAAGCAGGCAGAGATGCAGGCAGAGAGAGCGAGAGGAGGAAGCAGGCTCCCTGCCAAGCAGAAAGCCCGATTCGGGGCTCGATCCCAGGACCCTGGGATCATGACCTGAGCCAAAGGCAGAGGCTTTAACCCACTGAGCTACCCAGGCACCCCAGTGTTCTATCTTTTTAAACAAGAAGTTTGAGAAAATTGTTTTGGCCTGGTGGTTGTGAAAGCATGCAGGAGGCTGGAGAGGGAAGAAGACTGAGCTCTCTAGGGGCAAATCCTTACAATAGTGGATAGGAGCTTAGACCAAGACTTTGTGACGTCACATAGGGGAGGCTGAGTGTAAAGGAAAATATAATAGAATTAGATAACACTAGAGTTGGGAAGGGACTCAAATAAATTTTCTGTTTGCCTGTTTGTTTGTTTGTTTTGTCCAGTCACTATAAAACACTGGAAGCCAGAAAGTTTTAGAGAGGTTAAGTGACTTTTTTTTTTTTCAAGGTTGAGATCACACAGCTAATTAGTGGCAACCCAGGGATCAGGATACATATCTTCTGATTCCTCATAATTGATGACCTAGAAAATAATGTGACTTAGTTCTGAGGAAGCACTTTCCTAGAGATACCCTGAGAATACTTCCAAACACAATTAATTAAAACAGAACTGGTGGCAATGTTAAAAGAAATCAGAAAACAGCATTAAAAACAGAATAAATTTAGTGTATATCAAAGTGTGTCATCATGGGAATGGCTCTCAAATCAAACCCTGAAGGAGAATAATGTGGCCTCAGATCATTTCAGAGCCTAAGGCATGAATCTTCCATGAAAAATGCTGTTTGTCTGAATTCTTGTAGTAAAAATATGGGCACTCATTAAAGTAAAATCTCATAAGGAGAAAGAGAAACCCACCAAAAATTGTTGAGCAAAATTTCTTCACTCTGTTAATGCAGCTGCAGAAAATAGCAAAAATGTATGCATGTAAGTTTAGAGTCTACGTTATCCTTACTTGAATCTTTGCTTGGCCACGTATTAGATATACAAGATGGGACAAGTTATTTAATCTCTCCAAACTGCAGTTTCCACATTAATTTAAAAAATAGCAAAAGAAAAAAAATAAAAAAACAAAAAACATGGATTCCACTTAATATCACCAGCAATATTTTGAGGATTATTTATATATGGCATGCAAAATGTCCTACACATTTGTAAGCTCCTGATTTGCAGAACAGAGACATTATTTGACACGAGACTTTCCAAAGGGGTAATTTTGAATTCTTGATTTAGAGTATTTTTCATCTCTTTGTTCGCTGTTCTGTTTCCTAACTAATAAGATCTTTCAAAGGTAGTTACTGGGAGTGAGATTTGGTGAAAACATTTGTTGTTCCCAGTAATGTTCCCAGTAATGAGTGTTGCTCAACTGCTTGAGGCCCCCAAAGACTGACACTCCAATAAAGGCTGTAGAGAGTAATTGGCAAAAGAAAGGTTAAACTGGAAAAGAAGAAATTTCTGAGTTCTAAGGAGACAGTTGAAAGAATCAATGAACTAATTAAAAAGCTAAAAAAAAAAAAAAAAGTGAAACCATGGATGGGTCTTGATGTCCTCAAGTACTAAGAGACACAGTTGTCATGGAGGTGACTGAAAGGCCAGAATGTTTCTCCAGGAGAAAATGAATTAGGGCACACAACGCGAATGGCTTCAAGAGACGGAATGCATGGGAAAGACATTCAAATTACTGAGAATTATAAGAACTTTAGGTCTTCCCTTTTCCTTTTTGTAATTGATGAATCCTCTGTTTCAATTTCCTCATTCACAAATGAAGCTGGTGATACTTAAAAGCGGCAAGGAATATTCCCAAATCCATTCAATAAAAGCCAAATAAATATTCGTTAAATAAATGTCTTACACTAGAGTTCAAATGAAGAAAATTGGTGGAGACTTGAGTCATCAGGGAGTGTGCCCTGGTGGCAAATTCCACGCTTGATAACTCTAAGGGACCCGAGCAGTGACTAACTGATGACAGGCAGTTGTGCCTCAGGTCACGGCTCTGGTTACAGCTATTTGGCAAGATCTTATTTATCTATTATTTGATTATTTATTTTTGTATTCTGCACCTCGTATTTTAGCTTTTTGGTAGTATAACTTCAAGGAACAAACGTATATGTAACTTCTCAGCATAAATGAAGCCTTTTGGCTTATCTTAGTGCATCAGGAGAGGCCGCAAACTGACAGGAAGGGCCCACACTCTCCCTCTGAAACAGTCCGGCATATATTGAAGGGGAAGGACAGCAGGGGTTCACCTCGGAAGTCTGTGGACCGCCCTGCTACTAGAGTAGTGTTTCTACTTTCTTACGATGTTACACCTAAAAAATTCAACTTTTACAATCAATATTTTTGTGCTTATTTGAGGATTCTTCTAAAAAGGGTTCATTCAGCTTAAAAGAATTTCCTTCAGCATTTTCTTAAAGTACACAACCAAATTTGTGTTACCCATAACAATAGCAAAAAAACAAAAACAAAAACAAAAAAATCCACACAAAAATGAAAACTATAAAGGTATTTATATATTCAATTATTACACATTAATATTTATGTCTTTAGTACTTCAAAACCTTACTTGTCCCCCATCTGCTAATTTGTTGACAGCTCATAATGATAGCATTCCTTTCTGCATTAGTTTCCACATATACCATATATTGTCTCATATTTTTTCCCTCAACTTAAAACATCTTGCATCCTCTTTCTTACTGATGAAATAGTCTTAATCCTATTTAAGGATTAAATACAGCATTGTCCCCTCCAAGAAGCCTTCCCTATGCACACAGGTTGGATGATGTTTCTCCTCTCTGCTCCCATTCACGATCCTGTCCTATTAGCATTCTTGATATTTTACCTTTTATAAACTGTCTACTCCACTCCCAGAATTTTTTATTAGAGGGCAGTAATACTGTTATTTTCATCTTTTACCGCCAGGGCCCACACACTGACTGTTACTAGAAGATGTGTAATAAGTGCTCATTAAACAAAAGGAAAATTAAAACACAGTGTAAATCTCCCAGACACGCTGACATATAAGCATACTCTGGGATTACTTACTTGAGGCATCACAATCTCTTTTGACATACACTTCAATTAAATACAGTGTGCTTTTTAAGGAATAGACAAAGAAATTCTAATTCCGAGAGTAACTACCACCTTTTGGGAGAAGTGGGAAGACCCCCTCCCCAACCTTCTATAAACCGAGACCATTATTGTTAATGATATTTTGTGTACGTGAAAGGTTTGTTGGGGAGAAACAGTTCTTTCTGATATTGAATATAAATTAATTGTAAAGCCTGTTCTGTTCCCTTTTTTTCCCCAAGTGGATAAAATATATTCATGATTTGAAAGCTGTAAAAAGCTATTCTGAAACTATCTGCAGACAGGTTGCTATGGAAACCACATTTTTTTGAATAGTACAATAAATAGTCGTCTAAAAGAATACTGAACACAGTGCACCTTGCTCTAGTAATTATAGGGGGTCTAGAATTGAAATATCTGTGACATGTTTTGCTTTCAGCTGTGTCACCACAGCATATTTATTACCACAGTAGAATATTTTTTGTAAAGAGGTGAGATACAAAATGTTTACTTGCAGCAATAACTCGAGATCTAGAAGGAAAAGAACAGAGATTTTTGCTTCAGGGTTCCGTGGGTGGGTCCTACCACTCTTGCCTTACCTGTACCTATGCCACACCTATAAACCAATGAGGCTAAACGCTTGAGATAATAAATCACGAGATTCACTGGAGATCTAACAACATAGAAAATGAAGCTTTTGAGGATATGTGCAAGGCTCAGGGAGTTCTAGATCATCTTCCCTCATATCTTCTAACTTCCTGTTGAGACACTAGATACCAAAAAGACCAGAAGAATGAGACAGTGTAGAGTAGAGATGAGGGGATGTGAAGGAAAGAATAAGAAGGACATGCTTGCTCCATCTTCTTCCTGTGTAACTGGGGTGTGAAAGATTTCCTAGAAGTTAGGAGAGAGCTTCTGAACACAGAAGCTAGTTTTCATTCTCACCAAACACTTGGTGCCTGAAGTATCTACAGAAGTGCTTGGTGCTTTAGGAGTTGAGGGAGGACAGACTTGTGTAGTGGCCCTGCACAAGGTGAGGAGACCAAGGCTGCCCATCAGGAGCCTTAGCTTACAGAGGCAATTGCTCAGGAAGGCTGGCATGGGCTCAAGTGGCCACCCAATGGCACAAACAGAGCAGGGAACTTGCTAGAGGTAAGGAACAGGGGAAGAGGTCCTGTCTCCCTGTCTCACTTGTGCACAGAGGCAAATGAGACCCATGATCACGCCCCAATGAAGTCAACATTTATCACTATCCTTCATGAAAGGACAGAGGAGAGATTTCAAAGAATAAGCTTTGAATTGGACAGGGGCCAAATTTTTAAATACCCAAACTAAAATGATTCTTGACTTGACCAATATATTTCCTACAGGCAATAAGATTGGTTTTTATTCTTGAGCAGAATGAAAAGTTCTAAAGAAGTGTAGTTTGTTGTTCTAAAAAAAGTTTTTCTTTTCTCACATATTATTACATTTTTGCCTTATACACATATCAACTTCACCCACAGATATGATGTGAATAGTGGGAGGTTGCCAGATCTGTCCAGGGTCCTAAAGAGTTGGGACAAGAAAAAAATAAAACGAAATATTTAACCCCAGGAATTCTGAATTAAGATCTTCCCCCCCCCACTCTTCTATTCATTCCTCTCATTATAATGAGTTCCCCTAAGCCTTTCTTGATACTAGAAGGAGGAAGGTAAAGCATGACAATAAGAACACTGGTATTCTAAGAGAAATTGATTTTCTTGTCCACATTCTGGAAAGATAAAATTAAAGTTCATTGCAGAAAATAATCCTGCCATAAATGTCTAACAGTGTTAATGCAAAAAAGAAAAAAAAAACTTTATTAGTGTACTATGGGTCCTAGCTAGATAGTTACTTAGTAGGAAACAAAACAAATTACTTGGAAAAACTTGCACTCTTTATCATAGAGGGAGGTGGAGAGAAGGAAGAAAAGGCAGAGGAAGTGGGAAAGGGAGGGATAGAGAGAAGGGGGAGAAAGGGAGGAGGGATCAGTCATGCTCATTAAGTATTTTTCAAGTGTGTCTATATTTGTAACTTATTATTTTACCAAAGAGACTCTTGTTACACTTATTTGACACATTAGTCAGAATGCATGTCTTTAGAAGTTACCTGAAAGACTTTATATATCATTAGAAGAGATGCAAAACTAAGCATATTATTTAATTTTCATAATTAAATGTCAAGACTAGCTAACATTGCATAACAATCCAACATAAAATATGGATTATTAGCTAAGAAAGAGAAACAGAACCGTTTGAAATAAATTCATTCTCAAATCTTCATAGAAGAAATAAATACATCCAAAGTTCATTCAGCTATGTTAGATGTGCAACTTGAAATGTCAGAAATTTTCATTTATTTGTCAAATTTAATCTGTTTTGAATTACACTGTTAGTTTTTGAACATCCCACAAGCAAATGATGAAACAATAATCAGTTGCTGTCATAAATAAGCGCCTGCACATAGTTAAAATAAAGAAAAGCATTCTCTATTACAATCAGTCTAATTGTTTCAAGAAGTTTTCTCTTTTATAATTTTGTTTCTAAAAGTATGTTATGTCAAGTAAGTGGTATGAGATTGTGTGTGTGAATTGGTGTACAAACACACAAAGAAAGACAGAAAAAAAGATAAACAGAGCTCTACAAAATTGGTTATTATTATTTTAGAGAACATAAAAAAGGTCTCAGATTTAAAAAAGCCATTTTTATTAAAAAATTCCTCCAGACAGTCCATGGACTCCAATTATACTTTTCAAATTCTTAAAGCTACACTTAGTAAAAATAAGTTTCTTCCTACTTCTGGTAGTTACTCTCCCCTGATATTCATGATCAATTTAGAAAAAAAAAGGTCACTTCAATGGGGACACCCCCCACCAGCTGCATCATCAGAAGGTCCCAGAGGAAAGCACACACTCACAAGCATACTGGTTGAACATCTTGTAGAAATGGTATGGGTCAGACTAACTGATCAGCAAAGAAGCTGACAGTCTAGAGCAGAAATCCATTTGCAAGTTTACATGTCCAGTAACTACTCAGGTTGTAGCAGTATGTGAGAAACAATAAATTAGGTAGAAAACCTCCAAATGAGATCCTGTTAATCTATTCCACAAATGAATAAATATGTATAGGAAACAGAAACAGAACTTCTTGGCAAAGTTAAACTCATGATTATCTGCTAAAATGAATATTCTAACAAAAGTTTTGTTCCTGAAAATTTGGTTAAAATTCGTTGGAAATGCATTTAGCAACATATAAATACCATTTTTACTGCTGTTGTTATTAATACGATTATGATTATTGGTTAGTGCTTATTATCTGCTGCAAACAAATAAACAAAAAATGATTGGTTGATGGTAATCTTTGTTTCATAATAAAGAACCCTAAATTTAGGGCTTAAAGCAGCAACTTATTATCTCTCATGACACTGGGGATTGACCCAGCTCTGCTGGACCGTTCTTGCTTTAGGTCAGTTGGGCAGGGAGATCCTGGCTGTAATTTCAGTCATCTGAATGCTCAGCTGGGCTGGCTGAGGATTGATCTTCTATCCTTTCCCACTCTTGTTCTTTTTTTTTTTTTTTAAGATTTTTATTTATTTATTTGACAGAGAGAGATCACAAGCAGGCAGAGAGGCAGGCAGAGAGAGAAGAAGGGAAGCAGGCTCCCCACTGAGCAGAGAGCCCGATGCGGGGCTCGATCCCACGACCCCGGGATCATGACCTGAGCCGAAGGCAGAGGCTTAACCCACTGAGCCACCCAGGTGCCCCCCGAGTCTTGTTCTTAAGCACAGATCTATCTATACGGATTCTTTGTGACAGTAAAAACTGGAAACTATCACAACTTGAACTCTCCCGAGGCAAACTCATTCTTTATCCCTGTTTACAACAACCTTGGAACATTCTTTTCATACCTCAACTACTTAGAAGAGTAATTTACACATACCAAGGTCTAAATAACTATGTATTACATTAAATTGAGCAGGTCGCTTAGAATATTACCACACTTACGCTTTTGATTATCACTTTTACAAAGAAGCATCTGCATAGTGTATGAATTACATGAAATGAAACAATACTGAAGGATCCACTACTTATCTTGAATATTTCTGCTTGGTAGGATTTCTTATGCTTTTATATTAATTCTTCTTCTTCTTCTTCTTCTTCTTCTTTTTTTTTTTTTAAATCTTTTTTAGAGGGTGGAGAGGTAGAGGGAGAGAAAGAGAGAATCTTAAGCAGGCTTTATGCCCAGCGTAGAGTCTGACATGGGGCTTGATCTCACAACTCTGAGATCATGACCTGAGCTGAAACCACGAGTTGGACACTTAACCAACGGAGTCACCCAGTCGCCCCATATTATTGTTTATTTTAGAAGGCAAGAAGTGATAGTTGAGGTTTTAGAAATAACTACTAATAATAACAATAGTTAACAGTATGGAGGTTCCTCAAAATATTAAAAATTAAACTACCATATAATATAGCAATCCCATTTCTGGGTATATATGCAAAGGAAACGAAAACGGAATCTAAAAGAGAACCCTGTATTCCCATGTTCACTGAACCTTTATTCACAATAGCCACAATATGGAGACAACCTAAGTGTCTATAAACGGATGAATGGATAAAGAAGATGTGATACACACACACACACACACGTACATACGTATATATAATAGAATATTACCCAGCCATGAGAAAGAAGAAAAACGTGTCATTTGACAACATGGTTAGCTCTTGAGGGCATTCTGTTCAATGAAATAAGCCAGATGGAGAAACACTGCACAGTGTCATTCTTATGTGGAATCTAAAAATAAAAGTTAAACACATAGAAACAGAGAATTGAAAAGTTGTTGCCAGGAACTGGGAGATATGGGGAGAGCTTGGCAAAATGGTACACACTTTAAGTGACAAGATGAATAAGGTATAAAGATCAAATGTATGACTAATGACTACAGTAGATAATACTGTGTTTTATAATTGAAATTTGCTGAGAATAGGACTTAAATGTTCTCACCGAAAAAAGAGGTAAATTTAAAAAATTTAACACTGATTAAAGTCATATTATCACTTAATGCAACATCAAATAATTACATTAACTATCTCATTTGGCCCTCATAATTATCCTGTGAGGTTCACATTGTTACAGTCTGATTTTGTGACAAGGAACTGATGGTTGGAGAACTTATTTAATGTCACACAGATATTAAGTTATGGAGCCAGGATTGGACACCAGTTCTTAATCCAGATTCAATATTCTTAACCATAGTGTTATATGAGTGGAAAAAGCAGTCCTCAAAGAAACTAGTGAGGGATGCATAATTAATTACACATTTATGCATAAAAAGGCACAATGCAATCTAGTGGGAGTATCCCATAGTGTCATCCTTCAAAATAGAATGTCTTTTGGGGGGTGCCTGGGTGGTTCAGTAGGTCGAGCATCCAACTCTTGATTTCAGCTCAGGTCATGATCTCAAACTCCATATCAGGCTGTGTGCTCAGCAGAGAATCTGCTTAAGGATTTTCTCTCTCCCTCTCCCTCTGCCCCTTCCCCTGCTTTTGTGTGTGCTCTCTTTCTCTCAAATAAATAAGTAAATCTTTTAAAAAAATACAATGCCTTTTGGAATTATTACATTGAATCATACAAAATTGCCACTTTGTAGGTCTTAAAATTTGAATATTGACAACTTCACATGATTTAAACTAATATTAACAGTACAAATTAAGCATTTTATATAACATCAACAGAATCCTAATAACCAATACTTTATATTTTAATAGCATGGCACGTAAAAAGCAAATAAACCAGTTTTGAATAAGAAAGTTGCCAACAGTATTACAATAAATATTACATTGTCAGAAATACTTAGTGCAATATTCAGAGGGTCATCCGAGCGATATCAAAATATCATAAAGTAAAAGATTTAACTCAGATTGATTGTGTTGTTCATAACAAGTGATAATAAATGATCTAGAAGAAGCTGAATTCATTCCTTTATTGCTATTAAATAATCTAGTTTTACAGTCACCAAATAATATTGTCCTTAAGTTTAATTTATGTAATAAAGAGCAAATCCTTAAGGTGTTTTATATGTAGTTATATTTGTGAGTTTGTGTGTACATAGGGAAGAATATGTGTATTCTGTAGAATCTCACTGATAAAACAAGTCAGGGGAAAGTGATTGATAGACGTGTAAAAGAAAGTCACTCAGGTTGGGAAGGTCAGCTTGCTAATGGTTGTCAAGGGGTCTCTCCAAGTTGGTCTCTCCAACTCACTCTTTGTGAGTTTGCCTCATTGCAGGATCTCGAACTCCCTTTTGCAGGCTCAGAGACTTGAATTTATGAGTTGACAGGGTACGGGTCACATTGACTGAAAACAATGAACATTACGCCGTTTTATACAAAGTATGTCTGTTTCTTAATTTCTCAGCAGTTTGCAGGGAAAGCATGAAGTATGAATGAAAATAATCAGTTTTAAGACTCACAGACTTCATGGCAAGAGATTAAGGAAGATTGAGTTAGACTTCCGATATACACAGATTATTCTTGACTTTCAGACCGAACAGACATGATCTTGGATAGCGTATCTCTTCTCTCTACAGGGCCTGAATAGAAACTAAACGGATTGTTGATCTTTGTCTATGATGCTCTCAAAAGTCTTAGGGATATCTGCCTTGACTATATCTCCTGTTGCAAAGTGGTTATGTTTCTGTACCTGACACTCACCCTCACCCCTATTTTTTAAAGATCAGTCTGTCTATCTACCTATCTATCATCTATTTATTTATTTTAATTTATTTATTTGAGAGAGTGAGAGAGAGAGGGAAGGGGAGGATAGGTGAGAGCAGAGGGAGAGCGAGGCCTTTTTTTTTTTTAGAGATTTTATTTATTCATTTATTTATTTATTTGAAAGGGAGAGAGCACGAGCAGAGAGGGGAGGGGCAGAGGGAGAGGGAGAAGCAGACGCCCTGCTGAGCAGGGAGCTGAAAGTGGGGCTCTAGCCCAGGAGTTTGATATCATGACCCGAGCCTAAAGCTCAGCAGACACAACCAACTGAGCTACCCAGGTGCCCTGGGAGGAAGTGATAAGTAGACTGCATGCTGAGTGCAGAGCCTGACTTGGGGATCTATCTCATGACCCTTAGATCATGATTTGAGCCAAAATCAAGAGCTTAACTGACAGCATCACTGTGGCGCCCCAAGCCTCCACTATTTTAGACCGAAAGCGAGCCCCTGACCCCAAATAACTGATCTCCAGGCTGACCAGTCATCTCTGGCCACAGTGTGTATCCTGGTTTAAAATGACGGGTTAATCAGTTTTCTCTTTCAGGGTTTTGAATGGGAGTAGAAATAATGTCATTACTTCGGAATGGTGAAATTGAAATTATAAGGCAACTGTCACGTCAATGTTAGCAAAGAAGATAAAGAGTAGAGGCTGTGTTAGTTTATACAGTGAGAAGAATGAAGTATTCTACAAAGAGAAACAAAGTAAGAGTTTGTCCTTACAGAGAAGCCCTTCAAGCGAAATCATTTTCTCCATACTATTTAAGTGACTTTGTTTCTTACAACTTATAGCAAGTCAAAGAAACATTGTCAAAATGTCTTCTATGATTTTTTTCAATTGTTTATTGCCTGTGAGTGCATATTTGTGAATAATACAATATTCACATTATCAACATAGACTTTTCTTCCACTTCAGCTATTCTTTCTCTTTTAAGAAGACTTTGAAAGATTTTATCACAGATTATTTTAGGAGTTAACTCAAAGGGCAACACAATTTCTCTTATTTTCAGCTTCTTCATTGACTACATCTTATGGTTTCCCTGTAATTTGCTTATGATATTAATAAAGTTAAACTGAAATTTCAATATAGGAATATTTACCTATTGTAACTTGGCATTTACTTTAGGTCCAGTTTGATATAATAATTAACTTTGCACTAGGAATGAGAAATGTACCAACTGGATGTCTGAGAAAGCAAAAAGTAGTAGAGTTTAGATAATATATTTTAAAAAATAATTTTATCTATGCCTTTTACAAATTGTCCCAAGTAATTTCTAAGTATTTTACACATATAAACTTTTAAACTTTTAGCATACATTTTATTATCCAGTGTGCTATGAAATCTGAAATTTAAAAAAGGATCAAAGTAAGGGGACTAAGAGTACTTTCCATGATGAGCACTGAATAATGTATAGAATTGTCAAATCGCTATATTGTACACCTTAAACTAATTCAACACTATATGACTGCAATACAGGAATTAAAATAAAAAGAAATAAAAATAAAAGATTAAAGTGTCCCCATGGCACTTTATCAAATGTAAATTTAGATATTTGAAAGTGCTTGCTGTATTACAATCTCTATTGTTTTTGCCAGAAAACTTTTTATCAAATTTAAGACTCATGGAAACCTGACCACATAGATTTGACACTTAAAGTGATTTTATTTATTTTTACAGAGAACTGTATGAATTCAAGAATGGATTTCACTACTCTTAAAAAATAGGTCTGTTTTTTTCCATTAACTTGAATCATAAGTCATCTTTATCAGTCTTATTCCCTTTGAATTGGTGCTTTTATGTTCCCTAAGAACATTCTGAGGTACTTTCTTTGCCTGGATTTGGTTCAAGGATCCTGGATATATAGAGATAAGCTACCACCTCAAATTCTCAAGTCAACATTAAAATTTCAATGACTTTTACTATTGTTGGATGTTGTGCTCAATCTGAATTTTATCCCAAATCTGAAATGGCAATGCAACCTATCAAGAAAAAAAAAAAAAACTGAATAGTAGCTTAGTACATGGTCTTAGTGGAGTTCAGATTAATAAGGAAATCTCAGAATTACTTTCTAGGTGTTAACTGTTTAGTAAAAGAGGTTATTTTGGAGTAATTAATAACTAAGGTTTAATTTCCAGACTACCATTAAGACTCTTAATAAAGTGGCATGTACATACATAATTTTGCACCCCTCATTAATCTTATACATCTCTTTTCCACTTGTGAAAGTGAGGCAGGATATCGTGTGTTAATGTGTACAGGTAGCTATCTATTTAAAATATACTTGGGCTAATGTTGTGTACGCCTTTAAGTATGCCACCTTTATTGCTCAATACTTAAACAATAAAAACTTAATAATAATTGGAATTTAATAAAAAATAATGACTGGGTCACAAAGAGATTGTCACCATACCTTTAAATATAAGTTATCATGCTCTATTTCTTCAAAAGATGATAAAGACATATTTATATACTCTTTTCTCATTGTCTGCTTCCCTAGACAAGTTTCCTTAATTCTCTGATGGGTCCAACTGACCACTTGGATAACTTTTGCTTATTGATCTCTAACATAACAGTGCTGTGTTACCAAAAGATATTTCTCCTTGTCTAGTCCTTTGACTAAAGATTTTCACTTGTATTCATTATCTCACGAAATAATTGTAACTTTGAAATTCCTTTTTAGCTGGGCTTCTCCTAAATCAAATCAAATCTTATTAACTTTCCGAATTGTTTTACAACCCTCTTGGCAGGTAGTTGAGGAGGAGATCCTGGGTTCCAGCAGCTTTTTGATCTCCATTCTCTTGCTTCTAAGTGATCACTTCCTGCATCCAAAACCAACAACACAATTCTCAAAAAGACCTGCGTGTGCAAGTGAGAATTCCCAAGGAAGTTCTAAAGGGTGTCTGGTCCTAATAAATGCTAATAGTAAGTGCTCTGAAGGTACCTTAATTAGAAAGTTGAATTTCAGGGCAACTGGGTGGCTCAGTCAGTTAAGCAACAGAGTTTGGCTCAGGTCATGATCTCAGGGTCTTGGAACTGAGTCCCACATTGGGCTCTCTGCTCAGCGGGAAGTCTGCTCCCTCCATCAGCTGTTCCTTCCCCTTGCTCGTTCCCTTTCTCTCTCTCAAATAAGTAAGTCAAATATTTTTTAAAAAAAGTTGAACTTTGTGGATCATTTTCTCAGAAAAAATGAATATTGAAATTAAAAGAAAAAAAATACACTTAATTTAGGAGGCTCATTGGTCCAGAAAAGGTGTGTTCAAGACTTCAAGTGTTACTACGGTGTTCACCAAAATTAAGGACTCTTCTTTTAAAACATCAGGAATTGGAAATTGTTTTTGCATTGTTAGAAGTTCCTGCTTGAATATATATACAACACTGTATATCATAATACACGTGTGTGTATGGTACATTATACATCTGACATGTGTTATATATAATATATAAAATAATTTTAAAGGCTCTGAAAATCCATCTAATTTTATTTATCCTAGCTTTTCTGAAAACTTTGTTTATCTGGGAATATTATTTCTGCACAAGATATTTTAGTATATGCTATAAGAATCCCAAGAACACAGGTAAGAGATTACTGTACTAATCAATACTTGAGACAGATCACCTTGATAAATCCCAAAGTTTCCCTGTATGAATAAATCATTTTTTCAAAATTCAAATACAGTTTGGAGTATATTCCATAATTAATACATAATGGGCACTTTGAGCAACTTTATATTTATAAATACATAACATTTTGAGCACAGAATATTAACTAACTTTGATTTGACTTGATAAGTCCGACTGAGTAGGACATGGTTTAATGCCTCATGCATCCTTCAAAGCTTATCCTCACCTTCCTATGTCTAAAAATGAAAGTAAATATTCCATGCAATAAACTGTTCTGTTATGATCTACCGAACAAAAGCCTCTGTAACTCTAAGATCTAAAGTGGCATGTGTACTTTCTAAAAGTTGCAGATTTCTCAAGGACTAAACCAAGCATTTTCTTAAGTTAATGCATTTATCTCTTACCCAGTTTCAGTGACCCTCTCAAACATTTCAGGAAAACCATTCACATTGTGTGGTTTATTGTCCATAAGAGCACCATTTAAGTCATGGGAAATAAACAGCTTCCAGTGAACAGACGGACTCTTCAGAAAGTTCAATTTCAAGTTAGTTATTTCATACTCAGAATTGTAGTTTCCTCTAGAAGCAATGTTTCCTTTAGAAGCACTAGGTAGGGGATACAATACATCAAGTTCTCAACCAGGACACCTCATCACCTTTTATAAAATGATTTCCTACAGTAGGAGTTAAGCAATGATAATGATAAAGATAGCTTTTTAAAAAACTTTCTCTTATGAATTGTGTAATTCATAAAAATTTAAAAATTAAAAAAAAATTTCTTTTATGAATTGTGTAATCATCAAGTTACAATGTTCTGGGCAGGCATTCTACTTGTTGCAGTAGAAAGTATATTTCCAGGATTAATCTGAAAGAAATTCCCATTGATCAAACTCTAAACTAGGTGCAGCAAACTAGACAATAAAAATATGTTGGCTTGAGTATAAAAATTACACTGAAAAGCTTTAAATTAGTTTTCCAAATATGTTCATGTAGTTATGAATATCTTAATTAGTGTTTCTGAATTTTTTGTGGTCTATATGCCCTCTGAAAAATCTATTGAAGTTTGTAGACTATTTTTCTGGAGAAATAAAAGTTGAAATTCCTCCAAATTACATTTAATTTAGGCAGGTTACAGGTGATGAAAATTGTGTTCAAGGTCTCTAGTGTTAGCGTGATTTCACCACAATCAGGAGCTATTCTCTTAAAACATCAGAAATTTATAAATTGTTTCAGCACTGTTAGAAATTCCTGCCAGGATATCATTTTCTAATAAATGTCCATAACTACAACTACTGTTCCATATTAAAATCAAATAACACCTATATTATTTTGGGTACAATTTGAAAGCTTCTTAATGCTTAACACAGAGGGAGGAAACACTTGCTGGGATATCTAATAAAATCCAGTAGAGTTTCTAGATTAGCTGTTAAAAGACACAGAGGATATCAAGGAAGTTATGGGAAGGAACTTCTCTGGAAGAATGATGTATATTTTTATGTTGAGATTTGTCAAGATTGTCCTGCCATCCCCTCTTCATAAGCCCTATCCACAGTATATGATGTGGGTCGTTTGAACTCCGATGAATCTGGAAACATGTAAAGATTGAATTACTTAGTGTAGAAGAAAGTTTAGATGACTTTTTTTATGGCCTACATGAGTCTTCAATGAAATACGCACCTTTGAGTCAGAATTGAAGACTGATGTTGGTTTCCCATTTGATACTTTGATCTCATAAGGAAAATAAAAGCTCCCAATTTACTGAAATCAGATTGATCTTTGTCTTTTTGTAAATTAGAAACCCCAAGTCCTTAAATCCACACTAAAACGACTGCCAAGACCCTGACTACAATGAAGTTAAATATTTTCTTATTAAAAGTATGTCAGTTTTTGAGCAATGCCCATTATCCCACACAGAGATCCCATTAGTGAAATGGCACCATCATCACTTCTACCCCAATGAGCTGATGATGTATCATTCTGTCAATTTATGTAGAAAGAGACCTCAGCAATGATGATTCACATTTCTTTGCACATAAATGTTATTCCCACAGAAGTCCTTCCAAAGGATCTCCATTTATTTGGTTACCTGCCTAGATACTGTTTAATTTTATGCATAAAAAGAAATAAAAATGGAACACTTGGTTTTTCTAATTATTTTCAGAGATGCAAGCAATAATCTCTTAATCCATGGAAATAAATTTTAAAATAGTCATTTCTGTTAGGGTAACCAAGTTAACTCTTTAGACTCAGATTTTTTAAAATTCTTTAGTTATGTAATTTATCATAAAAATGTTCAGTATTCTAGTTTAAATTAATTTGGAATACATATCACACACATAGATGAGTTTATTTATAGACCACCTGACATGACTAAATTGTTCTCTTTTGCAGCTCTTTGCCTATTTATTTATAAGGTATGTAAAAATAAATGCAACTATAGCACATAAATATTCATAGATTCTAGGGATCTGAATATGTATATAGCACCTGCCAACTACTTTGACAGGCATGATAGGTTAGAATGCATATTACAAGGGCGCGGGGGGGGGGGGGGGGGGGGGGGGATTTTTGTTTGGGATTAGGTTTCAGGTCACTTCTAAAACAAATGCAGTGCAAGTTTATACAGCACTCACAAGCAAAAGACAATGTTGCTTAGAAATGGACAAACCATGGTAGGTTTAATTGCGTTATCACCTTTACAAATATTTGGTTAAAATCATCTCTTTATGGTGAAATGCTGGTACTCATTTTAATCTTCATTGTTTTGTAGGTTCCTTTCCTGAAAAAAATATTCTGGAATCCCACCCATGTGAAGAGATGAGATGTCCCTTTCAATAAGAATATAGGATATGAGACTTCATTTTCATAATAAAATTCCAACATAACCACATTTAAAATATGTATGTATATATATATATATATATATATATATATATATATTTAATTTATTTGAGAGAGAGGTGTAGAGGGAAAGAGAGATGGAAAATCTTAAACAGGCTCCACACCCAGAGCAGAGCACAACATGGGGCTTGATTCATGACCCTATGATCATGACCCTGAGATCATGACCTCAGCTGAAATAAAGAGTTGGGTGTTTAATTGATTGAGCCATCTAGGCGCCCCCAATATAACCACCTTTTTATTTCATTTCCAAAACACCCAGAACTACCTTAATGAGCTGTCTTAGTCTTGTGCTGAATCTTATTACATAATAGAATCTTACTGGTTTATCACGGGGAAAACCTGGCATAGAGAAAAATGTAGAGAAGTTAACAGAAGAACCATGATATTTATACAATGCTTTACTTAAACCTAAGAACTTAATCTCAAGATCCTTGTTAAATTCCATTATCAGAAGACTATGTATTTTGAGCACAGAATACTTGCCTTTTGCATTTGCATGAATTGATTTTAGTGTGATGTCTTCAACATCTACCAAAAGTCACCACCTGTCCTTTCCATTCCCAGACCCTTAAACATTAGTGCTCTGCAAACTTCTGCTCAAGGACTTCCTCTAGAATATGAAGCAGGAGTATATGCTCTAATGCTTAATTGGCTTAATTTGACTTTCAGGTCTGACATTTTTAAGCAATGGGAACCTGGGAAACTTAATAAATTTCTGTCAGATAGCATACATTGTTGTGAGTTATCAAAGGAATTTAAGTGAAACATTTAGATCTGTGATTTAAAACAGTAATAAACTACCCCCAAATTTTGGAATCAATGTGTAAATGCTGCCCTTCTCACTCAGACACATCCTCCCCTTTGGCTGAAATTCACATCTACAGTCTGACCACCACATAATTCTTGCCCATTTAGTTCTCCTGACCTAACTAGACATTAGTGTTACCTAATTGTTCTTTGACAAAGAACTCTCCCCAACTTTAAGACAACTTGAAACTTGGTTCCTTCCAGCCTAGTCACTGGATTCTGCTCTCTGATATTTTGTCTCATTTTATGTGTTAGGCCCAGACAGTAGTCCTGAGCTAGCAACAGTCTAACATTCTCCTTCTTCCTATCCCCAAGTTTAAGAACACAGCTAAGGTGCATATCCATTTTTTTTTTTTTTCACTCATCTACCATGCCCTCAAGATCTCATTTTCTCCTAAATAGCTCTCTATTTTGTCTCTTAAGATCTAAATCTCTTTGAGAAGGAAAATTCTCACTTTCTCTAGCTAATGATTACTTCTGATATTTAACACGAAGCATTTTCTTCCTAAGAAGCTTTAGTTCTTCTTTGATTTTCTGAATAAATGTAATACCCAGAGACCGAATATTTAAGGCATAGGGCCGTGTAATGTCTTTCTCTCCTTTTGGATTTGCAGTAATTTAAGAATTTCATTGTTTCATTTTTCTACCAAAGTTCATGAAAATGGAATACACGTTTAAAAAGAATATAGGCCTTTATTTCCTTTTTAAAATTAACCACTCTTCTATGCATGAAGCCCTGACATAAAAACTAATGATGATGGCTTCTGAAAGTAACAAATCCAGAGCTACCTTATTACCATATGGCTAAGATTACCCTAATTGACCAAAATAACTTTAAAACACTAACAGGAAAAGAATTTTACTGCTAATCTAGCACAACTAGTCACATGTTGAACTAACATTTTAATTCCAGAATATTCTTATCCTTCCATAGCTCATGTGGAACTCAGCCATTTTTGACCTTTAAAGATGTAGCTTACAGAACTGGCTGAACATATCAGTGAAAACAGGAAATATTGTTATTAAGCATCTTCCATTTCATCTTGTTTCACTGGATCTACGTATTTTTCTTAGGGTTTTTCCCCTTGTTTCTCTCTCATCTGAAATTTCAGGAAAAAGCACATGGCTTATGGTCTACTGCTGCAGCAGACACAGTGAGGCTCCCGCGACCATGTTTACCAAGGTTTCCATAGCAGCCGTTTGCTTGTTCCCCCCAAGCCTATTATTTGCTAATTTCTCTGTTGCCAGTGATTGCTAAAGCTAACATAAGGCATAATGACATGCCAAAGAAAAAAAATTGAAATGGTCATATTTACTAAAGCTTAAGGCTTAAAATCACTGATGGCCTTTAAATGGGCAACATTCACTTAAAGACAAACACACAGATGTGACTATTAACATTCCTGCCACACTGTCTGTGTCTTCGAGACCTCTGATCACATTAGGTGATTTTCAGTTCCTAGGGCACAGCAAATCCTGTCCCCACATCTCTGTTTGGCCAACCTTTACTCATCCTCAGGTCTTAGCTCAACAATTTCTTCCGGATATTTTTCTTGACTCTCCTCACTGGATGTTGCCTGTGCTTATGTGTATTATATTTCTCCTAGCATGACATTTAGTATATTTTTATTTTTGGGTTTTTTTTTTTTTTTGTCTCTTTCTTTATATTAAAAACCGTACAAGCTTCTTGGGGTGCCTAGGTGGCTCAGTCCATTACATGCCTGACTTGTCATTTCGGCTCAAGTCATGATCCCATGAGTCATGGGATGGGGCCCCACGTCAGGCTCCACACGATGGGCAGTCTTCTGGAGACTCTCTCTCCTTCTCCCTGTGTTCCTCTCCTGGCTCCCACTCTCTCTCTCTCTCTCAAATAAATAAATACATCTTTTAAAAAGTTTTTAAATAAATAAAATCACACAAGCTTCTGAAAAGGAGAAAATGTTGACCCACATGGACCATTAGATGAAGAGAGCGAGCCCTGACCCCCAGTGAGGATTAGGTAAATAAAATTCTCTACCGAATGAGAACACTATTTTCCTGCTGCATGGCAGAATTCTCGTAGGGACACAATGGGTAATTTTAATTGAATGAATGAGTACAGAAAAATGCCCTAAAAGCCTTCTTTTCCATTTCACTTTGATATTGTTAAATATGTTGCCTAAGACCTATATTTATAGCATTTTTTCCAGTTTTGATTTGAGGACTATATAGAATATCCTTCAGAAAGTAGTGACATATTAACTTTATGTTTTTTTTTTTATTCATTAGCCCCAAATCTAAGATCTGCTTAGTTTCTTAACCCTTCCAGATTTTGCTTAATCTCACAGTGATAGATTAAAAGAAAATGGTGGTGAGTTTTTCCCTGACTTGACACACGCCACTGAACGATAGTCTTTTGCAGTCCCTTCATTGAGTAGAGGAATCTGGTTCCTCACCCATTACAACAGAATTGTCCTTGTGACTTGCTTTGACCCACAGATGTCCTGGGAATGGCTGTGTCGGTTTCAAGCCTGCGCTGCACAAGGCCTCCCATGCATTTACTCATACCTTTGAACCTCTGCCAGGCGGCCAAATGAACAATTTTGAGTTAGCCTTTGAGATGATAGATACATATATACATGGTCAAGTCATTTTTGTCAATCCGGTCAATAGCCTGAAAATATCCAGATACGTGAGGGAGACAACCCACCATGTGAGTGCAGAGGCGTGAATGAGTCTAGCCAAGATCAACTAACTATGGTTCAGACCTACAAAATTACCTGGTGGCCCAAACTCTCATGAACCTTAATAACTGTTGTTTTGACGTGATTTGTCAAGCAGTGATTGGTTCTGAGTAAGTCCTACCTAAATGATCCCATTTTGTTATAGCAGTTCCTCTTCTCAGCATCCCTTTCCTTTTCCCATATTTGTATGTATATGTTCAGGAGTATATATTCACATTCATTTTATATAGTTTTTTCCTACTCCCAAATTGTAATTGAATCTCCATGTGGACAGGACCTTATTTTGCTTTGTTTTTTTTGCTGTCTCTCCAACACTTAAAAAAATGTCTTGCACAAAATGGACATGTAGTAAGTATTCATTTAATTAATCCATTAATTAATCTTGGCAGTTTCACTTATTTTTATACATGGAATATTTGCTTCTTTTACCCAACTAAAATTTATCCCCCTCCCTTATTCTTCATTTGATCAATTCTGTTTCAGCTTGCAGATTTATTGTTATCCACTATATTAATTATATTAAACAGAATAAAATAAATGGATGCATGAGTAGCTTACATGAGTCACTGCAAGAAGGCATGAAACCCTGTTCTAATGAACAAAAATTATAACTGTTCCTAGTGAGCTTCAGGCATAGCACCTAAGAAAAATAAAATCCCAGGTTTTTTCTCAATATTTTCTGTAAAAAGCTAATAAAAATTCTAAGAGTCTTACATAGTATAGGCAGCTACTAGTTTTCAATGAATTTCTGTCTATATGATTCCATCATCTCTAAAAAATAGAGAAATGACTTGCTGTTTCTAGCAAGACGAAAATGGTTACTTCTGCCCTATATCTCATCCCCTTCAGATAAGTAAGCATGAAGATTTAGGAAAGGCACATGTGGTTTGTTGATGGACCTAAACTAGCTACATGGTGAATCAGTTCTAGAAATCAATTGTCGGATGTTCCAAGTTGATCACTTTCATATTGTATTACATATCCAAGAATTGGGAATTATTTACTAACATAAATTGGCTATAAACAACCTAAAATTTCACTCAATTTAATATAAAAATCTATTAAATGAGAAAATCCACACAAAATAAGCTTAGAGTTTAAAAGATAAAAGATGTTATTGAAATTCCAATTGTATTACTTTTGTTATTCTATACAGAGCTTATTTGAATATTAAAAGGGTGTTTCAAAAGGACAATATTCTGAAATCTCTTTTTCTTAAAAGTTAAGCATATAAAAATTCTGCTTAACAACCTTAGAAGAGTTGTAAAAAATAGAGAACATCTCAGAGTTCATGATACTAAAGCAAAGCATAATTTTTCAAGTCATAGTAATTATGCTGGCTATCACCCCATTACTGAGATAATGTGAAGCTAATAAGCCAAGTAATTAGTATGCTCTAGGTCAGAATTTTCACCTCAGTAACTGAAGGGTAAATGAAGACAAAGCAGTATAATATTGAACATACAAGCAAAGGAGTAGTAACATGTTATAATGAAAATCTGAATGATCACTTAAGAAATAGTGTGTTTTTGTTTGCTTATTGAAGAAAAATAGAAACTGGTTTTTAAGCTTAGTAAAAGTTAAGACATACACTTGTGTTGCTAATGACTTATTAAATACATAAACTTAAGTGTTAATATGTGTTGAACATGTGCGCAAATCATGCATTAGATAACTTATGCTCAATTTAATTGGCTATTGTAGTTTCATAATTATAATGAAAGTCAATATTTATTTGTTGTCTTGAGGGAGAAAAATAAACAAACTTGCACTGAAGATCTGGTGCCCTCATAAAGAAGAAGAGGAAAAAAATGAAAAGGTAACCAGATGTTGAGCGTTTTTCTATTGTCCAGTAACTGGGACTAACACAATGGCTTTTTCTGAGGATAAAAAAGGGAAGATTATTCCCCAATTCTGTTTTCAGAGAGATACTAAAGATGACAACCTCCACTCCATGAGACTTAAAAGCTACAAAACTGGTACTAAATTCACCAGCCTCACTCCCCTTCCATGCCAGAAAGAAGGGTGACTTTTCAGGGTTGTATGACATCCTGGAGAGACGATCGTCCCTACCCTCAAGAGTAGAGGAGTTTTTGCCATTGTCCTCAGGTCGAGTTTTGTACAATCAAAGGATGTTTATTAGGAAGCACTATTGAGACCAACACCTGCGGAAGTAAGGGCAAGGAATTAAAAATGGGTAGAGGGAGAAGTTGAGTTGCGGCGCAAGGCAATTACAATGAAGGACCCAATCAACCATACAGAAAGCTTTTAAGTCTGAAGGACCTTCAGAGCGGACCTAAGTTGAAAGGTCACACCGTTACACCTGCACAGTGTGAAGTTACTGAATGTAGGGCTGCATGTGGAGGAGCCACAACCTTGGGAAGAGCATTTAATCAGGAGATTCCTAAGAAGTCTGAGAACTAAAGGCCATTTTCCAGCAACATCGCCAGCAACTATAGGAAGGAATAAGCTCTTCATTTCTGAGGGTGAGCTGGGTAGCCTAACGCAGCATCCATTTTACGAATGCTTTAACTCTTGGCAAGACACACATTTGAAAACTTCCACATAGAAAAAGGGCGGGATGGCGACCAGTGATCCCAGCACTTTGCACGGCCTGCGAGTGATAAAAGCGGTGAGTCTTATAAAGAATTGACTGAAGAAAGTAGATGAGATCAGGAACTTCCACCTTGTTCAAACAACGTTCGTATGGGTGTGTGAAGCTGTACAGAGCTGTTGTGTGCAGGCTGAGAGGTATGGGTCAGAAGAAAGGACTGCTGGGTAGCACAAGAGAAAATCAATTTCTAGGGATTTGTACAGGAACGAGACATTTTTTGGCCACATCTAGCCCCTAAATGTGGGTCAACCAAGAAAGGATTATAATCTGTCTCAATTAAATGAGTAGACATTATCTTTCTCTTATGCTTTCTCCCTGTCCCATGACCAGAGGAGGAAGGCCAAGAGCGTATGGGGAAAGGCAGTATGAAGAAGGTATCACAGTATTCTCACAACTCCAAACCACTACAGCCACAGACAAACCTAGACGACACTAAAAGAGAGGAGGTATGAGCAATCCGGAAGTATTGGAGATTTAAGACCTTTGGGGTAACAGTTGACTCTTCAGGGGTTGCAGCCAATAAATAAAAACTTCCATCTATTGCTCTCTAGAGCAGACAATTCTGTTATGTCTCAGGAGACCCCTCATAATGACCTACAGGAACTCAGCACCAGTTGTCCTCAACGTGGCCAACTGAATACGACTTCTTTGTATTATCCTTCTCTCCTTTCTTATTTCACTCTCCTTCCTCTCCCTCAAATCTATGTCCTGCTATAATATTTCTAAACCTTTGTCTCAGGCTGTACTTTCCAAGCTAATATATGCAAAAGTGTACTTTTCTTTGTTTTTATGTTAAAAAGGAATCTTTTTATTCCCAGTTTTATGGAAACCAAACATTCTATTAACAATACAAATTATAGCAGTAACACATTTGATAGGAGATATTTTTGTCTTCAGTGCTTTCAGCATTTTTATTGAAGAAATTGAGATATTTCCTCTCAGGGATCTTTGTATTGGAAGTATAATTTTCTTCCTCCCTAAATTTGATCAAGGATACCTGATTGCATATGTATTCCTCCCATATCATAGATCTTTGTAAGCTTTATATTGTGGTTTTAGAAATTTGATAGGCTTAGAAATATTTCTACTTAAACTCTCTAGCACCAGAAAACTATAAAAGTAATATATTGCAACCTTGGGTTGGATTTGTATTTAAATAATCACGGAGACTATCCTGGGTTCTCTTTTTGAGAAACTACAGCTGTAGGACTATCAAAGTCACTCTGAAATATTCATGTTATAACTTATATATAATATCAGACCTTCCAATAACACATACTTTCCCTTGCACTTTATGGTTTCTGCAATTTTTTTCTCTCAGTAAAATGAATACACCTTGGACATTTATATAAATCATCAGTAGAGAACTGTTTGTACCTGTCAAGCTGAACAAATGTTCTACACCCCTTTCATTGCCATGAATCTACCAACTGACTGCTTATTTATTCATTGTGTTTGCATGTTTGATTTATAAAGGAACAAAACTACATGATTGGATACATTAAGTATTACTTCATTTTTTATAGTGAATAAATGAGAAAAGGCACTGGTAGGTTTGAGGGAAATTTCCATTAAAATTAGATGCTGAGGATCCTAACTCTAAATTGAAAGAATTTGACCTAAAAAAAAACGTGTATTGAAGCATTCTTTGAAGGGAGTCAAGATAAACATTTGAAGTGTATCTCCCAAAAACTGAAAAAAGAAAGTGAGGGAGACACTTTAGATAAAATTGCTATCAAACATGACACGGGGGAAGAAAAAAAAAAAGGCATGTATAACCATCATGCTTAGTCAAAGGTCTTCTTAAAATATGGATGCTATAGTGTGATTATATATGTGTGTATGTGTGTGTGTGTGTGTGTGTGTGGGTATATATATATATATATATATATATATATATATAATGTGATTGGTATAGGTCATAATTAACTTTTTTGCCTATTCGTCATAGTCCAAAAATATCTTTTTTGCTATTTTATAAGAAATTTCTTTTATCAGAAATAATGGTTGCATTTGGAAAGTAGTTACTATAGAATATAATGCCACCTTTTTCAAAGACTATCCTTAATAATAAAAGTAAATATTTAGATATCCTGTCCTTTCTCTCCTCATTACCCCAGTGCTGACTTACCCTCTCTCTTTCCTACACCATGACCTTGATTGTATATCAAAGCTAATAAAGTAATGCTATTGTAAATTCTAGTCCCTCACTAATAGCTTCTTTTGATAGAATTTAATGCGAGAAGTAGATGAAAGGCTTAAGACCTAATCCAGTTCAATCCAGCTCTACAAGAAAAAGGTTCAGAAATGTCTCCCCCTTAATCTGAAACTCAACTGCTTTGGCCATATTGGAAGAAAAGATCAATTTGCCAAAATGGAGAAATTCCTACCCACACCTCAGGGATAAATTCCCGTTGCCAAGTCTGTCAGAAGCAGAAGCAAAGTCAAAGGAGAAATAAAGACAAAATCTAAACAGTTGCCCCCAAAGACTTTTTGATCTAAGAAAATATGAGCCAAAAATGAAGACATATTCCAAAGAAAAGGCATCTTTAGTATAACGCACAGCAAAATGAATAGATGAAGTACAGACTACCAGCATTTCTGCAACTAACCATATGGCTGTTCTGTACATGTTTATTTAGTCAATGGGAGGAGATGTGTAATAAGCCATTAATTAGGGTCAATAAATGGGCAAAACAGTCAGAAATAAAGGTCTAATGGTCTCTAACCTCAAAACTCTGGTTGCCTCTTTCCCTCTCTTTTGTTCATTTGTCATTTCCAACAAACTTTTATTGAATAGCTGCTCCATCCCAGGCACTTATATTTCATTTACTATATTCTTAGAGTAAATCTCTAAATTAAAAAAAAATATATTCCATTTTTAGGATGGAAAAAACTGAGTTTTGAAGACATGAATATTTTGCAGTTTATAGTTGTTAAGTATCAAATAATTCAATTCCTGGTCTTCTTGCTGCAGAAATCAGGTCTGCTACTGCACTAGACCTAGCACACTACATGCCAATCAACAAAATGTCTTTAAAACTGTACGAAATGTCTATCCAAAACAGTTCAGTTTACATCATCTAGCAACCAGATTATTTCCTGATAATTTTTAACTTCTTTTTTCTGCTTTTTTCCTACTTCAATTCAATATCCAAATTGTTGCCACAATTATGGTTACAAAATGTGCATCTGTTCCTATCTTTCCCTTATATTATACCTCTAAATCAAATTCTTAGATCATGATTTCTACTTTTCAGTTAGGCTGCAAAGTAACATGAGGCATGCTTTATAATCACATGGTACATTTACCTTCCCTCCAGACTTACATAATAAATTGAAGAATTCTGAACCCAATATTAACTTTCATGCAGACGTGCCATTACTTAGCCCAGAATAAACAACTCAGCATATATTTTTGTGTGCAAGCTGTGCTCTAATGATGATAGGTATCTATAGTCCTGTACTGATGAGAAGGATGAGGAAATATCTACCAGGGGAAACTGACAGGAGAGCAGTACCACAAAATCAGTGGATTTGCCACCCCATGGCTTGTTTCTCTCTTTGCCTACAAAATCTTTGTGTACACACTAAATCAAGAATTACCTCCTCTTTGAAATCATCATTAACTTTGGGCAAGTAAAGTTAAACACAATCTTCTATGGTTTCACCTGACAATTTTTATAGCTGTCTCCCTAGCCCTAATTACACTTGGATTATAGTTAAAATGTATATGTGTTTATCTCTTCAACTTCATAAGTTCTTGTGGGTAAGGACCATGCTTTCCTCAATTTGATCTAAAGATAGAATAGATACCCTTGGCTGGTAGTCTTAAAGTTTTCAATCTTATATTCTTTGTCTTGAGATGAATTAAATATTATCATATTTAGTATGAGCAAATGACAACTTCTAAACAAAACAAATATTTGTAATGAACTTAACATGTCTTAAAATATTAGGGGTTTTATAATACTAGTGAGAGAGATATATATATAAATATATATATATCCTCAGTACAACAAAATACAAAATATAAAGAATGAGACAAAACAAACCAATGAAAAACTGCTTATTATATTAATAATTTCACAATGTAGCCACATAAAATCATTACTAATTTCTGTCATTAATGAAGAAAAGCACTGCACTTGAATTGTTATACAGGTAACATACTATTGCAAATATATTCTAAAGTTTTATTTTCAGCTCTAATTTTAGATGAAAACATTATTCATCAATTTATAAAAATATCATTAATATATATTTGTGGTCTATAAAAATTGTGGGGTTTGGTTTGATTTTCATCTCTGAATTCGTTTCCAAAGCAGTTTGGCTTTCTCCACAGATTAATAAAAGTTCTCTTTAGAGTTCACATCCTATGCTGAGCTACTATAACTGATTTTGTTCACTGATAGAGTGATATCCTTTCATCCTTCACTGGGAGAGATACCCATAAGGGACTATTTATATTTGTTCTATTTGTTCATTGGTTCTCAAAGCATTCACCAATTGCATCAATTTACTTTAAGTAGATAATGAATGAGAAAAAAATGAAATTATTTGGGCAGCATTTCTATTCTATATCTATAGACTCAGAAGTTTTTATATGATGGATAAATCACTATAATTTTTTTTAAGTGAGCAGAATAGTCCAGCCTTAAGGATAGATATGTAAATGTGACTACTTGAAAAAAGTCAAATCTTCTATTTTTTGATGTTCTACCTATCCATATGGATTTTTTTTATGGAAAAATTTCTGCTCACTAGTGTGTCTATAACTGCTTTTCAGTAAACTACTTTGTCTATGATATGCCATGTCAAACCATAGTACGTATATCCATGGTATATAAGGTATCCATGACAATCATGACATGGCATGTCAGAAAAATTTGTTTATCAAAAAGCTGAGGGAAAAATGTCATAAATAAAATTGTTAACTCTTCAGGCATGAAGTTGCTTACTAAAATTATATCTCCTTGAAAACAAATGGGTTTGGGATGAATATTTATAAAATACAACAAAATCATGTCTTCATGATGATATGCAATTTTAAAATTATTGCTACTTCTGATTTTCTTTATTTTTGGTTAAATAGTTATTTATATCTCTGTGTTTTTGAAAGTCTAAAACTAAATCTAAAAACATGGTAAATGGGGAGCCTGGGTGGCTCGCTCAGTTGAGCACCTGACTCTTGATTTCAGCTCACACCATGATCTCAGGGTTCTGGGGTCAAGCCCCACATCCAGCTGTGCACTCAGTGTGGAGAATCTGCTTGGGATTCTCTCCCTCCCCTTCCCTCTGTCCCTCCCCACATCACGCTCTCTCTCGAGCTCTCTAAATAAATAAAACTTTAAAAAAATACAAATTAAAAAATCAAAAAATAAAAACATGACAAACAAAAAAGTAATGGAGAAGTAATACAGATATTTCTTTCAATATCTATTATGTTTCGAATAAAGGATAACAGAAATAATTAGGCAGGGATATGAAGTATATATTTTTTCCCCATAATTTCTCTGGAAAAAAGAATCACTTTAAAAGATAATTTTTTTTAACTTTTTAAAAAGATTTTATTTATTTATTTGACAGACAGAGAGAGACAGCAAGAGAGGGAACAGAAGCAGGGGAGCAGGAGAAGGAGAAACAGGCTTCCTGCCAACCAGGGAGCCGGATGCAGGGCTCGATGCAGGGCTTGATCCCAGAGTCCTGGGATCATGACCTGTGTGAAGGCAGATGCTTAACGACTGAGCCACCCAGGTACCCCTAAAAAGTAAATTTTATAAGTAGATAGCTTGCAGGAAAAAAAAATAGTAGAAAAGCCATGAAACATTTGAATACTCAACTTTATTTTTTAATTAACAAATTTCAAAGTGCAAATAATAACAAAGTTCTATTTTGTATTGACTATATAGTTGCAAATTTAAAAGCTTAATAATGCTCCTGCTTGTTAGAATTTGGAGAGAGGTATCCCCATGTTGCTATAGACCCTAATGAAACATTTTATAGGATAATCTGGCAATTTTACTGTTAGTAATTTATTCAATGTATATAGTTCCATTTGTATTCATAAATATATACACAATGTTGTTTATTTTTTTTCTGTTTTCAGTAGTAACAAAAATATCAAAATAATGGGTGGAAGAAAGGTATGTTTTTGCAGCACACCCTACAAAGAAAAACAATGCAGCTTCCATTTCTATAGATGCTCATGTGGAAAAATCTCTAAGATTTATTTGTATTAAAAACAAATATGAGAGAGAAATAAGCTCAGTATAGTAAGTGCATGTGTGTTGTGTATGAGAAACAGAGAGTGAGACAACGAATGTGCCATAAGTTGCAAAAAGGGCTCTTTCCAAACTGTGAAAATGCATAATAAAAAAAAAAAATCCTCAGAAGTTTTCATGCCAAGAAGAATGAAATCTGACATTTCATCTGAAATCTGACATTACTGAGGGAATATATCTCATTTAAGTCATTGAGACATATTAACATCAGAAAGTAGAAGAAATTTGACTACTAGCAAGAAAATTTTTAAAAGAAATAAGAAACTGGGAAATATAAACAAATGTACAGTTTTGAAATAATTTACTAAAATATTGTGAATAATGTTGACAATTAGAACCAATATAAAAAAATGGCCTTTCAACAATAGAGGCTATAAAAGGAATCAATTTACCACCTGCCAAAAAAGGTAGGTTAAAAAAAAAAAAAGAGTTAAGAGCTAAAAATAATGAAATAAAAACAACAAAACACAGATCTGGCATTTAAAAAGATTAGTAAATATGACAGTCTTCTTGAAGGCCTGTGTGTATCTATGTGTGTGTGTGTGTGTGTGTGTGTGTGTGTGTAAGGGAGGGAGGAAGGTAGAGATGAGGAGGAGGGAGGGAGAGAGGAGAAGGAAGGGAGAGAGAGAAAGAGAACATATATATTAGAAATATTAGAAATATATACAGGGGTTCCTGGGTGGCTCAGTCGTTAAGTATCTGCTTTCAGCTCGGGTCATGATCCCAGGGTCCTGGGATGAAGCCCCACATCGGGCTCCCTGCTCTGCAGGAAGCCTCTTTCTCACTCTCCTGCTCCCCTGCTTGTGCTCCCTCTCTCACTGTGTCTCTGTCGAATAAATAAATAAAATCTTAAACAAAAAATAGATACAAAAAGTCACAGAAGGAAATTAATACTCAAAACTAAGGGAATATAAAAAACAGTTAAATATCCTTGATGAAGACTTCAGCTTTGGGTCAAAACTCTGCCTTTTCCAATTGTATCAGCAGTGCCAGTCTCATTCACTTCCTTTTTGTTGCAGACAGTTCTATAGTCCACATGATTTCAAGCATCGAGAGCGCCCTGAGAGTGATATAGTCATCATTACTTGCCAGATTGCCTGAATAATGTCTTCCTCATAGGTAATTATTTACTAAGTAATGAGTAATAAATAAATTAATATATCAATAGCATTACATTGAATTTAATGAAATAAACAAACAAACAAAAAAACAACAAATGTATCCATCCTGTAGACATAAGAAAATTAGGACAAATTTTGACCCAGAAAAATGCATTTTTAATTCATTAATACAGAGTGAAAGAGTCTTACGAGTAAAGCCTGGACTAATTTCAATTTCTTCATTAGATAGTATTGCATCTTATTTATCTTATATGAACAACATCAAAATAATCTGAGACAAACAGAGTTTATTTGCTTCTTTAAGTCATACTTTTCAAATTTGGTTATGATATCAAATATCCACAATATTGATGAAATATATAGTGTTTCTCACCCAGCACAAAACTATTGAGAAATTTTGTCATATGAAACATTACATTTCTTTGAAGAGTTTCATTCACACCTAATTATGAGAAAAGAAGAGTTTTCTACAGATCCTTTGAGAAATGTTTGAAAGGAAGATTTCAGTTACTATACCACTCTTTTCTGTATTCCTAGCCCCACCTTAAAATAAAACTAGGGCACATTTATCCTATAATAACTTCATGAAAAATCATTATCTAAAACCCTTATTTTTGTGAAATGAATGTCCTGCTCTTGAGCCTGTCTGCAGGAGAAACACTGTAAAAATGCATCTCTAGACAAGAAATAACATGATAATAGTGGACAAGATGGAAACATAAGATAAAGAAACAACACATCTCTGTCTTCTGATAGATTGTATGGGGAAAAAATTGAGAAGGAAAAAATGTGGACTTATTTGGACAACTGAGATGGTTATTATTTTCAACAATGTGAATCACATATTAGTCAAGTGTCAGAAAATAAATTCATTTTTACTATGCTATAATAAAGCAGGGTAGAACTTAATAATATATAATATGAAGTAGACTAATATGTGATAATATATAATAGGGTTTGTTTAGCATAATTTTATTTCCTTCTTTATGCTTTTAGTATAGCACATTTTAGGGTATTTTATATTAAAGAAAGACATAGAATGCAGAGTCTCTCAATATACATACTTTCTAGTGATTATATTTAAATCATCTAAATATAGTCATTGTCTTTGGCAAAACCTATTTTTACAAGATGTCAGTCCCACTAAAGAATGAGCCACTGAATTTAAGAAATGGAATGGCTCATCCTTGTTCTACATTTTCTTTTGTGTAAGGTTGTCTATTTTCTCAAGCGTAGGGGTATCTATTTCCTTAAATGTAGGGAATTTTTTTTATGGCACCAAAGCAAAATAAAGATTTTCATTCATTTTTCCCATGATAACACAAATGCTATGACACAAAAGAATCATGAACACTAACTCAGTATATAGTCACTTGCCAAAATGTCTGAAATTCAAATTATATAATAAAGAAATAAAAATATGGCACATGATTTATGTTATCACAAAGGTTAATACCCTCTTCTTTGTTTAAAAACAAAGTTATAAATGGTTATATCTATCTTCTTTATCTTGTAATATTTTATACATATATACACATGCACATATGTTTTTATACATATATATACATATGTATATATATATTTATGAGAGAGAGAGTAAAGGAAGGAAGAATGGAAGGAAGGAAGGAAATGAGAAAGAGAGAAAGAATGTAGTGGCCTACATTAAATTGAAAACATAGACCAGAATGAAAGATAAGACTCCAATAACACTGAAAAGACATAGAGAATTGAATCTGTTATAAATGATTTATGCTCTCGGATCATGAGGTTAAAAAGGCAAAAGCTTTAATGCTCACTCATGCGAGAATGTCAAGTCACTGGTCTAGATAAAGAATTTGACAGTAATAAGATTTTAAAAGTGGATATTTTCTGGTAGCATTGTCTGACATAATAAATAGAGGTCATAAAGCTTTGGTCTAAACATATTCAGGGGGATTAATACTGCAAGCAGATCATTCGTCTGAACTTTGAGAGTGTACTTACAGGCCAATTTAATAAATGGATAATGACATAAAGACTATTTGTGAGTCTCAGGGAAACATATGCCCCTTTTGAGATTTTTATTTTTTTTACTTCACTATAATTCTTCTAATGGATAATTTTTTACTGCAAATTTGAACAAAGCTACTCTGTTTTTAGAGTAAAAAATATATAAATCACTTCTATTAACTACAATAACAGAAATGTCAGCACCACCATTAATTCTTGCATGCCCTAAAAGGTGTTTAGAAAAGTGAACCGTATAATGGAAATGGATTTATTTTAAAGAAAGATAACTTTGAATTTGAAGGAATCACTTATTTACAAAATTGATTAATCTTGTAGGAGTTCACCTTTAAAGAGATTGGTTGTCTATTATATCTGACATGTAATCCTCTTCATTTAAGCAACATATCAACTTAAAATATAAGTTTGTTTCAAGGGATGTAGGTTAATGATTAATCAAAATTATTTGGGTCTACCTGAAACATATCATGTAAATATCTGACATCCATTTAGTATAGAGACAAAATTGAAGTTTCCCTTTGAGTCCTAATACTAATGTTCAACAGAAATATGAGGACAGAATATAAATAATAAATCAACCATTTATAACTATGACTTGTTCTCAACGTAGTTTAATCCACAAAACTTAGATGACTTTAACACCTTCACTGCATATAAGCATAGAATTATCTAACACATTAGCTTATAACTTTCTTTAAATAAATTGCACAGAAATTTTTAAATGTTGAAAAGCATGTGCTTGGTAGTGGTTCATGGATGAGCCCATTATTGTATTTCCATTAAACACTCAAGGGCAGGAGAGATACAGTTCTTAGAACTTATATATGCCTCTGTGTGTATATAAAATTATAGGAAATTTGAAATTTGCATGATGCATGAAGAAAATATCATCCCTAACAAAATCCAGAAATAAATTACACAAAGATTTTAACACATCCCATATTCCTAAGAATTCCTTATGTATAATTTCTCTTCTTAAAAAACAGCATATATCATCATTTTGCCATTTTAATGGCAGCAAAACGTTGCCATTTTACTGTACCATTATTTAATTAAATTCTCCACTATTTATTTATTTATTTGACAGAGAGAGAGAGATCACAAGTAGACAGAGAGGCAGGCAGAGGGATGGGGCAGGGGGCGGGGGCAGGGAAGCAGGCCCTCTGCTGAGCAGAGAGCCCAATGCACGGGTTGATCCCAGGATCCTGAGATCATGATCTGAGACAAACGCAGGGGCTTAACACACTGAGCCACCCAGGCACCCCATTCGTTTTATAGACCAGACAATTGAGGCAAAGCTATTGCTAACTGCCAAGACAAAGCTTAGTCAACAGCTGAGACAGGATTTCAACCTACTCCATCTCTCTGGAGCCCATGCTCTTAACCATTACCTAGTAATGTCATCAAAATCACATGATGTGAAGACCTTTTACTTTTAGAATTTCCTTGGGTGTTATCAAAACTGATGCTGGTAAAGGTACTGTTCCCTAAGAGAGCTTTGAAAATACTGCTGCCTCCTTTTCTTCAATCCCTGGTGTCCAGCAATCATTCGAATTTTGTACTTCCTTGCGGATTATATCCCTCTCTGTCTTTCAAATACATTTTAAAATCTTGTCATTGTTACCAATGTTCTGAAATTTTATTAATATAACTCTGGATGTGAAAGAGATATTTTTGAATGCATATAAATACCCGGTTGCTTTTTTAGTGATGGTATCCATTGATAATTCTTACCTAAATTAATTATTGCAAGGATAATAAGAAAGGGGTGATTTTCTATTCTTAAAATTCCTGTTATATTAAAGAGTGGGCATCCAGTAAGAAAGAGCTCTTACTTTACATGTGTGTATGGATTATCAATATTACCGATGTGGCTTTACGGATTCTTTTTTTATATCATGATGCAAAGCTGTTGCTATCATTTTAATATCCTAAATTTCACCAATGGAGATTGTCTTGGGCTCTTTTGGGTTGTCTCTCTCTTATCATTTTGTTTTTGTTTTGTTTTAGCAGTTACTTTATAGAAAATGGACTTTTAGGCTCTACCCCAAACCCAGAATCAATGACTTCCCCCAAGGTGTCCTAGATTGCCTTGTATTTAAATGGAAAATTGTATTTAGAAATCAATATATGGGTACTAGGCTTCTTCATTGGTACTGAAATGTTATCACTCACAGGCATTGCTTCAGACAAACATTGAACAAGTTAGAGATAAATTATAGAATATTCTGAGATTTGCTTCAAAATAATACAATTGAGAAGAGGAAGTTGGAAGAATTTAACACAAAATAGTCATAATCATTGAAACTAGTTGATGGATACATGAGGTTCATTATACTATTTTATTTACTTTTGTGTGTGTTTGAAAAATTCCTTAATAAAATCATTTGAAATCAACACCCCAGCAACAAAATGCAAACTCCAGAAACAAAAACCAAATTTCCCAGTCCTTAATCTGAAAATCTACTCAAATGGATGTGTGAGTATTTGGCATTCAGTCATAAAGCCTAAACTGAGCAAGATTCCCTTGTAATTAAAAGCAATTTAATTTCTCATAACTCATTTTCATATATCAAAATTTTATTTCCTATTCCTAAAATTCTTCTCCGTGAGTCAACACTAATTATAGTACATTGTGTTTAATGCTTTGGATTTTTTTGTCCATAGCTTAAATTGATCCGAAATCTGGATCTTATATAAAACTTTCCTAAATGGATCACAAAAAGTCATATTCTTTCCCATCTATGTTTGAGAACTGTTTCCCACCACCAAGCCACTCTTCCCTTCAGCACTGCATGCTTTTTCACTTCTGTGATAACCAAGATAAAAATTATGGTGCCCTCAAGCACCAGGCTTCATACTCCGTCTCAGTGTCTCCCGGTCTTAGGGGCTACAGTGTCTCACATCCACCAAACTGTCCCTATGGTGAAAGAAAAGACACTAGTCCCTTAACTCTGTATATACTTATTAGCAAGAAAGCATTCTAATTAGTTTAGCCTTTGTTAAACATCCAGGATTGTTGTTGATGTCAAGAAAGTATGTCTGGCTACCCCCTGAAGAACCAAATTATTCTGAGTTCCTTAAAGAAAAAAAAAAAAATTGCATGTTTCAGAAAAATGGGGTAGAAAAAAGTACTAGGAATATCCAAAACTTGATATATGCTCTCTTATTCTTTTCAAGTCTCAATATATTATGGTTCAATTAAATGACTAATTAACTTTCTAAAACCTCTATTTTATTAAAAAATTACAAATGCTTTATATTTCACTTGATTCTATTCTCCATTAATGGATAGTTTGTTCTTAAATTCTATGATCATGTTAGAGTTAAAAAAAAATCATTGGAAATTTAAAATCAAGAACTATAAAGCCTAGAATTTTTCAACTGATTTAAGATTTCAGTTATTTTCATCATCATATTAAATGATGATTGTTGGGAAATGACAATTAGATAATAGATTCTTGACAAACATATTAATGTAGGTTTTCTCAATGTAGTCATAAAAAAAAGAAAATAAACATTTGTTGCACTGAGAGTCCATTTGTCAATGCCTTTTCTTTGTAAAATAGAACACTATTAAATCTATACAAGAAAATGGTATCGGGCTCTGGTTGAGATACATTTGTAGAGCAATAGCAGAGGTCTACTAGCAGTTGGCTGGGGTATGCCCAAACACGTATCTTTTTTCCTGATATACACTACACAACCATTACATTTGTTGCCTAATTGAGAAAAATGTAAAAAAATCACTGAATGTGACAAAGAATATCATGCAATTTAATGAGCATGGAAATAAGTAAGGCTACAACACAATACAGTTTTGGGGTCTTTTAGGCTTTATCGGTTGTGATAATTTCTATCATAATTCTGAGGCCTGTATTTTTATACTCTGTTCTGTTAAATATTTTTTCATTGGGTTATTGGAAGGGAAAATTCCTCTGAATCCATTTTTTTAAATTTTCCTAAAATTAAATTAAACACAAATACTATATTGTGTAATCACAAGAAAGAAAACTCCATAACTCAAAAGGTCCAAGAACTACATAAACATCAAAATGCAGTTAACACTTGTCTACATAAGCTCAGCTCTGGTTTAACTAAGATTTCATTTCTCTCTCTCTCTCTCTCTTTTTTTTTTTTTGGTAATGTTTTTGTGTCTCTGTTACTTTAATTGCTGAAAATGTAAAAGGTATTAGAAGTATCTCTTTATGTTATTATAATTTTTTTCTTTGACTATCTTTCCTGTGTATTACCACATGGCTCTCCATTACTTTATACCATGGTCCATAAAGAAACAGGCTGTCTATGAAACAACATCTTGATAAAAAAGAAATCATCCACTCGTGGCATATCCCTAAGCATCTGGTTTGGGAAAATAGAACACAGCATCTAAGCATCTCGACACATCTGTATGAAACACAGTGGAGCTGGTTCATTTGTTTGTTTCCTTTTTACAGTTTAGAAAATGAAAGCTGATGCATTTGAGGCTTACAATAAGGAGAGCAAATATTCTGAAGGCTTTCATATGCAAAATATTTTAATTGCTGAAGGACTTGGAATAAATCTTGGCTCACTTGCATTAACATTTCTCTTCTTGAGACTTCTGCTTCATTTTCGACAAAGTTTGTATTATTAGTACTTTGTCAAATTTCTCACTTTTTTCTTTTGATCTCCTGAACAGTAGACAAAAAAAAAAAAAGAGCTCACACTGAAATTGAATTTCGTAATTAGTATTCAAGCAATAGCAATGTTCTTAGAAATTTTACATAATAACTGATAAATCAGCAAACCAAGTCTATTCCATTTTAAAGCATCAGGCTTTTGAAATTTTTAGGAAATTGTAGTGACAAAAACCTGAAGAGATGTTAGATTTAACTGAGGCAACATTTCTCCTAGAAAAAAAAATATATCATTACAAAGGCATCAATTGCTATAAATTCAAATGCTGGTGATTTCTAGTATTTGTGTTCACTTTCTATTCAAGAGTTGAAATAAAATAACTTTTCCAGTCTTGTTCACAAATAGGCCCTTGACCTATTTCTGACCAATACAAGGTAAGCTGAAATAATGTATACAATACAAAGGCCTGGATCATTTAAAAAAAAAAAAATTACAGGTTGGTTATGTCTCTATCTTTTCCATCTCTCAGTTGAGGGAGAGGTACCAGCAGATTCTGGGGCTCCAAGGAATGACAAAGCCACAAGATGGAAAGCACCACAGACCGTGGGATGCCTTGCCTATTACTGAGTGAGAAATAAATGAATTTATTAAACTTCATTTGATTTGAGGGTTTGAACACAATTATCCTATTCTGATTCATCTTCAGGATTATCTTGTCTATTTTTGGCCATTTAAATCTCCATATTTTCTTTTTGGAATCAGCTAGTAAATTGCCATGTACTTACACACACAGAAAATGCCTGCTAGGGTTAGAACTGCAATTGTATTGAGTCATTTATAGGTTAATTTGAAAATAATTTACAACTCCATGACATTAATACTTCCAACCCAAGGCCATAATGTATCCCTTTATTAAATTCTACTTATGCTTGTATAATATTGCATTATAGTATTCTATGCAGATGTCTTATAATTCTCTCATTAGATATGTTCCTTGGTATTTGAAAATTTTGATATTTCTAAATAATATTTTTTGAAATTTTAAATTCTTGTTGCTCATTGCTAACATAAAGAAAAATAATAGTTTTATTTTTAATTTTTTGAAGTCTAACATACACAAAGTACACTAATGTTAAATGTATAGCTTGTTGAAATATTGAATAGGTATATATTTAATGTAACCAACACAGACATCAAGATAAAGAACTTTTCTGGAACCCAGTAAGTTCCCCCATGTAACTTAACGGTAAATAACTATTCTGTGACCCTATTTTAACTTCTGCCACCTTCTATTATGTATATATATTTTAAAATCATATAAATGGAATCATACAGTATGCACTCTTTTTGTTTCCGGTTTCTTGTCTCTTTATAAGGTCTTGAGATTTACCCATTTTGTTGCAAGCTCCTTTCCACTGCTGTATCTGATCACATGAGTATATCTCAATGTATGTATCACTCACGTGTAAACGAACAATTGAGTTTTTCCAATTTTTGTCTATTAGAGGAAAAAAACTCTTAACAAATCTGTATAGGTTTGGGCTTTAGATAGGAGCCTAGGAAGATCCTAATTCTTCACCTCTCACAGACTCCCTGAATCTACAGCCATATATGTAATGATTTTCTCTGAAAACTGGCTCAGCCCATCAGGCAAATAAGAGGGATCCAACAGGGAAGTGGATAGGAAAGGCCGAGACAATCTTGCCATAAACCCCACCCCAACCTTGTGACTCACAACAGGAAGGGAATACACAAACTGGGAACCTCTCCTTGAGCGGGGTTTATACCCTACATCCCGAACTCCATTTTTCAAGTCTGCTACCTGAGAGACAAGTCCTGAAAGCTGAAGACTAACCCTGTACATGCAGCTCCTGTGGACAGCGGCAAACTGAGGCACGGCTTTTTGAGGCAAACTGAGGCTGTGTTCTAAGACCTACATGCCCCCCAGTCCAGAAGCCCTTTGAAAAGTGCCCAGACTTTACAGGAAAATGACTCAAGCTCACAGATACAGAGAACAGACTGTGTTTGCCAAAAGCAGGGGGTGGGGCTGGGCTAAGTGGGTGAAGGAAGCCAAGAAGTATACTTCCAGTTACAAGATTTGTAAGTCATAAGGATGTAATGAACAGCATGGCGACGAGAGTTAATGATGCTGTCCTGCAGACTGAAAGTCGCTATTGAGAGTGAACAGTAGAAGTTCCTGTCATAAGGAAAAAAAGTCTGTAACTCGACATGGTGACAGATGTTACGAAGACGAGGGGGGATCATTTTGCCACATATACAAGTATCTAATCATTATCCGGTACACCTGAACCTCATGTATGTCAACTATTCCCCAAGGAGAAAGTTAAAGTTTTAAAAAATAATAAAGAAATTCTGTACATGCCTTTAAAATCACATATGCACTCTTTACGTCAGGCAGATACCTCAGAAGGAAATTCCTGCGTCATAGGAGATGCTGTGTCCGGCTTCAGAGAATACTGCACAATAGGTTTCAGCAGTATGTACGCCACTATTTTCTTCTAGCAGCAATGCATGCGAGTTTCGGTGGCTCTACATCCCTGTTTACATTTGGTATGGACGGTTCTTCTAAAAACATTCACTTTAGCCATTCCAGTGGATGTTATATAAATTTGCTGTGGATTTAATTTACATTTTCTTGTTTAAGGAGGCTGAGCACATGAGTACGTGTCTAGGGACATTTGGATATTTTCCTTCATGAAGTCTCAGTTCAAATCTTGGTACACTTTTTACTGATTTTTAGTTCTTTTGTATATTGGAGACTGGAATTTACCTTTTATTCTCCCATTGATGTGCGCTGATGAGCAGAAATTATTAATTTTAATAAAGTCCAATTCATAAATTTTTCTTTTTATGATTAATTCCTTGTGTTATTTTAAAGAAATATTTTTCTACCTTGTAGTCATGAAGATGGTCTCGAGTTTTCTTCCAGGAGATTTATTGTTTTACCCTTCACATATAGTGTATGATTCATCTTGAGTTAATTTTTGTGTAGCGTTAGGTAGGGTTCTCCATGTGAGTATGTAAACTGACATGGTATCATTTTTCAAAAGCCATCCTCTTCCCGCTAGATTACAGTGGTGGCCTTATCTTGAACCAAGTGACCACATGTGTGTGAGTTTAAATGGACTCTTTTCTATTGCTATCATTGTCTATCCTTGTAAATTTCCTTGCCATTACCATACCGTCTTAATTAGTGTAACTTTATGGAAAATCAGAGTTCTTATTCTTCAGGTTTTCAACTTATTTCTCCTTAAGGTAATCTTGGCTATTTTACATCCTAGCATTTCGATAAAATTTTAAAATCATCTTGTAATTTTTCACAAAATTCTGGATTCCTAACAAAATGATACTGTTATTTCTTAGATGTTATATTTATATTTATGTTATATATTTATGTTAAATGTTATATTTATATTTATGGCTTGTTTTTAACAGTAAAGGCTTGCTCTATATTGATTTCATATATTCTGTGATCTTGGTAAATTTACTTATCTCTATAGTTTATCAATTTTTCAATTTTAATCATATATAATTTATTTATATATAATTTATATGTATATTATATATTTATAGTTTATAAATTTTTCTTTACTTTCTACTTGCAAATATATCTTAGAACAAGGACTTTTTTCCTTTCAATTATTGCAGCTTTTTTTGATTGAGGGAACTTATTATACCAGATAGGATCCCTGATAGAAAGTTGACTATAAGTGGTCAATTATTATAGTCTCACTGTAAATCTCAGGCAGGGTACATTGAATATTACACTATTAGGGGCACCTAGGTGGCTCAGTCATTAAGCGTCTGCCTTCGGCTCAGGTCATGGTCCCAGGGTCCTGGAATCGAGACCCGAGGCATCAGGCTACCTGCTCAGCGAGAAGCCTGCTTCTCCCTCCCTCACTCCCCTTGCTTGTGTTCCCTCTCTCACTCTCTCTCTTCCCTGTCAAATAAATAAATAAAATCTTTTAAAAAATATTTTATTATTATATATCATTTGCTCTAAATTTTTTTGTAAATACCCATGATCAGAATAATGAAAAATTTACCATACTTCTACATTTGCTAAAATTTTTTTAAAAAATCATAAATGGATCTCAGTTTTGTCAATCTTTCTATATAAATTAAAGATATCATGTGCTTTATTCTGATATGATATTAACTAATATTAATTAAATTTTGAATAGTAAATGAACTTGTATAACTGGAATAAAGCTCATCTGATCATTATAAAGTATCCATTTTATGTATCACTGATTTGCTAATATTTTATTTAGGGGTTTTTCATCTACAGTGATGATAGAAAGTCCTTTAATTTTACTTTTTGTAATATTAGGTTATGTTATCAAGATTATGCTGGGCTTATGGCATAGTTTAAAATGTTTCTTCTTTTTGTATTATTTGAAATTTTTGAGTAAGCTGTAAGTTACTGTAAGTAACTGTAAGTAAGTAAGTAGCTGTAAGTAAGTTACCACTCCCATATTTGAAAGAATTTGATTGGGAAGGCAACTGAGTTGGAGATTTTCCCATTAGGTAAGTTTTTATTACTGATTAAGTTTATTTATTAGATACAAAGCTACTGAAACTTCTTATTCTCTCTTTGATATGTTTTGTTAAATTGATTTTTAGGTCATTGAATCTCAGTTTTCAGGTTTATTAGGTATTACGTGCTAACAATACATTATTTTTTTTTTCTTTTTGAAAAATATCCATAGTATCTATACTGATGGTTCTTCTTTTAATTTCTAGCATCACGGGTAATTTGTTGTCTCTCAATCTCTCTCTCACATTTTTTAGTGATTAGATTAGATTATACTATGCTAGACATAGTGTTCACATATGGCTTATCAATTTCATTAATCTTTCCAAAGAAGTAACTTACAGTTTTGCCAAATTTCATCATTTTTTTTAAACCTATTGATTCTGCTCTTTATTTTATTTCTTCTATTTTCTCTGAGTGTAGTATAGTGTTCCTTATGTAGATTCTTGAGGTCAATGCTTATATAATGAGTTATAGCCTGTTTTCCTAATATGTTAATTCAATACTAAATTCTGTATTCCAGAAGTGTTGATATGTCATATTTTCATTTGTATACAATTCACAATATTTCCTATTTCCACTATAATGTTATTATGCCAAATTGGTTATTTAGAAATATAATGCTCAATTTTCAGATATTTGGAGATTTTCTTGTCTTTCATAAGTTCCTATCGACTTAGGTTCCGCTGTGGTCAGAAAAAATTATTTGTATGAATGCATTCTTTGAAACTCTTTGATACTTGCTTCATAGTCCAAGATATTTTTATTTTAGTAATTGCTCAATATATACTTGATAAGAATGTGTTTTTTTTTCTTGCTAGACATTACTGTCCAGTTAGGGAAATAAGAGCAGTTTTTCTCTCTATAGTCTGAAATATTCTGTATATTTGCTAATATTTGATTATTTTATCAATGCCTGAGAAAGATTAATTAAAAACTCCATATGTGATCATGAATTTGTTCATCTGTTTTTGAATTATGTTAGCTTTCAATTAAATATTTTGAGTCCATATTATTAGATGCATAAATATTTAGGGTTACTGTCTTCCTTTCTAATTGCAATCTCCAGACTAGACTATATTAACTTTTGGTCTTAGATAAATTCTTAATCATCTCATAATTTTTATCTTTTTAAAGCTAACACTTTATAAAATTATGTTAATTTTGTATATGCAATTTTTATATTTAAAAACATTTTTATTAATTTTTTAATCAGGGTAAGTGTACTCTTTAATCTATTAATCCACTCTATTTCACCCATCTCCCCACAGACCTCCCCCTTATAATTATCAGTTTGTTCACTATAGTTCAGGATCTGATTCTTTGTTTCTCTCTCTCTTTTTGTTTTGCTTATTTATTTCTTAAATCTCATATACAAGTGAAATCATATAGTATTTGTCTTTCTCTAACTGACTTATTTCACTTAGCATTATACTCTCTAACTCCACCCATGTTGTTGTAAATGGAAAGATTTCATTCTTTTTATGGCTGAATAATATTCCATATAATGTGTTCTGTTACTTACACTTCAAAACTACACATTCACGACATTATTTTAATATTTTCCTATTTTATGAACACTTTCCCTAGTTCATGATATGTTTATATTCAATTATTCTACATTCAAATTCTATTCTTTTTCACTCCTCTATGCTGAATTTTTAGTCTAAAAAAATAAATTGATGGCTAACATCAGTGTTTTTCTCCATCTTAATTATTTATGTTTATACCTGTGGCATTCTAATAGCTTTAAATACAGTCCTCATCTGGGTCTTAATAAAAGGATCTCTCAAGGTAGCAATGATGTTTGAATAAAAGCGTGATCAGATTATAATTATTCTTATTTGTTGTGATAAAAAATCAAGTCATACTGAAAAATTTAATATTTTTTTGTTTTGTTTCATTTTGTTTTTGATTAGTTGGTTGGTTTAGCAAAGAGATTAAAAATCATGTAAAAATTCTTACTTTAAAATGAGGGTGATGTTATTATAAGTTTGAAAATTGATTTGCTAACAAAACTTACTCATGTGTCATGTTGGTTGAGTATTGTTGATCAGTAGACATTATGGATCATCAACATTAAGGCTTATTCTACTGAAGAACTTTTCCTATTGAATTATATGTGTTATAGACTGAATTGTTCCCCCCAGTCATATGTTGAAGTTCTAATGGCCAATGTAACTGCATTTAGAGGTAGGGCCCCTGAGGGGGTAACTAAGGTTAAATTAGGTCATAAGGGCAGCACCCTACTCCAACAGGACTGAAGAAGAGGAAAAAACACCAAACACTTCATTCTTTCTCTCTACACGTGCACAGAGAAAAAACAATGTGAAAGCACAGTGAGAAAGAGGACGTCTGGCAGCCAAGGAGACAGGCCAAATCTGTTGTGATCTTAGATTTCCAGCTTCCAGAACTGTGACAAATAAATTTCTGTTGTTCAAGCCACTCAATCTGTGGTAACTTGTTATGACAATTACAATGGGTGTTAGTAAAGAATTGAGAAGGCAGTTACAAAGAAAAGAACATGTCCCCTCACTTCTGCACACACAATTTTATATAGACCTTAAAAATATATTTCCTTGTCCTGAAAAGATTATTGAGTTAGAAAACAGTAATTTTCATTGTTCAGGCTATTTTATTTTGTAGTATTGGGGTGGGGTTGACAGGAAGAAAAAATTACTAAATCATTATTATATTTTAATAGTCTATTATTTTCAAATACTTCTTTGTTTTCAATAATGGCTTATAAGCTAAAGTTTATTACTTACAAACTTAAGAAGTTACTGGTTTCAAAAAAATGTGTTTTAGTAAAGTGAATCATATTTGTAGTATTACTATTAACATTTTCAGAAATACAGAAAGTATATTACATGCACTGCTAGAAGCACCTACTGCCTTTATATTTGCTATGAAATATTTCCAAAGGACTTTCAGTGATTATTCCCATTTTTTACAGTATGACTCATCAATTGGCAATGTTCCACTGTTGTTTGCTACAAGCAAATTTGATAGCAGATGGGTTTTCTGCACTGCATAACTACCAGAGTTTTTAGTTTTATTTTTATACAATGGTATCAAGTTAATTCATGTACTATCATCAAGTTTGAATTTTTTTCTCTTATAACCACTATGCAAAATTTTTTCTAATTTTGTGTTTTGAGAGTTTGAAGCTATGGCAAGGAAGTTTTGGAATCTGGAAGTTAGGATGGGAAATTAGAATTCACCTGTGAAAAGTTTTCTAGATCCAAAGGTCAGGGAAAATCTTATCTCAGCCATTACATCTTTGAATCCCTGTCCAGAAGGTAGTCTAATGATGCTTTTCAGTGGACATTGAAGCTTCTTTTTCATGTTCTGAAATATTGTGTTTCCATGAAACAGTGAACAGCCTAAAAGCTCTTGCATCATAGATTTTATACTCTTGCAGAAATCAATTAGCAATCAAAGGCATTACTGACTAATCCTATGTAAACAAGTCATTGTTCCAAGAGGCCTTTATTCAAATTCTGCTTCAGCATCATGAAACTCCTTTAAAATTGACCATACGTTTAAAGACTCATTTTCTTGTTTTCTTGAAGAAGAAACAAAGATTGAGAGAGATTGTGACTATCCACTATGATTATTGAATAAGTCGAGTAACTATGTTCCCCTTTTGTAAAAACATATTGTTTACATTATTCCAATAAACGGAGCATGAAATGTGCAAAAAGTCCCCATGAAAAATTTCAGCTTCAATAGGTTTCTGGCTCGCTATTTAATTCTTGTGCTAAAGAACTGCTTACAATAAAGTTAGAGAGTAAGGAGTGGTTATCATTATTTCCCATTATGTCTACCCTAAGATTGGTTACCATAAAAAAGGGGTATATCGCTTTCCTCTTTTGAAGCAGATGACCAAGTTGGAGTAAATAGGTTAAGATATCCAATTACCACAGATATAGGAAAAGGATTAAAGTATGTAATAGAAGGCGGAAACCAGTATATTAATATCTTCATGCAATATAGTATTATTTTGGTTAAAGAGTAGAAGAGCAGCCTAAAAATCATTTGACTAATATCTAGGTAGTTTGGTGTGCTAAATTCTCTACTATATTACTTTAAAAATAAAGAAGAGAAAAAGACTAACAAAAATTAGATTTAACCTAAAGAAAGGGTGCTTTCTTTATTTTAAGATATACATATTTTAAAAACACACATATATTTTAGTATATATGTACATGTCATTATGTGTATGTGTATACATAGAGGTTGCTTTCAGCTAAGATCTTGGAGAAAAAACAATATGAATTAGAGTTGTAGCTGGTCATACAGTACAAGTGAGAAGACTGTTTTTGTAAATAAATCACATTTTGGAGTCATTTGTTATGACTAGCATAATCTAGCCAGTCTTGACAACTATACCATATTATAAATTACTGATGCTATTAAGCAAGAATTCCATATTTGAAACCTACCATGATTAGTGACTCCTCAAAAATTTGACTTCTCTAAGTCCCGTATTTTCCTACTATTATAACTTCATAATATTGGAATTGATCAGTAATTTTGGAAAGAATGTAGGGCTAAGTGCTGGTCTAGAGTCATGCTGGTCATTAGACATTTCATATACTTTCCAATTTTAAGAGCTTATCTTAGATTTGGCCATCTAAGACAGAGGTTACTTTTCTTACAGACTACCTTCATCTTTACTATGAAAAAAAAAAAAAAAAAAACTAAACTAAATATTATTTTAATTCTGGAATCTCAGTTTGGATATTAGATATTTTATCATCTTTAGTTTCTTTTCTTTTTATCATCTTTAGTTTCAAATACATCACCATCAGCTTTTTGTGTTATACATTCTATGGGTACATGGTGCATATTTCCTAATAGGGCATGTTGTCACTTACTACACAGTTGTAGTCCCCTTAACGTTGTTCCCAATTATTTCTGACATTAATGTATCTTTTTTCGCAAAAATATAACAAAGACCACATAATCTCCAACATTCAAGTCCTCTCATTCATACTGTCCTTCAGTGTCTCTTCCAAGGCTTCTGATAACTAAAAACTCACCTGCTACCCATTGGAGTCTGCCTCCCAGCTTGGACACTTGAACCTAAATGTGGATGAGGCATTGTTGTGGTCAATTAGCCACAGACACACTCTATTCTTTTTCGTTGGGTTGACCCTCTGAACACTGAGAAACTATTATGTGAGTAGGTCTTAAATTAAACATTAGAAATATAGCCATAACTTAATGAGAGTTTGCTATATACCTGACATTTAGCAATCTTTGTAATACATTATCTTATTTGATACTCAGAATAATTGTTTTAGACACTATCAATGTGTCACATTATATATGAGGGAAATATGGCCCCAAAATAGTACATAACATGCTCTAAGTCATGAAAAACAGAAATGGAGGAGACAAGTTTAAAGTTGCTTTTGATTTAGAACCTGGACTCTTGATCGTTAACTTATGGTACTTTTCTCATAGTACTCACTGCATGTTTTCATCAGAGTACATTCTTTCTCAATAAGCAACCATTTTCTCATCCCAACAGTCTTGGTTGGAGACCCAACCATTTTTTTCTCACATACTGAGATATATCTGAATCCCAGTAGTTGACAGAGTGTAAGCTTAAAAAACATAAATTATAACTAAAACTTGTGTAGAATTTAGAGAGGCTCTTAAAGAATTGAAAATGTTCCATGTTGTCAATGAACTCGGGCCTCCTGGTTGATTTAAGAATATATCAATAGGGCCAAATCTATTCAGTGAATTTTGGTGATAAATGATTTTAACACACCAGGTTAGGCAGCTTAAAAGTATTCCTTTTTTTCCCTAGAATTTTACATATTCTGAAACTCCCTGTCAGCAGAACACAATGAAAAACAAAACATATTTTATACCCAGTAACTTGACATAATGAGGAATTACAAACTATTCCATCCCATTCCTTTTGAATCTGTATTTTAAATATATTGAATATATATTTTAAAATACATGACTAAAACTGAATAGATATACCTACATATTTCCTAAAATGAAGATAAACAAAAATATGAAAATAAGCTATAATGACACAATGTAGAATGTCACGTAATATACGCATGTCCATATTTATATTATTTAGTTAATGAGGTTGCATCTAACCACAGTATTTTATAAAATGCTTCCTAAAAGCATTTTTATTGTGAAATATGACAGAGAAAACTGCATAAAATATAAATCATTATGAAGTGGATTTGCCTATATTTTTCAAATAGGTTAAAAAAGAAAGTATTTCAGAAGGCTTCACATGAAACTTCCTGATCATAACCTCCTTTATCCTCTGAGCAGCAGTCACTTATCCTACATGGTAACATTTACCCCATTAGTTTTTCTTTTTTTCATTGTGTACTAGTATCCACACAAAGTTTGGATTTTGTTTAAATGTAATCAAAATACATATATTCTATTGTGTCTTTCTCTCAACAACATATCCTTAACATTTTTCCAGGTTTTTGTTTGTTTATACAATTCTTTTATTTTCACTACTGTATAGTTCATAATATCAATATCTCAATGGACATTTGGCTTATTTACAGCTTTTATGTGTTACAAACAATGCTTTCATCAGCCCTGTGCATTTTTTGTTTGGTTGTTTGTTTTTTGTTTTGTTTTGTTTTGTTTTTTTGAGGGAGAGAGAGTGTAGGTGAGTGCAGGAGCATGAGCGGGTGGGGAGTGGGGGGCAGAGAGAAAGGGAGAGAGAGAGAATCTTAAGCAGGTCCCACACCCAGCGCAAAGCCCAATGCACAGGGGATCGATTTCAATGCACTGAGATCATGACCTGAGCTGAAATCAAGAGTAAGATGCTTAACCAACTGAGCCACCCAAGGTGCCCAACCCTGTGCATGTGTTTGGATACATACAAACTTCCACTTCTGTGGAATATACACCTAACCATGGGATTGTTGAATCGTAGGTTGTTTCTCTCTTGCTATATTAGATACTGTCCAATCTTCTCCCAATGCGGTTGTTCCGATTATATATTGCATTATATAAGAGTTCCAGTTGCTCCATATTTCCCCAACATCTGCTCAGATTTTATAACTTCTTCAGGCCTGGTGGATGGGTCATAGTATCTCACTGTGGTTTTAACTGCATTTACCTAATTCCTAACAAGATTGAGCACATTTTCATCTTAATCAGTCATTTCAATTTCTTTTGTTTTGAAGTCACCTGTTATATTCCTTACCCATATCTCTACTTGTCTTTTTATTACTAATTGATTAGTATGCTTTATATATTCTGGCTAAAAAATATTTGCCTGTTATATCCATTTCACACATATTCCCCCCTCCTTTTGTGATTTGCCTTTTTACTTTATTTGGTCTCATTAGGAACAGAAGCTAGGAGTTGTAGTACAAATGTTATAGGTTATTTTTCAAAGCAAGTAATTCTGAAATAAAAACATAATATATAAAGAAAAGTATTAAAAATGTCAACTACATAAAAGAACTTTTGTTCTGTCCATATAAAATTCTACATAAGTAAGTAAATAAATAAATAAATGAAATTTTAAAAAACATAAACAAGGAAAAGATATTATAAAGCATATACTTGATACAATAATAAAATGATATTAGATAATCTCACCATCAGTCATAGAAAAAAACGTGGACAAGAAAAATGACTAAGAATGTTCACAGAAGAGACGAAAATAATTTATAAATATGAAATTGAAGTTTTAGTCATCAGATGTAAAGGAAAATACTGAGATGAGTATATCGTCACTGGCCTCTTTCCCTTTTCTGTTACCCTTTCTTTCTTACTATCCAATCACATGAAAATAAGATGAATGAAACATTAACTGATTTTAGACACTCAGTTAATTAATATAAAACTAGAAAGAAAAGGAAATGAAAAGTCTCTAAAATATTAGAACATAGCTTTTTTTGCTTCGGATTTTTTTTTTTAATCAAAATACTGCAAAGGGGAGGTTAAATTTCCCAATACTAAATGAAAATCCAAGAAGCCAGAGTTCATCCAGAGGAAGTCAACAGACTCTTGGTGAATTGGTAATACACCACAGTTATCCACCGAATTGGATATGAGATAGTCTGTTTCAAGTCAATGTATTATCATTCAGTGGATTCTGAAAGTAAGACAATAAAACTCTGCTAGTTGCAGCAATACTCTGCAGAAGAGGGTAGCAACCGACCAGCTGAAGACTCATTTGTGACAACGTGGAGTAAGCCCTGAGCTTTCCATAATCATTTGGGGGGTACTCTGTATGCGGTTTGAGTTTCAGCATCACTTAGGGGTACCAAGACCAGGATAATTAGGAGCATCATCTTTATTGCTAAGCTGATAAAGCCTAGTGGATTAGCACTGACATTTGTGACATTCTATGAAAGATTGTGGAGAGAACAGCGTGCATCTGCACTATAGACTAATCACAAATGGAAAATAACCAGAAATGTATCCTCATTCCAACCATAAAATTAGTACCTGAATTGTGCTGTGTGATATAGGTGTATACTGATACAGTTTGTGCCAATTTTTTTAATACAAACTGACGAAAAAGGAAAGATGGTAGCATCACTATATTTTCATACTAGTATTAGGGTGTCTGACAGCACGATATAAACAGGAGAAAATAATTCCAAATGACAAATGGTAGATAAATAGACAGATAAACAAAAGAAAAAAAGGAGAAGAAAAGGAAAGAAAAGAAAAGAAAAAAGAAAAAAAGAAGAAAGGAGACAACTCCCCTTTGGAAAGTGGAGTTTAATACTCCTTTCTTGAGTAGGAGGTGGACTTAGTGACTTGTTTCTAAAACACTGTATGGAAAATGCAAAAGAAGGTAACTTTACAATCAAGTATGTGGCAGACAAGTTAAATTATTAAAATTAATACCATCAGTGACAGATCATGTTGCTATATATCCTCCACAATATGATACAATGAGAAATATCAACTCTGTGGCATTCTTTACAAAAGTCATAACCTCAGTCTAATCATGATAAAACATCAGACAAACCCAAATTTAAGGATATTATTTTTTTTAAGATTTTATTTACTTAAAAGAGAGAGAGAGAGCGCGTGCAAAAGCACACTGGAATGGGGAGGAAGGGCAGATGGGGAGGGAGAAGCAGACTCCTCACTGAACAGGGAGAGTGCCAGGCTCAATCCCATAACCCTGAGATCATGACCTGAGACAAAGGTAGACGCTTAACTGACTGAGCCATCCAGGCACCCCAAAGACATTCTTAAAAATACCTGCCCAGTACTTGCCAAAGCTGGAAGGTCTTCAAAAACAAGAAAAGTCTGAGGAACTGTCACAGATTAGAGGAGGATAAAGGAGACATAACTACATGCAATGTGGTAGCCTGGACTGGACCCGCGAAAAGAAGGAGGACATGAGTAGAAAAACTGGTAGAATTGGAATAGAGTTTGTAGTTTAGTTAACATATCATATTAGTGTTAATTTCTTAATTTTGACAAATATACTATGGTCCCAAAAGATGTTAACATTAGGGGAAGGTAGTGAAAGGTATACAGGAATTTTTGTACTATCTTTCTAAGTATTCTATAAATTGAAAATTATCTCACAAGTAAGTTTATTTAAAAAGTTTAAAGCTAACTACTATAATGATAGGTGATGAAATAAGTTCTAAAGTCCATAACTGAAGTCACACGTAGCAAAAGCTGTGGGTGTCTTCAGAGCATATTGAGCTAACACTTGAGAGAAGAAGTATATGAGTTTTGGTTAATCTATGGCTCAGAAGAGATAGAACATTATATTAAATTCCCTAGGGCTCTACATTAAGATCATCTATGATCACAAAGTACCTTATGCTCTAGGCCTGTGTCTGACAACTTAACATCACTTCAACAGGCATGGCTCCCCCTGATAGCTTTTGTATCCCTGTCATAGCTAAGAGGGAAAAAATCTTCCATGTCAGTAAAATTATTGAACAAGACCCAGCAGGAAAGGATGTAGGGTCTGAATCATCTGCAGTGGATTCAATGACATAGACCTCAGCAGTACTAAAGAAGCTCAGAGTCCACGTGTTTCCACGGAAATATTCCCAATTCTCATGTTGGCAGGTTAACTACAGAAGAAAAGTGGATGGAGGGTGAGTCTGCTGGAGAGGAAGGTACGACTAAGGAGCTTTTAACTGTTTGCTTTGACTCTGGTTCAGCGATTCAAAGACAGAATGATATTTCTGAAGAATTCTGAAACAGAGGTTGTCCTCCCCATGCTGAAAATCTCAAAGAAAAGAAAAACAACAACAACATAGGGATGTTTTAGGAATCTGTATGTACAATTATGCTACCAGCATGAATTAGATAAGCAAAAGCCAGTCAGGTGTAACTACCTGGTGCTCAGAAAAACCTTGGCCTCAGTCAAGAAACACTGGCAAGATGACCAGAACAATATCAAAGCCATGACATTGATGAATAGCAACTGCAAAGTCATCACAGTCCTACAGGGGGGAAAAAATGTGCTCCTGAAGTAGACAGCACAACACTTTGGGAGCAGGAACATTCTCAATAGTTACAGGATGCATAAGAATGCCCATTTTTTGCAATATGTCACAGCAAGGAAAAACAGTCTCTCGTGTTTTGACGCTAAGAACTGCCTCAGAGAACACCAGGAAATACCAGAGTGAGCTACATGGTGCCTTTCAACAAATTAAGAGCATATATTAGACAAATCAGTGACATCAGCTCTCTTTGTTCCTTTGGGACAGCAAAGCCAGGGTATAAGCAGAGAAAGGAGTGAACACGCCCACATCAGGTCCTCATGCAATGTGGCATCTCAGGGGCACTCCGCGGAGAAGCGCGAGCTAGTGGAATGGTGGTTCTGTGAACTCTAAGGACTAGGCAATAGGGCAAGGGGGGCATGACACAGATGGGGACACACTGCTTCTCTTTTGGATGTGAGAGAGCTGAAGACTCACTCCAATGGTGGAATATATTTCAGAGAATTAAGAGGTGTGGCTGGGAAAGTCAGCCGAGGAACTATCCCGGTAGGTCTCAAATCTTAGATATTGCCTGAGACACAAAGAAAAATGCCAGCTTTTGGGCTCTGCAGAAATTACAGCTGAAGTCGCCAGACTCAAGATGAATTGCTTCTGGAGGCTAATGTTTGAAAGAGCCACTAATGAAGTGGAAAAAATCTCTGGGTGGATGGTCAGCACCCCACAGGGTATGCTGTAAAATTCATACTGTGATAGCCCTTGATGTGTCAGAAATGGTGTCATACAAACTCCCAGCCAGTGAATACTGTGGAAGAGAGTCTTTAGGAATTTGCCCAGAACAATCAGTGGGTCCCAGGAAATGATTGTCCATTTCTCTACCATCTGGAAGTAGATACCCTTTTGAGGCTAAAGATATTTCCAAGGAACTATAAACATTTTTCTGAGGGATTCTGGTTTTGCTTCAGTGACAAAGAAAGATTAGAGCATGTCTGACATCGTGACCTGTATGGTTCCTACCAGTGCCTCATGAAATAAAAATTGGCAAACTATTTTTATACCTTGATTTTTTAAAAAATTTTCTTCAAATGTTTCATGAGACAGATACATATTTTCATGTGGCAGATAGTGTAACTACTCTCACTCTATTAACTTCTCCATCTTTGATTCAAAACGTTGGTGTTCTTCAAGTATTAGCTGAGATTACTTTATTCCAGAAAATGGGGACCTAGTCCCCAGCCTAGAGTTCCACATGAGGCTGCCTGGTAGTTGACAGATTTTAGAACAGTTTGCTGAAAAGAGATGTGGTTCTTTGGAGAATTTTTTTTTTTTTCCTCCTTGATGAGAGACAGACTTTTAAGGTTATTTTTCTTAAATTCATGTCATTTTGAACATTTGTATGCAAGGTATGAATACAATGTTTGGAGAATTTTGCAAATATGATGAGAAAGGCAAGAAAATCCGCAAGATATCAACTGCATCTGTCTTAGTCTATTTGGGTTGCTATAACAGAAATATCATAAATTGAGTGTCTTAAAAACAACAGAAAATTTCTCATAGTTTTGGAGGCTGGGAATTCAAAGATTAAGGCATTGGCAAATTTAGGGTCTGGTGAGAGTCTGTTTCCTGGTTCATAGATAGCCATATTCTCATTGTGTCCTCACACAGCAGATAGGGTGAAGGAACTTTTGGGGTCCATTTATTTTAATTTTAATTAATTTATTTTTTTAGAGAGGGAGGATGGAAAGAGACAGAAAAAGAACGAGACAGAGAATCTTAAGCAGGCTTCACACCCAGAACACAGCCTGACACAGGTTTGGATCTCACAATCCTGAGATCATGATCTGAGCCAAAATCAAGACTTAGAGGCTTAACCCACAGAGTCACCCACGCAGCCCCTGGGGTCTCTTTTATAAGAGCATAATTCCTCATCATTATCCAAAGGCCCTACCTCCAAGTATCATCACATTGGGAAAAAGGTTTCAACATATAAATTTTGAGGGGATAAAATTATCTGGTTTATAGCATCATTACTGATGAAGAACCACTGAACCAATTTTGCATGTCAGGAAATTCTAATCTCCAAACTTTATCAAAAAGGAAAAGTAAACCCATTCCCTTAAGCCTCTTTTCATTAGGCATTGTTATTTGCAGCTGAAAATATCTAGATAGATGATAGATAGATATATAATAGATATATAGAATAAGCAAAGCTATCAATGAAATTTTCAAAAGCTATTTTAATGTAACCTGAGTTTTCTCAATTCTAATTAGCCCAAAGACACATATAGGACCCACTTTCTTAATAATTCACATTTTATAGTACTTGATTTTCTGCCATCGTAGTAGAACTAAATCTTTACACATAACTTAATGTGTATGTAAGTAGAACTTACATACACACAGACATTGCCCAACAACATGATTCTGACAGTCTCAAGATGGTCTTATCAAGTGATTGTTAACTAAGCCCATTCTGAATCACTTTGAGCAAAATTACAATTTAATTTGACATTCATCTCCCTTCAGGTATTCTCTGATTAATACTATGTCCATGGACTTCGGACCACTTGTAATATTAAAGATGTCAGATGCTTTATTGCAAGAAAATAAACAATTCCTTTTTGTAAAATGTGTACTTCTCTGCAAAAGACCCAAAACAGTGCTCTTATAACCCCAAAGTATCCATAAACTATTTTGTTATTGGTCTTGAGGTTTTAGGTCTAGAATCAGGCATGCCTTGAATTATTCTAAGATACTGTGTGCTCATCAAGCTCCACTCCTCTTTGCCTACCTTCCTAGTTATTTTCAATCCCATAAATCACTTCATGATTATACTGTTTTATACTTTTTCAAGACAGAAACTTTTACTTATTCTTGCCACCTATGACTATCTGTGGGAAGAGAACTTGCCCTTCATACTCTAACTTTATAAGATAATGTTCTGTTCAAGAGCACATAGACCATTTGCAACATTAATTTCCATTGCTTGTCACAGCATCAACAATTTCCACAAAATCTTGCAGACTTTCTTGCTTCTAATTTAGAACAAATGCCAAACTAAGTTAACCTTGTTTCTTCAGACTTGTGTTAATATTGTTGGCCCCCTATTCAAAAATTCAGTCCTGTAGTGCTAAAGCCCAGGTCTAATCATTCCAGGCTTCTCCACACATGCCTCACTAGCAAGTCCATTGTGAATGAGCAGTCACTGTGCAGTTTATGTTTTCTGGTGTGAGTATCATCAAACGTGTTCATATGTTTTCTTATTGCTTTTTTTCTTCTTCTTCATATCACTTTCCTAGATCTCTTGTATATGCATCACCTAAAATACTTTTCAGAAGTGTGTAATATATAAGTAATGAGTTAAGAAATAAGAAAAATAGAAAATTTGTTGAAGAGAGCAAATTTATAATGGCAGAATCTGAATTAGAATACCTTCTGTTGTCTTTATTCTCAACTTAGTTGTCTATTATATTGGTTCTTAAACCTTCAATAGGGATTTTTTATCAACTAAAGTATTATCCCGTGATACCTAGTCTATGGAAGAGCTACAATTATAATTATTTTTAAATGTACCTAAAGAGAATTCTAAGACAGTCTCCAAGATTCTGCATCTGGTGTACATTTTCTGTGGAATCATTTCTCCTTGAGTGTAGGTGTATGAATATGATGTATGGTCTCTCTTGTAATTAGGCTAACACATAGGACAAAGATGAGGGAATTTTGAAGATGTAATTAATACCCCAAATCAGCTGATTCTGTATTAATCAAATCAGGATTACTCTGTGGAGACCTGCTTTAATCTGGTAAAAATTCTTAAAAGAGGAAGTGGGCCCTTCCTGAAGACAGAGGTTCTCCTGCTGGCTTTGAAGTGTGATGTTGTGCAAGCCCCTGAGGCCGTGTGATAAGGAACCGGGTAAACTGCTACCATCAGAGGGTGATGCCCAGTCAACAAGAAAGTGGAGACTTGGAGAATGCAACCTCAAGGAACCGGATTCTGCCAATAACCTGAATGAGTTTGGTAGACGTCTTGCAGCCTAACCCTTAACTGCAGCTCTAAGCAAGGGACCCAGATAAGCTCTGGCAGGACGCACTCATGTATGACTCATGGTAACTGTGAGATAGGAAATATATACTGTTTTAAGTCATCAATTGTGTGATCATTTGCCGTACAAAAGCGCAAAACCAATACAGTGCCTCTCTGAAAATAACCTACACATATTTCTCTCATATCATAGAATCCATTGTAGGTTCTTTGGAGAACTAGGAGAAATATATCATCCTGAAGTTTTTTTTCATATTTAAAAGCTGCTGGAATCACCACCGATTTTGTAGCATCTGCATTACTCCCCATCTCAAATTGATTTTATTATAAACCATTTCTCTTATAGTTTGTCGGTAATTCAGCTTTGAATAGTGCTTTCCACCAGTCTATTCATTACTGGCTGAGTGCTATTCTCAAGAACTGTGAAAGGTCTGGAAGTTTACCTTGCTTAGAGCTAAAGTGCTAGTTTGCTATGGTTTCATAGATTCTGGAAGAAAGCAGGTTCCTGAATAAGATAAAATGGACCTTATTATTCATGGCATAGCAGCAAGAAGGAGGTTCATGTTTGCATCAGTTACCCTTGACTCTCAAGTATCCTGTGTGGCTGTTGCTCAGGTGAGTCTCACAGGTGTCTGAGGTGACGTCCCAGTGAATTGTGCCAGGAATTGAGAGTGCAGTTCCCTGGTTGCCAGCCTAACTCACAACATGTCAGCAAACTTTTCTAACAAACATTATGCCATGGACACTGCACCTTCACTACAAGATCTGGATGAAGAATGTTGGGGGAGGGGATTGCTTGTGTGCAGATATAGATATAGATATAGATATAGATATATCTATATATATATATTCCCCCCTCCTTGGCTGCTCTATCCCAGTTCTGCATGTGATTGCTATTCCCTATATCTACTTTTTCTTTTATTCTTTAGAATTTTCCTTACCATTGGTAGTTAGTCTCTATTACTACTTAGTATTTTCTTTGTATTAAAATTTCTTTGTTCAAATTACTGTAAGGTTTCATTCTCTCTCTCTCTTTTTTTTAAGACTTTATTTATTTACTTGACTCAGAGAGAGAGATCACAAGTAGGCAGAGAGGCAGGCAGAGAAAGGGAGGAAGCAGGCTCCCTGCTGAGCAGAGAGCTCAATGCGGGGCTCCATCCCAGGACCCCGAGATCATGACCTGAGCCGAAGGCAGAGGCTTAACCCACTGAGCCACCCAGGTGCCCAGGTTTCATTCTCTTAAATGATACCTATCCCTTATCCTGATAAAAAGAAAGAATAGATTTCAGGCCTGGTTGCTAACCATTTTTAACCCAGTGAATACATAATCCCCCCAAAATTCCATGGGCTAAACCAGAAGTCTTTAAATTGTTACTCATACATACCCTGAAATAATTTTTAAATAATAAATGATTACTACTCTATTTTTAATTTTTAAAAAGTTTTCACAGGAAATTTCATTTCAAGAGATATGTAATTTCATTCTGTAAATATTGTTATTTGAAAACAAAACTGTATTATTATAGTAGCCAAGGCATGGAAATAAAGTGTCCATCAATGGATGAATGGAGAAAGAAAGTGTAATATATATAAAATGGAATACTTCCCAGCCAAAAAAAGAAGAAATCCAGCTATTTGCAACAAAATAAAATGGATCTAAGAGACATTAGGCTAACTGAAATAAATCAAACAGAGAAAGACAAATACTGTATAATCTCACTTACATGTACAATCTCAACACAAAACAAAAGAGAACTCATAGATAGAACAGAATGGTGGTCTCCCGAGACGGGTTAGGGGTGGATGAAATGGGCAAAGGAAGTCAAAAGGTCCAAACTTCCAGTTGTAAGTAAGTCCTGGGGATAAAAATCTATAGTATGGTGACTATAGTTAATTATACTATATTTTGAAAGTTGCTAAGAGATTTATTTTAAAATTTCTTATCATGAAAAACATAATTTGTAACTATGTGTGGTGGTATGTTAAATAGACTTATTGTGGTGATCACAACATATACATATATTGTATCATTATGTTACATATATAAAAGTAATACAATGTCACTTGCACTTCAATTACAAAATGTTATATTATATCATTTTACAGTAATAAGTAATAATATCATTATTACTGATTTTTAAATTTCATGAGGAATTCTTGAAGTTACAGAAATTTTATTCTTGCCTTTGTTACTCTTGAACTTAAATTTTTATTCCAATTTGTTCATAGACTATCACCTTAATATATTTTATGGTAATACCTTTAATTTGTGATCACATAAAAGAGATCTATAATAAAATATTTGTCTGGATTTTAAGTATAAATGTTATTACCTGAGACTATAAGCCTCAGGATGTTAAAATTTTCTTTTAGAAGGGATTATCATTATATATTTAAATTATATAATTTATATATAATAGTTTTGACAAGTATTTTTAAACACAAGTGATAACATTTCACAGAAATATTTATCTTGGGGTGCCTGGGTGGCTCAGTGGGTTAAAGCTTTTGCCTTCAGCTCAGGTCATGATCCCAGGATCCTGGGATCAAGCTCTGCATTGGGCTCTCTGCTCAACAGGGAGCCTGCTTCCCTTCCTCTCTCTCTGCCTGCCTCTCTGTCTACTTGTAATCTCTGTCTGTCAAATAAATAAATAAAATCTTAAAAAAAAAAAGAAATATTTATCTTAATGAGATTAATCATAATCAACATCTACAAAGAAACTCCTTTTAATTATAAACCTTTGATATTTTTAAAACAAAATTTCTCTCACTGCTTAAACAAATTTTATACCATCATATTAGAAAATTCTCCTTAAATAAAATTCAAATGTCAAAAAAAAAAAACTTTCTGGTCCTTTTAAATTGCTAAAATTTTGTCTAATGAGAAGGGCATACTAAGAATAGTTTCTTGTATAATAATTTGTATATTCAGCATCTCTGTAGAAGAGAAAAAAAATCAAGCAAAACCAGACAACAAAAAGGAAAAGAAACAAAATGAGCCAATACAGAAATGATAATTTAAGTGTCATTAAAATTTAGTTTCAAGGCAGCTTCCATTTTTATCCCTGCTTTATATAATGAGTGCTATGCCAAATTCACTTAAATCATGACATTAATTTGTGGAGTTAGATTCAACCAGAAAATTTTACAATTCCTCAAAGCATAAAAAAACAACAACTCACTATTGTAGAGAAAGTTGTCATATATTCACTACATCTGTTACTGTCTACAGTGGAAATAAATTAACTTTTTATGTCTACAAAGTAATTATCTAAACAAAAAAAAATACAGTAGTGATTTTTTTTCTAATATTGTCAAGAAGCACCAGAATTCATGACACGAAAATACTAATGAACCATACATTAATATTAATGTACTCCTTTGGGAAGGGAGGGAGATAACAGAAATCTGAAAAACTCCATCCTAAGTTAATACAAAAGTAACAGACCATTTCTTTAATGCATACAAAATACAAATGAAAAGACCTTTTGAGTATTTTATATTTTATCTTTCTTCTCATAAGTCTAGGGTTCGTTTTTGCTGAAAAAACAATTAATCACATGGTGAAAATTCATTTTATTGTTTTAGTTCAATGAACTGTGAATTCTATACTTCCTTGATTTTATCCAATAAGAAGTTAGAAAGGTTGGCTTGCCTCACAAATTTTATTGAACATAAGAAAAAGCTAAGATTTGCACCAATTAGGAGATCATATCTACCCATATTCATACAGGGCTAATGAAGAGATGAAATGTGGATTTATAGTCTTTTAAATCACTAATATGAAACATTAGCAGAACTAACTTTAAATCCATAACGAGGATTGTATTAAATGGGATATATATTTCATCCAAAAACATTCATCCAATAATGTAGTAACCAAATCAAATTCATTCAAAACGCATTATTTTATATCTACTTATATGTAGGTAGAACAAGCTAAATGAAAGATGGCAACCAGAAAAGCAAAAGAAGATAAAGTAAAGACAAGAACAATGTTCTAATCTGGCAAATTATTTTCATAAAAGAAAGATACAGGAGATTAAATGACTTGCCCAGTGGTTCAGACCTATCTAAATTAGACCTAGTCTAGGACTCTAAATTCTCAGCAACAACTTGAAGCATTAAAAAGAAAAAATTCTAGTACATTAAAAAAAGAATTTAGCACGAATATCTGAGATAAAAATGTTTAAAATCACCCATGACTTTCCAGTATAGGGCCAAAACCCCCTTGCCCTGCCTTACAGGAACTAATTTTGAAATTTTCAGGAATTTTGTGAGGCAGTTTTTATATACACAGTCATTATGATCCCCAAGCCAGACAAAGATCCCACCGAAAAGGAGAATTACAGGACAAAACCCCTGATGTACATGGATGCAAAAGTTCTCACCAAAATACTAGCCAATAGGATCCAACCGTACATTAAAAGGATTATTCACCACGACCAAGTGAGATTTATTCTTGGGCTGCAAGGTGGTTCAACATCCAGAAATCAATCAATGTGATACAATACATTAATAAAAGAAAGAACAAAAACTCTATGAAACTCTCAATAGATGCTGAAAAAGCATTTGACAAAATACAGCATCCTTTCCTGATTAAAACTCTCCACACTGTAGGGAAAGAGGTAATGTGACTCAATATCATAAAAGCCATATATGAGAAGCCCACAGTGAATATCATTCTCAGTGGGGGAAAAACTAAGAGTTTTTCCCCTAAGGTCAGGAACATAGCAGGGATGTCCATTATTACCACTGCTGTTCAGCATAGTACTAGAAGTCTTAGCCTCAGCAATCAGACAACAAAAAGAAATAAAAGCCATGCAAACTGGCAAAGAAGTCAAACTCTCATTCTTTGCAGATGACACGACACTCTATCTGAGTAACCCAAAAGACTCCACCCCAAAATTGCTAGAATTCCTGCAAGGATTCAGCAAAGCAGCAGGATCAATGCACAGAAATCAGCTGCATTTTTATACACTAACAATGAAACAGGCAAAAGAGAAATTAAGGAGTAGATCCCATTTACAATTGCACCAAAACCATAAGAAACCTAGGAATAAACCTAACCAAAAGAGAAAGGATCTGTATCCAGAAAACTATAGAGAACTCATGAAAGAAATTGAGGAAGACACAACAAAATGGAAAATTTTTCCATGTTCATGGATTGGAAGAACAATTATTGTTAAAATGTCTGCACTACCTCAAGCAATCTATACATTCAATGCAATCCTTACCAAAATACCATCAACTTTTTTTTTTTTTTCACAGAGCTGGAACTAGTAGTCCTAAAATTTGTATGGAACTAGAAAAGACCCTGAATAGCCAAAGGAATGTTGAGAATGAAAACCAAAGCTGGTGGCATCACAATTCCAGACCTCAAGCTCTATTACAAAGCTACAATCATCAAGACAGTATGATACTGGCACAAAAACAGAGACATAGATTAATGGAACAGAAAAGAATCCAGAAATGGACCCCCGACTCTCTGGTCAACTAATCTTCAACAAAGCAGGAAAGAATATCCAATGGTGGGGGGTGGTGGAGGAGACAGTCTCTTCAACAAAAGGTGTTGGGAAAATTGGACAGCCACATGCATAAGAATGAAACTGGACCATTTCCTTACACCACACATGAAAATAGACAAAAAAATGGATGAATGACCTAAATGTGAGACAGGAATCCATCAAAATCCTCAAGGAGAAGGATGCCTGGGTGTCTCAGTCAGTTAGGCATCTACCTTCAACTCAGGTTATGATCCCAGAGTTCTGGGATTGGGTCCATATCAGTCTCCTTGCTCAGTGGGGAGCCTGCTTCTCCCTCTGCCTGCCACTCCCTCTGTTTGTGCTCTCTCCCTCTCTCTGACAAATAAATAAATAAAATCTTTAGAAAAAAATCCTAGAGGAGAGCACAGGCAACAACCTCTTTGACCTTGGCCACAAGAACTTCTTGCTAAACATGTCTCCAAAGGCAAGGGAAACAAAGGCAAAATGAACTATTGGGACTTCTTCAAGATAAAGCTTTTCCACAGCAAATGAAACAGTCAAAAAAAAAAAAAAGACAACTGACAGATGGGAGAAGAAATGACATATCTTATAAAGGACGAGTATCCAAAAATCTATAAAGAACTTACCAGATTTTTCTCCAAAGAAGACATCCAAATGGCCAACAGACACAGGAAAAAATGCTCAACATCACTCAGCATTAGGGAAAGATAAATCAAATCTACAGTGAGACACCACCTCACACCAGTCAGAAGGGTTAAAATTAACAAGTCAGGAAGTGACAGATGTTGGTGAGGATGCAGAAAAAGGGAAACCTTCTTACACTGTTGTTGGGAATGCAAGCTGGTGCAGCCACTCTGGAAAACACTGTAGAGGTTTCTCAAAAAGTTGAAAATAGAGCTACCCTACAACCCAGCAATCGCACTACTGGGTATTTACCCAAAAGATACAAATGTAGTGATCCAAAGGAGCACCTGCACCCCAATGTTTATAGCAGCGATGTCCACAATAGCCAAACTATGGAAAGAGCCCAGATGCCCATCTGAATGGATAAAGAAGATGTGCTGTATATACATATATATATGTGTGTGTATACATAATATGTATGTGTATATATATGTATGTAATGCATATATATATATATGTATGTACAGACAATGGTGTATATACATATGTGTATATACACACAATGAAATACTACTCAGCTATCAAAACAAAAACAGAATCTTGCTTTTGCAATGATGTGGATGGAACTAGAGGGTATTATGGTAAGCAAAATAAGTCAATCAGGGAAAGACGATTATCATATGATATCCCACATGTGTGGAATTTAAGAAAAAAAAAAAAGAGAGGATCATAGGGGAAGAGAAGGAAAAACAAAACAAGATGAAACCAGAGAGGGAGACAAACCATAAGAGACTCTTAATCATAGGATTGCTGGAGGGAGGGATGTGGGCGAATGGGGTAACTGGGTGATAGACATTAAAGAGGGCATGTGCACTGGGTATTATATAAGACTGATAAATTACTGACCTCTACCTCTGAAACCAATAATATGTTATATATTAATTAACTGAATTTAAATTTAAAGAAATGAAAAAATATATAAATTAAAAGGTAAAAAGTAAACATTGTTGGAAATTTAATTATATAAATGTATAATTAATTTATATTAATAGCAAAAGTAATGAATACTTAAAAATCATCTCTCAATTATTTTATTACATTTGCTATTATCTACGGTCTTGACATTATTATATCTTTTATATCCTGATGGTGGAAATGCCATATAATGGTATACTACGAAACATCTCTTCCAACCTGTATTCATTGGCATCATGAAAATCAGCCATGATGGAGTATTTTTTCATGGAAATTAACAGACTGTAATTGGCATAATTTATTGTTTTATTGACTGTCTAGACTTAAAGATATGATGGATAAATGCTAATATTTCAGGTTAAACTTAATAGCGTGTTTCATGTTTATAATTGTTACATTATGAATTATACAAAAAAATTGAGGAAATGTCCTTCTAGTTTTCAAGAACTATTAGTAGACTCAGTTAAGAAGTGGCTTAAGTCATTAACAAACAAGAAAAGGTCTGGGGCGCCTGGGTGGCTCAGTGGGTTAAGCCACTGCCTTCAGCCAGGTCATGATCTCTGGGTCCTGGGATCGAGCCCTTCATCAGGCTCTCTGCTCAGCGGGGAGCCTGCTTCCCTCTCTCTCTCTCTGCCTGCCTCTCTGCCTACTTGTGATCTCTGTGAAATAAATAAACAAAATCTTAAAAAAAATAGTTCTGACATGCATCTTCGTCATCTCACTTTCTTCTTACTCATTAGTATAAAGAAGAATATCAGCTAACATGTATGTTAGAACTACACTCATTCATCAGTTGCCACCACAATCAGGCTACAAATATAAAAGTCTGGAAAAAAAAAAAAAAAAGCAAAGCATTCTGTAAGAACAAATTGGCTGTATTTAATTTAAACCATTAAAAAGCACTATATATTATATTATTTTTAAAATTGTGTGCTACACAGGTTTTTTATCTGTAAAGTTAATACATAAATTTTGTAGGTATATTTATGCACTCATTCTTCCAATGATAGTTACTCCCATTTAGCAGCTTAACATTTTCTGTATTTAGATCTATCTACCTATCTCCTTAAAGTGGGAATTGAGAAACCAATCTTTATATTCCAAAACAGTGCTTAAAGCCTCCTCAAATCATTTTAATTACAGCACATATTTTTATTTTCTTTTATCTCCTTAATGTTATAAATGATATTTATCACTAAAAACATGTGTAAGTTGCTATAATGCATTCCATTTCCTTTAGTAAAAGAAAGGGAAAAAAAAAAAAAAACACCTCTCTGTCAATCTGTTAATCTCCGACCTCTGAGTTACAGCCTACGTACTTCATCAATCTACTGGATGTCTGCATTACTTTCTTTAGTGTTTTCCTGTCACTTCTCTCTCCACTGCTTCAGATTTTTTCTTCATTAACATCACAATTTTCTGTCAAAACCATAATATGATTGTATAAATCCTCCCCTGTCTCCCTTTTAAAATAATGATGTGCCTTACTAGATTAAAAGAAGGAAATAAAACCAACAAAAATAATTTTAACAATTTAATATGACAAAGTTAGAGGGGTTGGCAAATTTTTCCTGTAAGGGACAGGTAGTAAACATTGTAAGTCTCGCAAGTCATATAAGCTAACATCACAACTACTCAACTCTGCTGCTGTAGCATGACAGTAGTCACAGACAATACATAAAAGTATGAGTGTGGCTATGTTAAAATACAATTTTATTTACAAAAAGAAGCAGTGGGCCAGATTTACCCTAGGGTCATAGTTTGTTGACCCAGGTACTAGACCATTGTCACCTGGTCCCAGCATGGTTAACCAGCTTTATATCACATCAATCCTTTCTGAGCCTTTAAGTGTAGGAAATAGTTAAATTTAAGCCCATTGTTTCCTAAAACTGTCATATACTTTTCCATTTTCTTATTCTATACTATTTCTTTTCCTTTATTCATCTCTGTTCTTCTACCTCTTTACTTTATGGTCATTTCCAGAGGGTTATTACTGAGTAAGAAATAAAAATCTGAGTCCCCGTATATTGTACCAATTGGTCTCAGACTCCTCACTGAAACTAACAGAACTATGTCCTAAACTCATACTGCCAGATTGGTTCTAGAGGGTAATATCTTTTTGAGAGTCACAGCTTAAGGAAATAGTACATTACAGCAAGTCTGAAATTCTGAAAATTTGGATTGTAGATGATCATAGGTTTCATTGTCTAGTTGGAGAGTTGCAATTTACTCCTATCTCAGAATGCTGACAACTGTATGCGGGATTACCAAATGTTATCCAACTGGAGGACATCATATGCAGATCCATACTTGCTTGTCTTTGGAAAATAAATAAATAAATAAGGGATAGAAAAATAGCAATATTTTAATTAATGTAATCCAGCTGATAAGAAGAATTTGAAGGAAAATAACCAAAAATTAGATGTTTCCCTGCAGTAGTGTATCAAAGAAGAGGAAAGAAATAACAGAATTTATAGAGCAGAGTCAGTAAATTTTTCCTGGTTAATGTGAAAATATGAAGAAAGGACTCACTTAATATATAATATAGTAGAAATGAAATTAAGTAATAAATAATTTAAACCAGTTATTTTTATATGATGTGGATTGTGAACCAAATAAATGGATCGGTTCAAGAAAAACCAGCATTTGTGTGCCCGATAAAATACAATGGGCCTTAAAAAAAGTATCTGGCAAGCATCAGATTGAAAATGAATTGTCCATTTTCAGGGTCAGCAAATCTAGATTTGGTCAACCTATCATAATAAAAGATCTTCAGTTAGGAGCCCTCTAAAGAGTGGCCCAAGATTTTTAAGACTTTTAAGTAGGTCCACAGATCAAGCATAGGTTTGTAATGTGACACATCTCCATCAATATCGAGAAAAAGAATAACGAGAGAAGAAACATCTTAGTAAAAGTTACCAGACATACCTTCATAAAATTTGAGTTTTAAGTGAAAGACCCAGCACTATTCAGGACTTTTTTTTCCTTGCTTCTAGTGGGCATTGCTGTCTAAGCATCCTTTCAAGCAGAAAACAAAAGGAACAGAAATCACACTAATACAACCAAAAAAGAAAATTTACCTGTAAGGAATTATGAATATGTAAGTAATGATGAATAATGATGAATTTTTATACTTTAGGGGGATAAACTGGTAAGAGGTAGCTGAGATTTCAAGATTTCAGTAGGTGTTATGCTAAGATGTTGGAATTGTTAGAATAAGTTGATTTCATATCACATCTGTTTAACTTGAAAACCTTTTTGAAACAACTTCAAAAATAAGTGCTAACGTCAGAGTTTTGAGTTGAATTGAACCAATATTGCACAGCTGTACTGATAGATTAATGCTAACACCAGCCTGCTCAAAATTTGTACACACACTCAGGTTTTTATGAAAATTAATTCCTAAAGTTGCTGTGTTTATCAACTTCCTGGCACAATGTCAACTGAGGACCCAGCTTAGTTCTTAGAGCATGAAGTGCTAATTACGTCTTTTCCCCAACTTCAACAAAGGTGAAAAATATTGGCAGTTACCAACAGTTTTGCAAAATTTGATGTCTTAATGAAGCTTCACATATTTCAGAGTATTAGGCTAAAACTTTACATCGTTAATTTTTTATATTCCTATTGTGAGTTTGAAGGCATGACAGAGAAAACTTTTGAATAAAAACATGTATCACTGTAAATGATGCCAGATTAAAAGATGCATGATTTCAAAATTGTTTATAATTATCTCCTACCTAAATGGGCACATTTCTCATAGAGGCACTAATTGCAAAATTAGTAAAAATATTGATACTATCATAAAAAAACACAATAAAATGTTTAAATTTTAAGAACCTTAGAACCTAAGAGCCTTTAGGAGCAACAGAAAAAACACTCTTACTCTCCCTCTCTATTAGCTTCCCAGGACTACCATAACAAAGTTCCACAACCTAGGTGGCTAAGAAATTTGTCTCATAGTTCTGGAGGCTAGAAGTTTGAAAACAAGGAGCAGAAGGACCATACCTCCTCCAAAATCTACAGGGAAATCCTTCCTGGCTTCTGGTGGTTCCCCAGCAGTCTTTAGCATTTCTTGGATTATGAAGCATCACCTCAATTCACTGTCTTTACATGGCCTATTCCCTGTGTTTCTATCCACAGGAGGCATTCTTTTCAGAATAACAATGGTCATAAAGATTAAGGCCCCCAACACAGCACAACCCATCTATGACCTCATCCTAACTGCATCTGTAACAGACCCATTTCCAAATAAGGTCACATTCTGAGGTGTTAGGGGTTAATGCTTCAATATATAATTTCTGGTGGGGGCTGTGGACACGGTTCAACCTATAACACCCTCCCATGGTAAAAAGAGGAAAAGATAGAAAAAGGGAAGCAGACATGAAGACGCAAGAAAAGAAGGAGGTATTGGTTCATAACCTCCTCAGAACTTCTTTGGTGTAATCTGAAGCCCCCAGACCCAGAGGGTTGAGAGAGACCAGAGAAAGAGGTGGGCCACTCCAGGTTGGCAGGTGGCAGTTTCAATAAACAAATGGAACTTACGTGTGATGCTTGCCTTGGGCAACAGGTAGATCCTGACATCTATCTGCCCACCCATCTCAAGAGTCTGTATAGAGGCCTTAACTATATTCAGTCATATACCCCACGTACAGATGTTCTCAACACCCCAGCCTTAACTCCAGGCTGTGTCACTGGAGTGATCTCCAGGAGCAAGAAGAATTAGAATCCACATTCCAAGGATGGAAAGAGGAAATGAGGGGCCTCTGAGTGCTGGACCCAGGTCACAGGTCAAGGGGCAGTCATGTCTTTCTGATGACCTTCCCCAACTGGAACAGGGGAGGGAGAGGAAAGGAGGAAGAGAAGAACAAGAGACCATCATAATTCAAACCACAAATGGCAAATTTTAGTCACCCTGTAGAGTGATATATGGACTGATTCCAGAAAGGACGGATAGCTAGCTACCTACACATACACACACACACACACACACACACACACACAAAGATGTAAACCTGTGTTATTGAACTACAATATATAAATATCTCCAAAGGAGGAAAAATTAGCATTCCTTTAATGTTAGAGATGTATCAGCAAATGAGAGACACACAATCTGAGCCCTTCCTCATACTGAAGATCAGCAGATAAACAGAATAAAAATCATTGTATATATGCTGTTTGGCAGCAGTCAGTCAGGAAAAATGCAAGGCCACAGAGGAGAGATGGAAAAAATAATTGGTAAACAACCACAGAAATACTCCACCACACACCGGGCTTTGCTGTGAATTTGGCAGACCTTGTCATAGTTAGAGGAGATACCGGATCGGTGACACAAGACAGGACTTAGCCCAGAGGGCACACTGGATATCATAACAATGTTTTCCACAACACTGTATGAAAAACAACCAGAACAAGGAAGTTTCCTTTCCCGAACCACACTTTGACCCCACATTTTTTAAATAACTAGACTGAATTAAGGTAACGCCATTAAAAAATTAGTAATTCTAAAGAGAAAGTTTTGTGTGATAGTACGAAATTAGTTAAGGAAACAAAATACTCTAATAATTGCTTCATGGGGGGGAACAGGACAATATGCTTCTTTCTGAGTCCAGTGAAATTCAAGAAATCTGCTGTTTTTAAATAAAACAACAAAATCACAAAATAATAGTAGTAGCTAACTCTACATGTCAAGAAATGATCTCAACTTAATGTTTAACCCAATGAAGCCAGTGTGATTATATCTGAATTTACAGATGAGGAAACCAAAAAGCAGAGAATGTGAGTAATCTGTGCAGTCACACATCTAACAGGTGGGAGATCCAAAGTTCAAATTTGGGCAATGTAGGTCTACAGTCTGTTGTCTGCACCATTAGGTGATTCTGTCTTTATGGATACCAAAATCAACTTTAAGTCATTTAAGAAAGAAATGGAATTCAAAAAATAAAGCTAATAATGAACACTACTTTAAAAGCTGCACACCAAACTTCAATAAAACTTTGAATTTATTAAAAAAAAAAAAAGTCTGCACAAAGCAGTGGCTTCCTCTGCTATAGCTTGTGGCCAGTATTTGCTATTTCATTTTGGGTATATTCAGAGTAAAATATCTCTAAATCATACTCTTCAGTTTTAATATTGGATTATTCTTGTAACCTTAAAGCTTTGCCATATTTTAAAAAGTAACTAATACAGGGGCTCCTGGGTGGCTCAGTCAGTTAAGTACCAGACTCTTGATTTTGGCTCAGGTCATGATCGCAGGGTCTTGAGATGGAGCCCCGCCTCCCACTTCGTACTTCCAGCTGGGCGTGGAGCCTGCTTAAGATTCTCTGTCTCAGGGAGCCTGGGTGGCTTGGTTGTTAAGTGTCTGCCTTCAGCTCAGGTCATGATCCCAGGGTCCTGGGATCGAGCTTCACATTGGGCTCTCTGCTCAGCAGGACGCCTGCTTCTCCCTCTGCTGCTCACCCTGCTTGTGTTCCGTCTCTCGCTGTTTCTCTCTTTCTGTCAGATAAATAAATAAAATCTTAAAAAAAAAAAAAAAGATTCTCTGTCTCCCTCTCCCTCCACCCCTCCCCTTCCCTCTCAAAAAAGAAAGTAACTAGTACAAAGTACAGATGAGGAAGGGCATTGTAGGTGGACAGCCGTGTTGTGCACAAAATTCCTCATGAAAAGGAAACTCTCACTGAGGAGATTCCCTCTCCTTTAAACTTTAGAATGTAGAGAAGAAGTAAAGGAAAGAGGAACGAGGCATCACTAAATTCTAGATAGTCAGCAGCATCTCATTTCATGAGTTGCTCTCCTGGGATACAGGTCAGTAGAGATAATTACTTAGGTAGATTCCACACTGCCCTCCGGAGAGCGTTTTGCTGAACTCTTCCATGTCGCATGTCTATCTTCCTTATGGATGTGTCTCTTTGTTGTGTGGTCATAGTTGTTGACTTCTTTCTCAGACTTGGCGGCAACATAACTGGCAATTCCAGTGTTCATATTTGATCAACTACCATCTCTTCCTATATCTGGATTAGGAGGAAAAACACTTTTTCTACAGAAGACTCCAAAAAGAATTATTTTCTTCATATAATAACAAAATTGGCTTCTAAGTATCTTCCCGAACCAGTTGCTGTAGAGGGATTACTAGTCATTGTGGCTGGAAAAGATGTTTTAAAGAGTTTCTGCCACAGTATTTCCTGACACCTTAAGACTGAATTGTATTGTTAATGTTCAACATTATATACACAACAAACATACCTACCCCAAGATAAAACTGTATATATAGTTAGAGTTATAGTTGTTAAAGTTGTAGTCGTTATATTTATAGCAGTCTTCAGTTCAGTAGCTGGTTGTACAGCCATAGCTGATACTTCTAACTTCTCTTCCATTGCCCATTCCATGCTTTCTCTGCCTTCAGCCAGGACCTCAGCTGTTTGAGGTTCTTTATTTAATGAGTTGACAGTAATTAATCTACTACCTCTCAAATAATGCATCCATTCATCTTTGCCCTGATTTGTTAAACTGGAGCTGGATCCTGTAAACATTTCATCTTCATCAGTTGGCAGAATGGCAAGCTCATAAACTTAATTAGTGGTGGGTGCAGTAGGAGCACTGCAGTATGGAGGTCTTCTCTTCCTCGTTGCAGTGAGCTCTCTCTTGCTTGCTCCTGTGACACATGGCTCCAGTGGTACCTGCAACATACGGTATTGTTCATTTCCCAGCCAGTGTCTATAATGACCTTGAAAGTGGTTCCTCAGTGAGTTCTGCAGGTACCCTTGATGGCTTCCCACTGAGTTTTAGAGGCATGGTAATGGGATAAATTCCTGTGAGTTTTGGCAGAACCTCTGTGACAGCTTTCCAACAAAGTCTCAGCAAAATATCAAGGGCCAGTTTCTTAGTAAGTTCTCTCTGCCTGCAGCAGGGTATTTCTTCTTTGCCAACCTCAACTTAGACAATCTCAATAAATTTTTCCATGGTTCCATGGACCACAGCCATACTTCCTTCAATGAGTTCTGAATTTCAATCACGGAGGGGCTCTCCTGCAAATTTGTTTCTTCCTTTTGTACTCTGCCTTAGTCTCAGAATAATGGCTGCTCTCTATATCTGCTATTTCTGCATTCCCAGGAGGTCTTTTAGGCCCTTAGCAGTTAATCCGTATGCGGAATTACCAGTTAATATTTACATTAAATCTTCCCTATTTAAATTATTGCATGATTTCTGTTTACTGACTGTACCTTGACTGGTATGGAACTTCTATCAGGAATGGTCCAAGGAAATATGTGTGCAAAGATGAAATATTGGGATTGGTCAGTTGTGTTGTTAGTCTTAAGTGCAATACCAAGTTCTTTGTAAATGGGAAATAGGATGGTAATAATTCATGGCATGCAGTAGCATCACAATTCATCAATCTATTACCTATGTTTGATTTTGATGAATTGCCTACTGAAGCAACTATCTTGGGATCTGAAGCAACTGCTGCATTTGACTATTATGATAGTGAGGTGACGACAGTGTCTATGGTGTGAAAGGGACCCCTTGAGTGCACTGGGCTCTTACAAATAAAACTTTAAAAATGACAAGCTCAGTTAATTGAACTCTCAGCTCAAGATGTGATCTGAGAACTGGGGAGTTCTGTGACAACCTTAAAAGAATCACCTATTACTTATTTATTTTTGTAACCACAGGGCTGACGTTAAAATGAAATGGAAATTTAAGTTGAGTGATTTGAAGTCAGATTCTCATCATGTTTCTTATATCAAAATTAGGACACTAAATGGGAAAGAATGTGATCCTAAACTTTTTGGACCTAATGAAACTATTTGGACCTAAATGAAGCTAAAAGTTTCATATTCCCCAAATACTCTGAGCCTTCAGCTAGTAGAAATAGGTTGCCCTCCCACATCCAAGAATAGTAACCTACATCTTTTGGAAATCCTTGTGATATCACAACCTGGAATAGATACTCTGTAGGAGTAAGGCCATCTTTCTCTAGAACCACCACACTACCGCTTGTTGCCACTAAACTCTTAGCTGGGTTAAGTCTCAGGCTGTGTCTAGGTGTCAGGTATACACCATGACCTGGAAGGAAATAGCTTATACATTAAAAGAATTGCAAGATGTGTATGCATACGTGTGTGTGTGTGTATATGTATAATATATATTTCATAAAATATATCATTTTATATATCATATATGTATACATATATCATATATCATATATGATGTATATTATATATAAAATATATATATCATAAAATATACAATATATAAATATATATACACAAACGTATGCATAAACTTCTTGTAATTCTTATGTTTAAATATATACAAATGTATACATATATGTATATGCATGTATACATATATACTTTTATATTTATATTCATTACACACAAAAAGAATGTAATATACAAATATCAGTGGAAACACTGGGAATATATGGGAGAGTAGATTCAGAGACTATTAGTGCAAAGAAGTATATATATATTTAATATATAATTATAATTAATCATATGATTAATAAAATCAATACATATATAATTAATATAATTAATTATATTAATATATTAACATACTAATAAAATTAATACATATTAATATATTATATAATTAATAAAACTGATAAAAGTGATAGATATCACTAGATCGAGCCTATTTTATTAATTTGAGTACACTTCCTATGGAACACTGATTTAACGTGTTAATTTGGACAACTGGAATTGCTTTTAACAGCTCCCCCAGTTTGAAGACTGAAAGTTGAACTCAGTGGAGACCCGTGTTTAATGAGTCAATACGTCACAACTTTCCCAGCATGATATGGAAGAAGGAACCCAAATGTTTCAAGATTACGACTGTTGTAATGTATGCATCACATGCCACCTACGCATCTATTTCTAAACTACATCCTCCTAAAAGATCCAAAGACATTACTTTCATTAAGGTTTTGAGAAATACATTACTGAGGGGATTCCTGCATCCTTGGAACGGTTTATGGGTTTCTCTCCTCTATAGGCCAAATATGGCTGTGGGGGATGCTCTCATTGAGATGGGTTCTCTGATGTCAAGGAGGATGATGCAATCATAGAACAGCAAAGCTGCAACATATCACTGCCAAAGACAATATGAGACCATCACCAAAAGAGGAAGCAGAGATGTAATGATGATGAGAATGTCCTGGCCTACAGAGATATTTGGTGATGGCTCCTTGATCATGGTGAGCCTAGGAATTTAATAGATGGGAAACTTGCTCCACGTAACAGAATTATTGCTCGCACCATGTCACACACACACACACACACACACACACACACACACACACATCTCTGGGATCTGAAGACTAAAGACCTTATTAAAGTTACCACAGCAGAGAATCATTCCTATTGGCTCCCCAACCTAAATGGCAAAGGCTTGATGGAAGCAACTAGAATTTACCTGCCTACCGAGAGAATAATGTCAAATTCCCATTAAACTCACCAGTTTGGCCCACTCATACGCTGATGATCTTAGATAACTGACTGGGGACAACCAGGAATGTAATCAGATGATGAATTCAGTTGCAGCTGCTTCCCTATATGGAGTATATTTACTGGAGCAAATCAGCGTGGTCCCTGTTATTGAATGATTTGATCTAGCTCACGTATTTTTCACCATAAGCATTTCAAAGGACCACCAGAAGCAGTTGCCTTTATCTACCTGGGCCAACATTATGTCTTAACCCACATGAACCATTTCCCAGTAAAACTCGTAAGTGTCATAATGGGTGGGTTCCTGGGAAGCTCAGAGGGCAGCTTCCAGCCAGTTTCAGTGACACCACTGCCAGCAGCTTTCCCCAGCGTGTCTCAGGATCACAAACATGTAGCCACTCTGCTTGCCAGTGTAGCCTGTTCCCTATATTTGCCATTTCTCTCTTGGTTGGTATTTTTTACCCCTTAGTACTTAATCCCTTTTTATTAGTTAATAGTTATTTCTGTTACATGGTCAAATGACTAGGGTTTTTTTCCCGTAGGGTTTTTTTTTTCCTTGTCACTGACGTCTGACAGAGACAGTATTTAAGTTCTGCTTCTTGGTCTTTGCTCCCCTGGGATTGCATCCATCAGGAAGCCCATCTCCATGGCATCCCCCTAATTACAACAGGCCTACACAGGAAAGCCAGGGAGAACTCTTCAAGGAGGCTGCCACTAATGTATTTCTCCATGTTTTATTGAAGAGAATGGCCACTAGGACCTCTAGGCATTTTTAGTAGGTGGGGTGGATATGCAGGTTACATATAAAAAACCTATTCTAATTGGTTCCTTTTACTACATTATGCCAGGGAAGTTCATATACTGCAACCTCATCAGTTTAGGCCAGGGTTGATTATACGGTTGAATGAACCAAAAAAATTAAGGAGTCCTTCCAGTTGTATAAGCTAACACATTAAATCTGGAATCTCTGATAAATGTACCTAAATTTAGGTGAGCCTTCTGTATGGCCCATCCTCTTTGGTTTAATAACCTTACAATCCACCCCTATTCATATTTTTCTGATTTGGGGGGGTATAATTTATAAAAATATTAAAATACTTTTGATGAGTAAGTGATTTCCTCCTGGTTAAACTCTGTACTTATCCCCCTGGAAGGTAGGAAACTCATTCCCTAGTTACTGGCCTGGTATAAATAAAAGGCGCATGGATGTGTCTAGAGGGTAATTTCAAGCACAGAAAGGATAGTCTCCTCAGAAACTGGATGACAAACTGTCAGATTACACGATTATTAGCTGTGTCTGAATCCAGCCAGATATATCTGAGCCTTGGTTCAGGCTTTTACTACTTCCTACCAATGCTTTAACCTTCTTACATGAGAGAGGTGATGATGGTATGAAAATTTATATTGTGATTATGTAACCTACACAATTTAATTCTGTGTTTGATATTCAGCACTACTGACCTTGCAGCTATAAGAAATAGACAATTTTTAATGGCTGTCTTAGACATTTTCTTATTATTTGACTATCACAGAAATGAGAATTTAAAGACACAAGCTTGTCACCTTCCTTTAAGCACTACACTGTACTCAGAAGAATCCATTCCATACAACGGCTTTTGTAACTGTAATTACCATCCAAATGGCCAACTTCAGTGGCAACTTGTCTCCCAAAACACTTACTTCAATAGACATATTTTTCATAATCAACCACAGGTGATAATATGATTAATTAAGATGCCAGTGATAAAAATGGATTGCTAGCATCCATTCTCCATTGTTGAAGAGATCAGCACTACATTCAAGCTCAAGGACATGGCAAAATTGTAACAAAATCCCAAACTGGAGAGTCTATTTCCTGGAACTCTTTCTGCACTCCTTAATTTCAGTATCATTCAAGGTCCAATCAGGAGACATAAAATTATCCTCTTGAACAAAGCGATTTTTTATAAGAAATTGTTAACTAGACATAAAATTGTTAATGAAATAACTGGAAAGTCAATGAGAGAACACTCAAGTATCAGAGAGGTAGCGAGAAAGCAGCTGTCATACTTAGAACTAGAGGAATAAACACAAGAGGAGGGAATCATTTAAATTTGGAAACAGTAAAGGAGACTCTTTGGACCTGAAAACTATGAGAATGTGCTCATGGCTATGATTGATGTGTCTTGGATCCAGAGCTAGGGCTTGTGGAGCTGGAACGCAGGGAACATTCTGGGTAGGGAGGAGGAGTCTCGACCACTGTTTTTGGCACCCCTGGATGGAGAAGGATTTGCAAAGAGACTGGTCTATAAGTAATGGAAAAACTGAAACCAGATTCAGCCATCCCTCCAGGAAGAAACTGCCTTTGCTGGGCATGAGAACAGACGGAAAGTACACAGGCTGACGCCAAGAAGCATGGGGACGGGAGCAAGCCCTGCTTCCTTCCTAAGCATTGGTAGGAAGTACTAAAAGCCTGAACGGTAGTTAAGGACTATTGTTAGTACATTCATTTCTTTGTTCTCATCTATTACCCAATGTGATATAATTTGAAATAGTACCTATTATTAATCTTTTGGTATCAATTATACATTTTTCAAGCAGTGTTTGTAGGAAATTATAGGAACTAAATTAGTCTAGCATATTTTCGGTGCTTGACCACAAATTCTACTAATTAAATTTTTTCCTACAAGACATACAATGAATTTGATATAAAAATGGGTAGGTAATTTAAAGTGAAATATACAATTTTAATTTTTTTTAATTTTTGTTTAATTATTTGAGAGAGAGCATGAGTGGGGCAAGGGGCAGAGTGAGAAGCAGACTCCCCTCTGAGCAGGGAGCCCGAGGATGTGGGGCTCAATCACAGGACCCCAGGATCATGAACTGAGCTGAAGGCAGATGCTTAACCAACTGAGCCACTAAGGCACCCGTATAGTTTTAATTTAAAAGGAAGAATTAGTTACACATTTAACTATAATTTTGGTCAGTGAGAAAGAAACTTGTATAAGGTGCTTTGGCACATCATCCCAAAGTTATTAGGGGATATGAAAATTTGTTTTCTGATCTCCAAATGAAATATAGGTGAAGGACAAAATCAAGAAAAAAGAGATAATGAATATATTCTTGCCCTCATAAAAATATTAAACATTAATTCAATGGCCTAATTGTTCAAGAGAAATTTTAAATTCACTAATTTTCCAAAAGCAAGTAAGAAGAATATATAAGATAGGGCTAAAGTCAGATCAATATGACCAACTACTATAATTTTGCCTTTTTTCATCATGCCTCAAACTGCATTTTACATTATCAATTTAATTGTAAATAAATAGAAAAGTGTACTGAAATTTTAGAGTACATTTCGAGGCTAAGGAGGTTGTTTCCAAAGTCAAACTATCCCTTTTTATAAAAGCTTTAATGAATATATTGGCAATAAAACCACTGCTGCAGAGTTCAAAATTATCTGTGACAGTTTCAGAAAATGGTTGCTCTACTTTTTTATTTAATTCATAATACTGATAAGAAGTGTGATTTAATATATTATTGCAAGTTTGGGAAGGGATGTAATAGTTTGATTCTTATGAAATTCATTTTATGAAGCTAGGTATTTTTATCACATTAATGAAATCATTAATTATGTATTTCTAGAGAAAGAAGATAGGAAGGTATGTAACATGGACTATCACCTCAGTAGCAAATGTCTAAGTTGGGGCACCAACCTTGATTTAACTTCCTTTGTCTGTTACTTCCATTTCCCAACAATAAAGGTTAGGATGAGAATAGGGCTAAAGAATTAGAAAACCAATGACATATTTTAAATGTGAATAAAGATATTTTTCCAGTTTGAAGTATACAATGAACTACACAGTATGTTTCCTGATTTTTAAGAGGACTATTGATGTCAAATCATGTTTTATCATTTGTTTTATATAGTAGATATATCAAAGACAAGGTTAGAAGCAGGCACCTAGCAGTTAAATTATATTTTATCTCTATTGAACATAGTCATAGACTTCCACGTGTATAAGAAACATTTCTGGTCCAAATTACTCTACCATTTTTAATAAAATATGGATTAGAGGGGTAAGATGGCATAATTGCAGTCACATGACTACGTATTAAAAGAAAAAGATAATAAAAACATAAATTTTCATTCCAATGTATTTAAGAATTATTCTGTTAAATACTGTTTTATTTGTAGCAGAGCTACAGAAGAAAAAAAAAGAATTGACTCTACTACTTCAGCTTTTACTTTCTCAAGGATAGTAAAATATGAAATAAATGCACACATGCATAGTGAAATTAAAAAATATTAAAATAAAACAAAAGGCAACCAACCAAGTAGTAGGAGAAGTGAAGTTAAGTTGGTGCATAGTGCATAGAATTGGTACCTGTCTGACACTACAGAATTGGGTAGGGTTAGGGGAGGATACACAAAAAGGTATCCTGAAGTAGATTATCCCCAGTACTACTCAATGAATGAGAATTTTTCTCATTCTCATTTCTGTATTATCACAGAATACAACAAAAATTAATTTCAAGAAGAAAAATGTTGTTCAAAGTTATGAAGGCAAGTAGATACTGCATTTGGATTTTACTCATATTACACAACATCACGGGTCTTTTGTCTGATTTATTCACTGATGTGTCTAAGAGTTTGAAATAGTCTCTGGCACATATTAGGTGTCCAGTAAATATTTGTTGATTGAATAAATAATCCACAAAGGAGGAAACATAAGCAAGTTGACAAAGAAGAGATACTTCTGGAATGATGACGCTTTTATAATTTATTAGGAAAACAATGAGACGTCACAGAACAAACTGCAAAAATAGAAATGGTAAGCTGAGGTTGGTATTTTAGGAAATCTGCTTTGACAGCTAGATGAAACATAGAATCAACAGTTGATGTGAAATGAAAATTAAATAAATAATAAAATAAAAATAAAGAGATACCAATTAGGATTCTATTGTAATATTAAAGAATGGGGTTGATAGTAGCAGTAGAACTGGAGATTAGTGCAAAATATGACAACATACTTGTGAAGCAGAGCCTAAGGGTTTTGTAACTAAGGCTATGAAGTGAGCTAGCAAGGAGGCAGGCTGGTTTGTGGGCTTGAGAAAGTAATAAGTGTTTTGAGAAAGGTAATTACTGTTTTCATTTAATTAAATGGATATGATATGAGGAATCATGGTTTTGGTAGAAAAATGGTTTATTACACCTGGACACGCTAAATTTGAGAGACGCTTTGTATACCTACATGAGAATGTCCTTGAGGTCGCTGCATTTAATGATCTCTATCTCAAGAAAAACAACACACTGGATATTTTAGATCATATTAGTGATCATTTAGATCATTTAGATCATATTAGTATATGATGCTGAAAACATGAAAATGAATGATGTAGGGCTGTTATAAGTGCCATTCCACTCTCCCAGCATTTCTGCTTCCTCCTCGATAGGGAACACTTCTGCATACAATTCAAATTGTCAGTACATGTTCCTCCCTAGCTCCTCACTATTTAGAAATTCAGACCTCCATTAGTCCATGTTTAGTGTTGGGTGGGGTTACAGTCCTTCAAATTAGAATCCATACAAGATGTCCCATTGTGCTCTCCCTTTTCTTGATGCTGTGGCCAAGACTTTTAGGTAGGCCCAAGCCACACAGGTTAGTCAAAAAAATTCCTACCTAGTCACCAAGAGCTTGACAAGATGTTAATAAATCAACATTATATTTACCATTATACTAACACTTATACCTCCCATAGGTAGAGTCAGCTTAAATGTTCATGAGAAAGAAATAAGAACAAAAGGCAACTTGCCCTAGACTTCTAATAGATGAAAGTCACCAATGAGAAAATACAGAATAGAAATATTGCTGTGAAGTGTGTAAACCTGGCGATTCACAGACCTGTACCCCTGGGGATAAAAATATATTATATGTTTATAAAAAATAAAATTTAAAAACAAAACAACAACAAAAAAAGAAATATTGCATAGTGGACCCAAATTCTGAGTTTTGAATCCAAAAGACAGAAGCAGAGGGAGCCACAGACTTTGGAGTTCTCAAGGTAATAGACTGATCAGTCCTTTATCCCTGTGACACACACAACCTCAATAATGCTTTTTGTCTTCAGACCATCAAGGGTGTTTATCCTTTTTTATGATAGGTCATATCTTTGTTTATTAAGTTTTAATTTAAATTCCAGTTAGTTAACATAGAGTGTAGGTCATATCCTTGTTCAAACCCATAGGAAACTCAGATTTTCCAGGCCATTTCTTATAATCTAAAATGGTTCATATCCATGATCTTTTTTGATCTTAATTCACACCCTTATTGGCTTCTAAAGAGTGTTTACTGTGAGTCATCAGCAAAATCATCTATATCTTCAGTCTCTTCCAGAACATATGCTCACCTTCTTATTTTGACGTATACATGGCTTTCCCTTGAGGCTTAAAAAATTAAGTAACTTTTTTATGTGTACATGGCAAAAGCTGAATTTGACTTTCAGACCCAAACTTGCTGCCTCCAAAGTGAGCCCAGAGCTATGCCTTAACCACCTCTTTCCTCAGGGATCATTTTTTAACTTCCTAACACCATTTGATTATACTGTATGTCAGTGTCTTGAAGGAAAAAAGAAATAAATATATAGTAAAACCTAACATTTTTCTTTCTTAACTTTCATTTCAAAATCCCACTCCATCGACGAGTAAATGAAACAAGATGGGATTGGGAGGGAGACAAACCATAAGTGACTCTTAATCTCACAAAACAAACTGAGGGTTGATGGGGGGGAGGGGGTTGGGAGGGGGGGTAGGGTTATGGACATTGGGGAGGGTATGTGCTATGGTGAGTGCTGTGAAATGTGTAAACCTGGCAATTCACAGACCTTTACCCCTGGGGATAAAAATATATTATATGTTTTAAAAAAATAATAAAATTAATAAAAAAAAAATCCCACTCCATCTTTGTCTTCCTTCTTCCACTATAAACACCACTGAATCTCAAATACATATTGTTTAAAAACAGGTATTTCATATTCTACCCCCCATCTTAGTCTAAGTAATTCACCCCATGCAGTCATTCAAGCTAAGGAATTATAGTTCATTTGACCTCCCTCTTCACTCATCTCTCCACATTAACTAAGTGGAGTCTACCTAAAATATGTTTCTTAAAACCTCCCCTCACTATTAGCTCAAAGTCATTTTCTAGATTTTGGTTCTTCATCTTTCACCCAAGTATCTTGCAATACCCTTCCCACTCATCCTCGACATTGCCAGAATGAACCCAGCTTATGTACATTTTTAATGCATTTGGCCATAGGGTTCTAATTTTTGCTACTGACACACTCAGCTAGAAAGTTTGAGTTTCAACATCACATTTACGAAAGGCCACATTGCAGTGCTGGTTGTCCAGCAGTATCCTGCTCTCGTGTCATGGAATAACTCAGGAGTGCTTAACCTCATGCTTTATACCATCCACCTCTTAACTGAATGCTTCCCTGTCACTTGTGCAGAATGACATGCCACGTGATATGGGTGGTGCCCACATGCATGCATTCTACTAGACTGAGCGGCTTACACAGTTGTGATCTGGAGGTAGGCAGGGTGCTGCTGCTTTTTACATTCTCACCCACTGCCGTCTGCTCCGTGCTTATGTGGTGGAGGTTAGCCCTGCTGCCAAGTGGATTAACCTGCCCAGCGGCTGCCACAAAGCTCTGATGACGTAACTTGAAAGTGTATGGGAGTTAACGTCCGGCTGGAAAACTCTGAACAATAAGTTATAGAGGAGAGGAAGGAGCTGGCTGATCTTTTTCGTTGTTATTTATTTTTTCCTTTCTCCTCTCTAAGAACCTGTTTCAAGACTCGGTATTTTAATATGGATTTTGACATAAAATTTAAGATTTTCTTCTTTTCTGAGACATAAGTGTGATCAAAATTTGACCCAGTCATGCTCAAGGGTTGTCACTAGAAGAGCCTTAGAAGTCCTTGCCAGGATGGTGGCAAAAGTCAAAAGCAGAATCTGACAGCTGATTCTCAGGAAAAGTAAATAAGGGATATATTACAGTTTTCTCTATTATACTCCCAGCAGTGAGTATAACCACAAAAATTTCATGTCTCGCTACCATAGCTGTAGGTCAGCATGACACAATGGTGTGTGTATGTATATGTGTATGTGTGTGTATATATTTATATCCATAACATCACTCCAGAATAGTGTTTCAAAAGACACCATTTCATAGCTATGCCACTAATCCTTTTCACAGAGTCGCAGTGTTGCATCTTCAGAGTCTCTGAATTTATGCCATGGAGAAGACAGCCCTGAGCACCGCCACATTTTTTTTCTTGCCAGAAAATTATTTGCAGGTTGGTATACTTCAGACACTATTTCAAAATACAGACACCTGAATACATCAGCTAAAGGAGAAAATCAATACAGATGACCACCGCTGTATGCTTTGTTTGAGTCATCAAAAGTTTTCCTTGAGATTTCTTTATGCAAATATATTTCACTTGATTTTATCTTCTCTCTGTTCCAAGATCGTACTACAGTTTATCATGCTAACTTGCAGTTTTGCTGTTGGAGGAGTACATAGCCAGAATAATTACATTTCATAGATGACTGAATATAAAATAGTAACCTTTTCACATTAAATGAATGTATTAAAATTGAATACTCCATGATGAAATGTGCACCAAATCTACATTAGAAAAAAAAAAATTGAGCTCACAAAGAAATCAAAGATGAGAAGAGAAAAATTAAGAGCTTCTTTTAGGGGAGGGGAGCCAGATGTATGGCAGTTCTTTATAATGCAAAGGGTGGAACTGGCAGTTATCCAGGCATATGGGGGTAAAACAGACAATAATTTACATAAGTACATTCAGGTAGTAGTCAGAGATGAAGTTATTTGCTTTGAAGAAAGTTTTCATTTCAAAGGAGGCATTGAAGTTTCATGAGAGGCAAAGAGGACAAAAAGAAAAACTAACTCTATTAGAAAGCAGGGAAGAAAAAAACAAAGAAAATATCAGATGACTGGAAGTTTAATTTTATTTTACTAAGCTCTGCTTCTCTTGTCTTTAACTGTGGATATCTTCCAGCAGCATAAGTATACAGCTTATTATTGTACTTCTGTTATATATCTGTGTACTCCTTATCAGACAGCTCATTAAATGTGACAGCTTCATTTAATAGAGAAAATTCACAAATCTGCTGGGCTGCATTTTCAATTGAAGAACCATCTGTTGTGACCTGGAGATCCACTGTCATTCTGAACTCAACATAAGTGAAAACAAACTCAAATTATTTTCTCACAAATTCTCCTTCAGACTTTGTTATTTCTGTCATCTGTCACTACTTTTCTTCCATTTATCTAATTCAGAAAAATTACTAATATTCACGGACACAGCATCTAATGCCCCCCCCATTAATAATGGATGCTTATGAGTCCATTCTCATTCCACGTGCATCTACCCATTTCCTTTACCCCATGGCTGCTGCTACAGTCCTATTAGAATCACAGCTTCATATCAGGGCTTTGGAATCACATTGGAAAAGACTTGATGTCATTGTCATTACATAAGTCCTGCAATTAAATACACCTAGTACAAAAAGTGAAGCATTTGGTCAGTGTGTTGGCCTAGCAAAGTCCCTTAATATGTCAAGTCACTATATGCTCACCTGTACAGTACATTGAAGATAAAACAATGAATTCTCCAATTTGCAGTGTTTAAACACCGCTTTCAAAGAAGGCCACATTCTCGTGATGCTCTGCCTACTTGTCTGGAAGCAACATACTTTTTTTTTTTTAAGATTTTTATTTATTTACTTGACAGAAAGATAGAGAGCACAAATAGGCAGAGCAGCAGGCAGAGGAAAAAGGAGAAGCAGTGTCCCCACTGAACAGGGAGCCTGACATGAGATAATGACCTGGGATCATGACCTGAGCCCAAGGCCAGTGCTTAATCAACTGAGCCACCCAAGTGCCCCAATATGCTTTTTAATAATATGTTTTTTAATCAGCTTTTGACATTTGAAAATGTCAGTTAAATTTCCTAATATTGGAATAAAGGTTTGGGGGAAAAATAAATAAGATTTAATATTAAGTCTCTTACCTAAGAAGAGAGTTTCCCTTGTTTTCTAGAACTTAGGCAAATTGCAAAGATTTTTTTTCTTAAAGACACTTAACTCAGTTCTAAGTCTTTTTTGTTTATTTTGGTTTTGTTTATTTTTGTTTATTTTGTTTTTTTTATTTTGGGGGTCTTGGGTTTGTTTTTTTTTTTAAATTTTTTTTTGTTTGTGTATTTTGGTTTTGGTTTGTTTGTTTCTATTAAATTGCTTGACCTGTGTCTTGTTCTTATAGCCCAAATGTAACTTAAACTTGCCCAGGAATTCTTTAAAAGAAAAAAAAAAAAAACTCTGCTGACAGAAAACAAGTAATTATTTACTTAAAATCTGTTAATATAGACATTATTTAACATTTTATTCTACCAAAATTTTGAGAAGCAACTTTATCAAATTTATCTTTTTCCTTTCTCTCTCTCTCTCAAAAAATATAAAAATAAAAATAAAAAAATAAAACAAACAAACAGCCATAGGTTCAAGGAATCTCTAAATTAAAAAATTAGGATAGAACTAGGTATTAAGTAGAGAGCCCAGATATGGACCCTTAACTTTATGGTCAACTAATCTTTGACAAAGCAGGAAAAAATATACAGTGGAAAAAGGAGAGCCTCTTCAATAAATGGTGCTGGGAAAATTGGACAGCTATGAGTAGAAGAATGAAAACAACCATTCTCTCACACCATACACAAAGATAAACTCGAAATGGATAAAAGACCTCAACGTGAGGCAGGAATCCATCAGAATCCTAGAGAAGAACATAGGCAGTAACCTCTTCAACATTGGACACAGCAACTTCTTTCAGGATATATCTCCAAAGGCAAACGAAACAAAAGCAAAAATGAACTTTTGGGACTTCATCAAGATCAAAAACTTCTGCACAGTAAAGAAAACAGTCAACAAAACAAAGAGGCAACCCACAGAATGGGAGAAGGTATTCGCAAATGACAGTACAGACAAAGGGCTGATATCCAAGATCTATAAAGAACTCCTCAAACTCAACACACACAAAACAGATAATCATGTCAAAAAATGGGCAGAAGACATGAACAGACACTTCTCCAATGAAGACATACAAATGGCTAACAGAAATATGAAAAAATGTTCATCATCATATCCATCAGGGAGATTCAAATCAAAACCACATTGAGATACCAACTTACACCAGTTAGAATGGTCAAAATTAACAAAACAGTAAACAACATGTTTTGGAGAGGATGTGAAGAAAGGGGAACCCTCTTACATTGTGGTGGGAATGCAAGCTGGTGCAGCTACTTTGGGAAACAGTATGGAGATTCCTTAAGAAATTAAAAATAGAACTTCCCTATGGCCCTGCAATTGCACTACTGGGTATTTACTCCAAAAATACAGATGTAGTGAAAAGAAGGGCCATCTGTACCCCAATGTTCATAGCAGCAATGCCCACAGTGGCCAATCTATGGAAAGAACCAAGATGCCCTCAACAGACGAATGGATAAAGAAGATGTGGTCCATATATACTATGGAGTATTATGCCTCCATCAGAAAGGATGAATACTCAACTTTTGTATCAACATGGACGGGGCTGGAAGAGATTATGCTGAGTGAAATAAGTCAAGCAGAGAGAGTCAATTATCATATGGTTTTGCTTATTTGTGGAGCATAAGGAGTGACATGGAGGACATGGGGAGATGTAGAGAAGAAGGGAATTGGAAGAAATTGGAAGGGGAGACAAACCATGAGAGACTGTGGACTCTGAGGAACTAACAGAGGGTTTTGGAGGGGAGGGGGTTGGGTGGTTGGGTGAGCCTGGTGGTGAGAATTATGGAGGACACTTATTGCATGGAGCACTAGGTGTGGTGCATAAACAATGAATTCTGGAACACTGAAAAGAAATTTAAAAAATAAATAAAAATTTAAGAAAAGAACTAGGCATTTAAAGTGAAATTTAGAACAACTGTAGGTATAAGGTGATTTCAGGTAAGGAGAGCAGAAATTGTGTTCAGCGCCTGAGAAAACAATGTCAGGAATAATTAATAGAGCCAGACTTTCTCCTCATTGCAGCCAGTCAAGGCAATCTTCTCCCGATTTACTGACACTATACTCCTACCAGCCAAAAATTTTAAGCATATACTCTCAAAATACAGTTTTCTTATTTATTCTTAAGATGTTAAGAAACAGTATGCATATATGTGTATGTGTATCAAATATAAATGCACAGAAATTGAAATTAAAAGCAGATTAAACAGAATATAGGTAAAACCCAATATTTTAGTCCCACATTATAAATGCCTCCTGGGGTGCCTACATTTCCTCTGAAAGCACTCAACTAGGGTCAAAGACTTGAAAACAAAATGTCAGCCTAAGAAATGTTTCTAATAAAATCATATAGAAAGGAAAAGTTTTCCAGAAATAAGCTTTCTTATCTTCTCTAAGGATGTAGAAATAATTGGGGTAGAATGCATAATCACATAGGCTGACTGAATTCACGATTTAGGTAATGCATATTGTAGGGAATCAATAAGAGTAGGGAAGATGGATGGGTAGGAATTGATATGCCAGTTGATCTGTATGTCTGTCATCATTGGACAGATTGACCTGTACCTTAGATGTCATCTATTCTCCTTAATAATTATATATGATATGAATTAAAAAGCACAGATATCTAGAGTAAAATGGAGGAAAAAAATCTGGTTTAAAGAAAACCAATCTTACTTAAAAAATTATTTTGTACCTTTCAAGCAGTTTACAAATATTTATCACAGTCTCTCATCAAAATTATCAATTGGCCATGAAAAAATGTGGGAGGTGTTTAATAAGCTTAGCATAGATACCTTAGTATTAATTAAAAATCATGTAATAAAATTATTCACTATATAAAAATGAAAAACAAAATATAGAAGGTGGATGATACTAGTAATTTAACAGAAGCAGAACATGTACTAATAATTTGTAACTCTCTGTAATTATAAATTATATATTTCTGTACTTATATTACCTATAAGTGAATATAGGTAAACATTCTTAGGAATACATTTTCCATATTTTCTTTAAATGTCAATTTGCTACATTACTTTGAATTTAAATCATAAATCACCATAGTATGCATACTGCATGAAAATGACTTAAAGTTCAATTTTTGAATTGCCTCCTTAGAATGAAAATAAGATTTCAAAAATGTTAGTGCTTTGGGCACCTGGGTAGCTCAGTCGGTTAAGCATCTGACTTCAGCTCAGGTCACTGTTTTGGAGTCTCGGGATCAAGTCTTGCCCCAGGATCCCCACTCAACTGGGAGTCTACCTCTCTCCTGCTCCTCCCTGTGCTCATGCTCTCTCTTTCTCTCAAATGAATAAATAAAATCTTAAAAAAAATAGTTAATGCTTGAGTGCTATTTAAAAAAAGAAGAAAAGAAACTAACCTTAGTGGGGCATTTGGGTGGCCCAGTCAGATGAGGGGCTGACAGTTGGTTTCCACTCAGATTTTGATCTCAGAGTCCTGGGATTGACCCCACATTGGGCTCCACACACAGCGTGGAGTCTACTTGAGATTCTGTCCCCCTCCCCCCTCACCCCCTCCCCCAGCTCTAACGCACAAACTCCTCTCTCTCTCTCTCTCTCTCTCTGTAAAAGAAATAAATAAATAAGATCTTTAAAACAAAACAAAATTGTCCTTAATGATTTTTTAAACAATCAGTATTGTTTTGAAATAACGTACTTTTTATATGCCTATTATAGATCAGTAAAGTCAACAGTAGTCACAGCTGGAACCATATAAGATTTTATCCACTTGCATTTTTTAACTTGTTGATTAAAGAAAAATCGGTCTGATCATAATCTTTGATTCATTCCTACTTTGAGAGTGTTTTACTCACTGATTTCACTTCTACTACTATGATTTGAATGAAATGTATTAAATGTTGCAGAAAATAACTACTGTCTGCAAAGTTTATTCAGGAATATGATTTTATTCACAACCTCAAACTAAATGTAAAGAAAGCAGAAGTTGATGCAAAAGTGATATTTTTCCACTCTATCAAAGTTTTTCTAAATTAAAAAAAAAAAAAAAAGAGCAACCCTTTTCCCGGCATTCAAAATGTCTGTTATAGAGACAAAATTGGAAATATAGTGAGCCTGATACTGGCATAGTTTGAGTGCAAGTTACAATCTCACAAATATAATATACATTTCTTTATCTCCTGCAGAATTTTCTGTCTAAAAGAGTAGACCAATATCATGAGGGATATTTGGGTTAAGTTTGGGCTGTATATGTAAAATCTTGTCACAGGGAAATAATAAAAGCGTGTATGACATGCTAAACATTGTAAAATTTAGGAGATTTAACTACCAATGTTAATGAGTATTTGTGTTGAATATATAAATATTTGATTTTCAGAAATACCATAGGGGGGAAAAAAAGTAGTGTAGCTTTAAACAACATCCACGTCTCTCCCTTTAAAATTTTCCATAAAAATATTGCAAAAGATTTAAAACATCTTATAAAAATCTGTCCCAATTTTAAAAGTGAGTATTTCTGCCTGAAATATGGCATATTGTATTAGTTTTCTATTGCTTCTATAACAAATGACCACACATTAGTGACTTAAAGCCCAGTTTAGTGATTTACAATAACACAAATGTATTGTTTATGGTTCTAGAACTTGGAAGTCTGACAAAGGTCTCACTGAACTAATATTAAGGTGTTGGCAGTCTCTAGGAGGGAATCCATTCCCTTACCTTTCTTAGTTTTTAGAAGCCGTCCGCATTTCTGGGCTCATAGGACCCTTACTTACTCCATGTCTGAGGCCAGCATAGTCAATTTATTCTGACTTTTCCTTCTGTGGTCATATCTCTTTCTGACTCTATCCAGGAAAAGTTACCTGTTTTAAAGGACTCAAGTGATTTGTAGGCCCTCTCAGATAATCCAGGATAATCTTTCTATCTCAAGGTCCTTAACCTTTATCACATCTGCAAAATCTCTTTTGCCATATAAAGTAACATTCATAGTTTCCAGCTCTAGGGATCTGATATTAATATCCTGGGCAGAGGTAGGAATTACTCTGCCTATCACACAGATGTTTAAAGCATTACAATTTTTTATATGCATGCTTTGGAAATATCATCTGTCAAAGAGTGGTATCTAAAAGAAAATAAAGTCTTGGTAGATCTATAGGTATAAATATATGTATGTTTTTTGTGCCTTGGAGGTTGAGCTAGAATTTAACAAAGATATATGCCCAATATATGAATTAAACAAAAAGAAATTAATTATATAGTTTTTTCTAAGCTCATGCTCTCACTGCTACCAACTTTAGATTACAATTGGAGGACAAATATATCATCTAAATTAATTTAATTTTTTTTTACCTCTTAAATTATTTTAATTTTCTCCTCAACCCATTCATTTAATACAATTTCTTTTGAACAACATTAATGACTATAAACACGAAAGCCTTATTTGGTTTTATAAATGAAGCAAAACAAATATAAATAACCTATCGTACTTGAAAGGATTTTCTCTTCTTAATTGAAAACAAACGGAACCTAAGCTAAATTAAATGAATGTTTAATCTTTCATTCCCAACACAAAGGTTATTAGTTGGTGCAAGTGTGTACATAGTTATAAACAGAAGAAACAAGCAGTTGATTGCTTTAAGTTTGGAAAAGTCTAAGCTTAACAATTTGAAATGTCAATAAGAAGAAATAAAGAATAGCATTTTAAGCAGTTCAGAATATTTTTAAATGAATTTCTCAGTGTCTGCTTATGACTGTGTGGGTTTAGTAAAGAATGAGTATATCTGCTTGCAAAGAGTTCTTTACTTGATGCTTTTCTGAGGGTTTTTCTAAGAACATAAAGTGACTTTCTATTTAAATGAAACAATAGTAAAGGGGATTGAGCAAGCTCTCGTCAAGGACAATATGTTCATGCTATAATTCTTTTAAGAACTACCTTATCATTTGCTGTGACAATTTCAGAGGCTTTTAACATGGGTTTTCACAACTGTAAGTTCATTTTCCTATACCTGGATAATTTATTTCTCCCACTCCAAATCTGCCAGAGAGTTAAAGTTATCCAAATCTAAGTTATTCACTTAGATTAAAATTTAAAATGTATTAGCTCTTTTCCTTCCAGTGAAGACTGGAATATCTCTTTTATTCCTTCTCCTCATAAGTACATACACATTGAGGGTTTTAGGAGCATCAGGGAGAGGTGAATGATCCTTGGCTGTAAGGTCCATACTAAGATCTGAGGCGGCTTTCACTCTCACAACTTGGGCTCAGCTACAGGACTCAAGTGAGATGCTCTAAACTTGCCTCACATGTCCACCTCCTTAGGACCTCCATGCAGGGTCTATCACAAAACTGCTGACCTTTCTCCAATATCCTGGGAACTTTCCACTGTCCAGAGTGCCAGATGGGAAGGAGAATATAAGTTTCTTCTCTTCTCAGATCCCCACACCTTGGTGTGCATTCTTCCCCATCCTGGGGATTTCTATTCTTAGGACATTTTAGGTCAAATTCAAGCAGTTCTAGACATGCCTCAAGAATTCAACCACTGATTGTTGTGAAAAATGGTCAGTTTGAAATCTAATAAATGTCAGAAAAATTTAAGTTAGTAGATATGATCAATGCAGAAACAAAACACTTAGTACATTTATTAAATTAAGGTGAATATATTTTAACATATGTGTTCACATATTGTATGCCTTATGTCCAGAATCATCTGTGGCAGGAACACTACCTAGAAATCTAACAAAGGCACATAATACTGTTACAATGCAGGCTACCCACTCTGCGATATGCCTGATTAGAAATGTTCTGTGTAAGAACAAGACTTGATGAATCCTTGAGTTCCACTTCTGGCATTTTTAACTTCTATATTTCAGTGTCTAATATTGTGCCTAAAATATATCAGACACCATATTATTATATGGATGTATTTTATATTATAAGGATATTATTATAAGGATGCATGGTCTCATAAATAAAGTGTGACTACCTCAACAAATAAATGAATAAGTAGGAAGGAGACAAGGTATACTATTACTCTGTATTTAGAGATAATTAAAAAAAACTAGAGGGGTGCCCGGGTGGCTCAGGGTTAAGCATCCTACTCTTGGTTTCGGCTCACAGGGTCATGATCTCAGGGTCATGAGATCGAGCCCCATGTGGGGCTCTGCACTCAGGGCAGAGTCTGCTTGGGATTCTTTCCCTCTTCCTCGTCTTCCTCTCCCCACCCCCAGTCTCTCTTTCTAGCTCCAAAATAAATAAATAAATAGATAAATAAATAAATAAATAAAATCTTTAAAAAGAGAAAGAAAAAAAGAAAAAAATAAAGGTGATTGGAAGATAGTCTTGGAATAGAGAACTAAGTATAATTGTAAAATTTTGTTGAATTGTGAAAACAAAGGACAGAATCAGACTCCTTCCTGACGCAGGTAGATTAAACTGGATTGTCACAGATTAGATTAAGCTGGATTGTCACAGAGTCAGGAAAATAACATGGTTAATAAACTCTGGTCAAATCCAAATGTTGATAGCCCAGGATTAAAACACAGGCAAGATGCAGAGTTGCTTTGGGAAAAGCTTTCTATTAAGGGTGTTTTTATTTTGTTAGTCTTGTTTGGTGAGACATCTACCCAGTTACAATGAAGAAGTGAGATTTTTGCCAGAGTCCTGGAAGTACTTTGTATTGATTTGACTCTAGCTAGAGTACTTGGTTCATATCTGAACATTTCATTTAGGCAAACTGAAGCACATCAGAAGAGTGAAAAGAAATAGGAAAAGCTGGCATACAATGAAATTCAAGAAATTTGTAGGAGGTTGAAAAGAAGCTTAATGGGGATTTGACAGACATTTAAAAATATTTGAAGAGCTGTAGTGTAGAAAATGTTTATTAGACTTGTTGATCAACGTAGTGCTGTGGGACAAGCAGTTGGTAATTTTAGGAGGGCAGATTCTAGCTAAAATTAAGTGGGGCTTTTAAAAAATTAGAGATGAATAATTTAAATAGAAAAAGCAATGTTATAAAATATTAAATGTTCTAGGTAAAGGCTTGAAATCATCCATAAAATGTCAAAGAAGGAATATTTGCATTGAGTAAAAATGGGAGTAGAAGAGTTCAGGCAGCTTTGAATTCTAAGATTCTACACGGTCATTCTATAAAACTTCTTCAAAAGAAGGTTTTGATGAGCTTGTGTTGATGCTCAGTGTTTTCATCAAAGTTGGCCCCCAGTACTCTTCATTTAATGGAGACAGAGAATAGAGATATAAAAGAAAGTCTATTTCTCTGTATATTTCTGCTACCCTCACCACATAAATTCTTTATAATAGAGTCTTCAAATTTGTGGTCCAGAGAAAACAAGTACACACAAATCAGGGTTTTAGGGAGTTTGTGCTCAGAATTTGGATTTATTCTTCTACAAGTCTTTAAAATAAGCTATTAACTTTGAAAAAGCAGAACAAATTTAAAGAATTTACACAATCTGATTGCAAGTCTTACTATGAATTTACGACAATTGACACAGTTTGCAACTAAAATAAAAATAGATATAAAGGTCAGTAGACTAGGGAATCTAGAAATAGACATACATGCATATATACTGCAAAATTATCTTTTATAAAAGTACTAAAGTAAATCAATGAAGATAGTCCAAATGGTGCTAGTGCTTGAACATTTGGACGTTTGTTAAATAACAAACAAAACAAACAGAAACCTGTTATCCTTTAGTTTAACTCATAAACAGAAATTAACTTAAAATGAAACGTAAAGCTAAATTTATGAGCTACAACTATAAAACTACTAGAGGAACGTATAGAACATTTTGTGACCTATAATTAAGCAAAGATTTCTAGAAAGGATACAAAAAGCACAAACATAAAATTTTTTAAAAATTGATAAATCAAACTTCATTAAAACTAAAATCTACTCTTTTAAAAACACTACTAATAAAATGAAGAGACAAACCATAGACTTGGATGAAATATTTGCATAACACTTACATGATAAATAAATTGCTTTAAAAATAATGAAGTCCTTTTACAACTCAACAATAAAAGATAAACAATTCAATTAAATAATGGGCAAAAAATCTGAGCAAACACTTTATCACAGAAACTATACTGTTGGCAAATAAGCCCATAAAAAGATGTTCAGAATCATTAAACTTCAGGGAAATGCAAACTAAAACCACAATAGATCGCTCTCCATACTTACTAAATGGCAACACACACACACACACACACACACACACACACACTCACATATTCCCTGACTCTGCCAAGCACTAGAAAGGATTAAAAGCACTAGAGAGGATTAAAAGCAAAAGGAGCTCCTAGATATTGCTGGTGGTGATGAAAAATTATAAGGCCACTTGAAAAAATTTTTGGAACTATTTTATCTAGTTAAACATTCCCTTATCATAAAACCCAGAAATCCTACTTTTTGGTATCTACCCAGGAAACCTAAAAACATATACCTACACAAACACTTTGATCTGAATGTTAATAGTAGGTTTATTCATATTTGCCAATGGCTTAAACAATTCAAATGTCCATCTACCAGGGGATAAGCACACAGTAGTCTGTCCATATGATGGGGTTCTACTCATAAGTAAAAATAGATGGACTATTAATACTTGTAACAGCATGGATGAATTTCAAATGTTTTGTGCTAAATTGAAGAACCCACACAAAAAAGCTACACAGTGATGATTCTATTTATATGATATTTGGAAAATGCAAACTAGAGAAAAAAAATCAAATAATGGTTGAAGTGGGAAAAGAGAGTAGAGGAAGAGAACTGACCTCAGTGGGCACAAAGAAACTTTTTGGTTTAACAGACATATTCTCTGTTTTGATAGGGGCAGTGTTTACAGAACCATATGTGCTCATAAAATCTCATCAACCTGAACTAAAAAAAAAAAATTTAATTTTACTGTATGTAAATTATAGCTCAATAAAGCTTTCCTTAAGATAACACACACACAAAACACACAGTATCTATACAAAAACAATAACTGATCAATATCTTATAATGAGTAACAATAGGCCAGAAGAAATGTAATAGTATCTTTAAACGCTAAGGAAATATACATGTCAACTTATAATTTAAATAACCACCTAATCTCTTTCTAAGAATGGGGCACAGTATGAATATTATTACATAAATAGAAAAGATAGCAAATAGAAACCCAGTCAAAGAACTACTAAAGAATGTGTTTAAGTAGGAAGAAAATTAAATGTAAGAGAAAGGAGTCAGCTGCATGATATACATGCAAAGAATACAAAACAGAACCTGGAATGACACTAAATATTGCTATAATATGTAAACATCATGAAGCTTAGTCATAAGAATCGGATTGTTTCTGATCCCTCCCTATGTAGTATTCTTACATCAGAAATAGCCTTAAGTGAATTCACATTAGATTTAATTTCTTGTTTAAGATATAAACTGAACCATGATTTATCCTAATGCTGTCACATTGTCTTACAATTAATTTTCTCTAATCATGTGTTTCTATTCACCAAACCTGGCACATTGCATACACTGTCATCAATTATCAGTAAACTTGGAAGCATTAATTTGCTCTTCAAGAATTTTAAGATTTTTTTATTTTTCCTGGCCTTTCAGTGCGTCATTCTCTCCAACCATACTCTAGCCTCAGGACTTTTGCACTTCCTATTCCCTCTGCCTGGAATACTGTCTCCTCAGAGTGTTACATGACTGGCTCCTTCATGCCATTTAGGTACTAGGTCTGACATCACCTCCTCAGAGAAGCCTTCCCCAGCTTGTCTGAAGAAGACCCACACTGTTGTTTCCTACCACATCTTTCTTTTTTTCCCCTCACACTTTTCACTAACTAAATTTGTCATTATGTATTTGTTTACCTGTTTATTGTCTATGTCTCCCATTCATCTCCTAGGTGAGCTCCATAAGGGCATGAAGTTGCTTGTCTTAAATACCATATGATTTTACTCATATGTAGAATTTAAGAAACAAAACAGATGAACACATTTAAATCAAAAGTTCTTAAAACCTTGATTGAGAGAAAATGTTTATGGACATTTGGCTGAATGGTATGCTGCTTGTACGTTGTTCTAGGTGTTCTAAAACACATCCAAAGAGAAGTATATCAGTATCAGATGAGACTATCCATTCAAGACTTTGTATTATTCATTTTCAAGCAAGTAAAGTAATTTGGAAGATTTGTAAAGTACAATTAACTGCTTCTAATGGGTATATGTGTAAAATACAGTATGATGAATATGTATAAAATGCTGAACATGATAACTTCAGAATATGCATACTTAAAAATAGAATATTTGTGAAAAATAATCATACTGTGCCATAAAATAATGAATTACAAATTTCAAAAAAGTTTATTCAGATTATATTCATTTAGCACAATAGTATTATTTGTAATAAGTAACAAGAAAAGAAGCTGGAAATCACCATACAATTATTAACTCCCTTAATTCCAAATAAATTAAGTAAGAAAGAATATATGAAAATCAGCAAATACTTAGTAACTAACAATAAACAATAGGACATATCAAAACTTCGATAGTGCAGGTGAACAGTGCCTAAAGTGGGGGGGCAACTTATGTCCTTTTTAATGGCTTATATTCAAAAAGAAGAAATACTTAAAACTAACAAACTAAACATCCATCTCAAGAATATAAAACAATGAATAGCAAAATAAAACTGAAAACAAGATATTGAGTAAAATAAAGATAGAAGAAATTAATAAAATGGAAAAAAATACCCTACAGAGTCAAAAGTGTGTTTGTTTAAAAAGATCAATAAAATGATAAAATTCAGGAAAGTTTAATAAAAAAAAAAAGCAAAGTTGCAACTGGTCAATAAAGTAAAAAGCTCTTGGCTGTAGATGCCACTGATATTAAGATGAAGTTTTATCATGAATAACATTGTCACTGTATTTTAAAACTTGGAGAATATAACACAGAGAATTTATTCTAGAAGAAATGCATTATCTGAATAACTCTAAAATATATTGAAAGGGTAATTTTAAGTCCCAAAAGAAATATCCAGGTTCAGATGGTTTTATCAAGAGTTATAACCAAAATGAAAGAAATAGATTTCCAAGCTTACAAACTACTCCAGGTGATATAAAAAGAATTACACCTCACTTTATTATTTAAGACTATCATAATTTAAACATCACAAGGGCCGGAAGGAAAATAATAATTACTAGACAATCTCACTAGAAAGTATAGATGCAAAGAGTCCAAACAAATCTAGGAAATCAAATCCTACTGCATATGGAAAATGAATACCCCTTAAAAACATGGAGTTTATTCCAAGAACGCCAGGGTGATTTTAATATCAGAAAATCAGTAAGTATAACTTACCACCTTAACAAACAAAAATCAGTGACATTAAAAGTGCATAAGAGCAGGGCGCCTAGGTGACTCAGCCGGTTAAGTGTCTGCCCAGTGGGAAGCCTGCTTCTCACTCCCCCACTGCTCTGCTTGTGTTTCCTCCCTCCCCATATCTCTCTCTGTCAAATAAATAAACAAAAATCTTTTTTAAAAGTGCATGAGAGCAATGGCTAAAATTTAATTTATTCTTAGAACTTTAGGAATTCAAGGAGATTTTACTAACTTTGAGGAAGATTATTCATAAATTTTTTCCTTAATTAGGAGGTGTTGAAACCTTTTCTTTTCAAGTAAAGAGCAAGGGTAGGGTGACTACTCTGGTAGGTAACTTCGTTCAAATGGTATTTAATGCATTCATTATAACTCAAATAGCAGTTATACACAACATGTTCTTGGGATTAACAAAATTCTCTATACTTAACGATCATTGATATTTTTTCTCATTTTTTTTTATCTGTTTCTCTCACTCTTTTTGCCTTTCTCACTTTGGTCTCTTTTTTCATCATATTTCCTAGAGTTCTATTTTATTAGAATTTTCTAAGAACTAACTTCTGAATTTATTAATCTGTTTATTATATAGGTTTTCTGTAATATACGTCTTAATATTTGCTTAAATTTATTTTTTATAAAATTTAAGATACTTATTTAATATTTTAACATTTATCAAATTGAGTTTTGAGAAACATAATTATTTCACATTTAAAAATTTAAAAATACATTGTTTAGGTAAACATATCAGCAAATTACAAATACTGTTTTTAAAATTTAAGTAAAGAACTATGAAAATTCAAGATTGCATTCATTTTACTTATCAGATAATTTTAAGTTTTATTTTAGTCAAATATATAATCAGTTTTGTATATAAATTGCACGTTATAAAAATTAAGTATATGAAGTTAATTATATCTATTCACACTTTACAATTCCATTACCAAGCATTATATATTTATTCTCAATTTAAAATATAAAAAATTGTGTTGGAATAGTCTGTGAACATTATTTTTGTATTTATTCCTATGTATCAGTCTTTACCTTATATACTGTTTTAAAGATTTTATTTATTTATTTATTTATTTATTTATTTATTTGAGAGAGAGAGTGAGCAGGGGTAAGGGCAGAGGGAGAGGTAGAAGAGAATCCCAAGCGGACTCTGTGCCGTGTGTGTACCCAATGTGACGCTACATTCCATGCCCCTGAGATTGTGACCTGAGCTGAAACCAAGAGTCAGATGCTCAAGAGACTGAGCCCCCCAGGCAACCCTACTTTACATATGTAATAGTACAAAAATTTGTATATTCTTTACATCTTTGTGTTTTGAGTGCTTATCAACACATAATAGTATAAAATGACATGACTTCTTGTAATAATTAACCATTCAACATAATGCAGTATGTTCAATTCTAGGAATATAGGACAATACTAGATACATACATTTGATAGAAACATTTAAACAGACTGTGGCAATTATGGACAATTATCTTTCATTATCCATTCTGATGAACTTCATATTATAACTGGCTCATAATGCATACATAAAAATCACATAAAAACTGTATTTCTTGCAGAGAATCTGAATTAAATATGACCCTAGTGAAGTGCTTAAAGGAGTTACAGTAGCAGCTGGTTATAGTTTCTCATTTATTAGTCAAAAATCTTAGGGCACTAGAGATATTTTATAAAATATAATAATTGCTTCCCCATCTGCAAAATAGTGTTTGTACCAGAATAATACCTACGATCCCTTATAACTCTAATTATAGCTATCTATTGGCAGTTAAAATTTAAAATATGTCTCTATTTTTTCCCTTTTTTATATTTAACGAGCTAACATGGCCATCATTAGTTTCAGAGGTAGAGTTCAGCAATTCATCAGTTGCATACAATACCCAGTGTTCCTCATATCACGTGTCCTCCTTAAAGCCCATCACCCAGTTGCCCCATTCCCCCAACCCTCTCCCCTCCACAACCCTCAGTTTGGTTTCTGTAGTTAAGGGTCTCTTGTGGTTTGTCTCCCTCTCTGATTTCTCACCCTTCTGCTTTCCCTCCCTCCTGCTATGGTCTTTTGCACTGCTACTCCTATTCCACATGTGCGTGAAACCATAGGATAATTGTTTATATCTGATTGGCTCATTTTGCTCAGCTTAATGCCCTCCAGTTCCATATGTTTCTGAAGAAATTTGAAAGAATTTGGTTGATTTCAAGTGAATTTTCTTGGAGTGTGCTTTTCAGTCACAGGAAGGACATGGCAGGGTAAGAGAGGAAGCAGTCTGAAGAATAAATGCATGAGCCACTTAGAGAGACCTCAGCAGCTCACACCAGCTTATTGTAGAGTATCAGAAGCGAGACTCCATCTTTTGTCTTTAACAAAATGAAATGATTTCATTAAGAGGGCTAATATAAGCAACAGATGACACAGGCTGCAAGGTTTTTGGTTGCTTTACTTAGCTGTGAGGATGCAGAAAGAATTCAGAAATACTGTTCTTATCTGTTCCCATTATGCACCCACCTATTAATTTATAGACAGGAGAGGAAGCTTGCAGAGAGTTCACGTCCAAGGTTGATCTCTTCAAAGGTTCTAATACATGACAAGAGGATGCAGTGCTGATTTCAAGTTATAACAGACTGAGGAGATATGACTGAAACAAATGGTCTCTCTAAAGAAGTTTTCCAAATAAAATCTATCAAGTAAGATTGAACGCTTTCAGAATACAGTGCCTTTTTGGGTACTATCATTTTCAAACAGGGATAAAAATAAATTACATCATTTTTTCAATCCCTTACTACCTGTTTTGTACAAGCAGAAAGGTTTTCCAGTCTCTGAATGTGACAAGTCACCCATTGAAGCCAATTTCATTGGTTGCTGATTCTGGATTCTTCTGTTTTCAAAGCTAATTTTTCTCTGAAAATTAGAGTTGGAAGCCAAGGCAAAGGGGGCAGAAGATAATGTGAAACTGGGGCTTGTAGACGTCAGGATTCTCAGGGGATGTGGCCAACTTAATGCATCTAGGTAAAGTTCTGCCTGTTCTAAAAATCTTTCAACGAAACTGGCAGCATATAGAGATACACATGATTTAATAACTCTTTGATGCTGAGTCTATCATAAGAAATAAAATGGAAATCTTCCACTGTGATATTTTATGCTTTCAGTGACCTAACTTTATGACAAAATTAAAGTCATAAAAAATATATAAAGTTAAATATAATTGGAACACCTGGGTGGAAAAATGTTTATAAATGGCATTACTGCCTTAACTCTAACAACATGAGCAGAACTACTATAATCATGTTCAGTGGTAATATGGAACCATATGTGGTGAAATAAAATACAGGACAAATATACAAATACATCTGCTGCTCCAGATTTTCAGCCTTTTAACACTCAGAGATGTCTGTTTGGGGTCTGACTCTGACTATATCCTACTGTTTTATGTATTTTTCTGTAATTTTGTGAGATTAACAGGGCCAGCTTACAGATCTCTGCTAAATGTTAATTCTTTCCTCAACTTTTAGAGTATTGGGGCTGTAGCACTCTTTTTCTGAATGAGCAACCCTCAAAAGCAAACTGGTTTGGCACCATCTTAGGCACTTAGTTAATCGTTTTAAAGTCCTTTACTTCTCAGCCTAATGTCTAAGCTTCTGTATGGAAAATTCCATGTTTCTTTAAAATGTCTTAAAATTTTTGTTGTTGAATTCAGGTACTCTAATTAATTAACTAATTAATTAATGTAATTTTAGTTGGTATATTGTAGCAACTCTGGAGAGAGACTCCTCCACCATAGAGCTTATCATTATTTAGTGACTACACAGGACTAGTTCAGGGAACTCTATTTCCCCCGCAGCCTCTAATGTTGTTCCTCAAACAGCACCACCTTGGGTGTGCGAACAGACTTATTGACCAAGAGGGATGGCTACCATTTTGCCAGGCTCTTTCTGACTGTAGCTTTCTTTGATTTTCCCACTAAGCTTCTGGCTCGTCTTCTATTTTATAGAACCTATATGGTAACCTCTATTAACTGGCATATTATTCTCTATTGCACTTGACAATGCTCTGGGGTATCAATTGTTTCATAGTTGATTCAATTAGAGTTGAACCCTTTTTGCAAATGCAGAGTGTTGCCAATCTCCAAACATTCCTCTGACTAGAGGGACAGTCCTCTTATTTGTCTCTTTCCCTTATTCTTTCTCTTAAACTTCTTGGTGATCTACCATTATTTCTATTTCTAATAATATGGAGCTACCAATCTCTCTTCATTTCTCAACAAGAGATATTTCTTGTTTTCAACATGACATTTAAGAATAAACTTCCCTATGTTCTGCCCCAAATAAGGTCAGCCCCCATTTTGGGCAAGCTATGGACTTATCTGTTTTTATAGTTTGCTTTTTTCTCTAGTCCAAGACTCTAATCAATTGCACCAAAGCCGAGGGCAGGGATAGTGGCCACTACTCCCTGTGTAACACCATTTCTCTATAAATAGTTTGAGGGGTAGCAATGGTAGCGCTGTTCTCAGTTTGGCCCTCCTAGTATAAAATTTGTGACCTATGAACAACATGGGATGGGTGCAGTTGTGGTCAAATATTCTCAATAAGCTGCACCTGGTTAGAGGTAGACATTCTGTGAATGGGGCTAGATATTCTGGTCCTCTCCCTCTCATCCATGCCTCTTTCAAATAAAGTCACTACAATATAGAACTGAGTGGTATGAGAGATGTCAGGCACCTGCCTCTCTTGGGGTAAAACCATAGCAATAGCCTGAAAGCTGGGAGGAGAGGGAATCCTGTTTTCTTGACCACATGCACCCAGAGTAGAGATGCCATCACACTTAGCTGGAGTAGAGAGGGGAGGAATGGAAGAATTACTGTTCAAATGCCACAGATACTGACTATTCTTAATGAAAGTTAGTAGATTTTCTTAAATAAATGTTTATTCATTTACTTTGTGCCCTTAAGACAGTTTTTAATATTTCAAAATTTACATTTAAATAATTTAAGTTTTAATTTTTAAATTATACTTTAAATTTTTCAAAAATAATTTTTACGGTTTAAATAATTTGTTTCACTAGGGAGAGGATTCATTGAACATCTCACACCATCATTCCAGATACGCCCAACTTTTTTGGTGACTTACTCTTTTCCATTTTGTGGTCATGTTTCTATTTTTATTTAAGACACAGGACCAGTAGAGCAAACCTAAGGGTGATAATGTGATGAGAAGCACAGTGATAGCAATCTCAAGCCAGCTAAAACCTGTATTCTCAGACTCCATGAATTTCTTCAGTCAAGCTTTCTGAAGAATCCAATACTTAAAGCCTTGACCCAAGCCCCCCTACTTTGGTCCCTACACTGGAACTCTTCTGACAAAAGAGGGAAGTATTACAGGCCAGCATCCTCTATCCAGAACTCTCCAGACCATGAACTAAATCAAACTCTCCAGGTCTCACTGATCTGCCAGATACAGGAAGATTCTATCCCAGAATGGTGTGTGGTAGCTGGATGGGAATTGGGAAATAAGAGGGATTATGGACACATTCAAGCTGCCATCACTCAGAATTTCTTTGAAGAACCTGTTCCTTGTGGACAAATGAATATTACCATAATTTATATAATTACAAATAAAATTAATATACAGATAAAAATTCAAAGTGAGGATAAAGGAGAGGAAATGTTCAGAAAATACCTGGCTCTAGATTTGTTAAGTGAATTCAGGATGAGATTTTTTAACAGTAAATTTCCTATTTGCTTAACAGCAATTTACAATCTCTTGTAGGTGATGAATTTCATACTCATTTACCCAGTGGACCTTCATTTTGAAACACAATTAGAGAAATGTGGATATAATTTAATTCCATGCTTAAAATAAGCCACATATGCAATAATGTACCAACCACAAGTTTATGAGCAAGATCCATCAATTTGCTAGACAATATGAAATCATTGTATTAATATAATATTCATTTTCTAAAGTTGAAACTATTCACATATTTTACTTCTTGTGACCAGTAATATCATATTTCTCAATCTATAAGCACATCAATTTTAGTTATTCAAATAATTCTACTACCACATGCTCTCAGAATGATTTGTTATCTAAACAATAGAATTCATTTTGAAAAAATACATATAGCTAAACTTTTTCCACTTGTTATCAATATGTAAAATAAGATGTTTTTGCTTTTTATTTCATTCAAATTCCCTGATCAAATCATCTTTTTGCATAATGCATTTCTTTTCTATTGCCAGTTTAACATCAATTTTAATGCCTAATAACAAAGCAAACAATTCTCTCTAGCTCTACTAGAAACTTCATGGTATTTTGTGATAATTTCTGTGCTGCTGCAGAAACAAAGAAAATGTTCAGCAAAAATTGAAGTTTAAGCAATAAACTATATGAAAAATAATGGAAAAACAAAGTAATTTTGGAGCAAAACTAAGTTATTTCAGTGTATTAATTTAAACAATTTATTTAAAATTTGAAAACTAGCTAGAGCAAACTCCGTCAAATAAGAGACTCTGGGATTCAGAATTATATTGCTATTACAAATACATAGGAAACATCAAAGTAAATCAATTATTCAAACTTACTTTTTTTTTTTTTTTTAGATTTTATTTATTTATTTGACGGAGAGAGGGGACACAGCCAGAGAGGGAACATAAGCAGGAAGAGTGGGAGAGGTAGAAGCAGACTCTGCACTGAGCAGGGAGCCCAGCAAGGGACTCGATCCCAGGACACTGGGATCGTGACCCGAGCCGAAGGCAGATGCCTAACAACTGAGCCACCAGGGCTCACTTGTCCCCAAACTTACTTAATTTCAATAAAAACAAAAACTATAAACGTTTCTAGCTTTGTTACCTGTGTTTATGTTCTAACTTTGATTAAGGTTGCTAAGTATTTGAAATAATCACTAAAATCTTAAGACTCATAAAAATATTTTTAAAGAAAACTGTTAGGTTGGTAGAAAAAAACTCCTTGAAATATTTTAGTCATATATGGGAGTGTTCTTCGATATTTACATATGAATATAATACAAAACCTAAAAATGGGTTGAGTAGTTAAAGCTCCAAGTTTTAATCACATGATCTTAGACACTAAACAAATTCAATTAAGCTGCTGAATGTTTCCGATTTGCTTCATGGCAATGATAATTATTCAATCTCCTTATTCCAATTGGATGGTATGTGCTATTTGAGAGATCATTCCTATATAAACCCACAGCTTCCTAAGCACCTGTCCTTCTCTGGCCCTAGAAGCTAGTTCAGATGGGGCTTAGAGCAGGCCAGAATAGTTGGTGAGCTCATATCCTCAGGAATAACTCTCAAATAATGAAAACATACCAGCTTCCTTGCTCCTTGGTAGGACACGTTTGAAGTGTGTTTCACAAATAGATTTTTAGAGTTTTCCTATAAAGATTAAACTCAATTGCACATCCTGATCATGAACCCCAACTTCTCTGATTTGCCCTCCCTTCCTTGACCCACTTCCATACTTTCTCACCATACTACACTCCTTATCTCTTATCCTAACTCTCATCAGGGTGCTTTGTCATGAGGTACAAAGGAAAAGAGAAGCACTGTCATACACAGGGTCTAACACTTGAAAGACAGTAGGGCCAATAAAGTTAAAATAATTGGAGATTCAGTTCTCTGCTTTTATTATTATTATTATTATTATCATTATTATTATTATGCTCAGTTAGCCAACATATACTATATCATTAGTTTTTGATGTAGTTTTAAATGATTCATTAGTTGTGTATAACATCCAGTTCTCATCACAACACATACCATCCTTACCCAGTTACTCCATCACCCAGTTACTCCATCCCCCCCACCCCTCCTTTCTGTAACCCTCAGTTTGGTTCCCAGAGTCCAGAGTCTCACATGATTTGTCTTCCTCTCTGATTTCTTCCCCTTCAGTTTTCCCTCCCTTCCCCTAGGTCCTCCATGCTATCCCTTATGTTCCACATATAAGTGAAACCATATGATAATTTTCTTTCTCTGTTTTGCCTATTTCACTCAGCATAATCCCCTCCAGTTCCATCCATATCGATGCAAATGGTAGGTACTCACCCTTTCTGATGGCTGAGTAATATCCTATTGTATATATAAACCACATCTTCTTTATCCATTCGCCTGTTGAAGGACATCTCAGCTCCTTCCACAGTTTGACTATCGTGGCATTGTTGCTATGAACACTGGGGTGCATGTGCCCCTTCTTTTCACTACATCTGTATCTTTGGGGTAAATGTGTAGTAGTGCAATTGCTGGGTCGTAGGGCAGCTTTGTTTTTAATATCTAGATGAACCTCCATACTTTTTCCAGAATGGCTGTACCAGCTTGTATTCCCACCAACAGTGTAAGAGGGTTCCCCTTTCATCCTCGCCAACATTTGTTGTTTCCTGTTTTGTTAATTTTTGTTATTCTAACTGGTGTAAGTTGGTATGTCACTGTGGTTTTGAATTTTTAACTACTTTTTTTTTTTAAGGCAGTATTCAATGGTCAGCTTCAGACAGTAATTAATTCAAGACACACTATGAAAGCCAGAAGACTTCCATGGCAACGTTTAAGAATACCTTATTTCCCTCAGCTGGAGTACAGATTGTACTGGAAATAAAACTGAAAATTTAATTGTAAAACTGATAAAAATTACGTAGAAAACACTCATCACCTAACAATCACTTATGCTAGAAGCAAGGCCTTAATAGTGAAGTAATGAAGGACTGATATCCTGAGGACTAGGATGGGGACATTTGAATGGATTCACTGGAATAGCTTAAAAACCCCTAAATTCCCTTCATATCTCCAGTCTGGCAGTAGCAGCCCCTTCCCTTGCCGATGAAGACTACTCCCAGCTACTACCACCGCCACCAGCAGTGACCGAATATGAAGGAGAGGCAACACTTGAGATGAATGCCTCAGAGGATAATGCTCCTCTGCATCAAGTGTGTCTTTTCTTTCTTGTATTTTTTACCCAAAATCAACAGCTATGGCCAGTATTCAGCATGGCCTAAATGAAGATCCCATTACAAGGAGAAATCGATTTTTAACTCAAAAGAGCTGCTGAGCCTGACAAATATCTACCAGCAGAAACCAAGAACATATATAGGCATGGATATTGAGGGTGCTGGACTAAGGAAGGCAAGATATAACATGAACATCTTGGCAGGTTAATTGAAGCTGATCCCAGTAAGACGTGGCAATGGCTCCTTTAAGTTTAGAGAAGATGATATACTGTATAGCAAATAAGGTGGAGTTGGAACTGCTTTGGCAGAGTGTTAAGAACAAGGCCAGAGAGCTCAAGAAGTGGGTATACTAGAGTGGGTTAATTGTGTAAGACCAGGGAATCAGCTGGGTCATTGTGTTCCCAGGTAACCCCAAAAACATTCTTTTCACTGAAGTGGTATCATATGCTCTAGGTAAGTAAAATGGCAGCATTCTTAAAGCTCAATAGGGCCCTCTCCCATAGTCCAGGTAGAACATGCTTCTGTGGAACCAGCCCTTTTCTTTCCATGCAAATTCTGGCGTAGCAGAGGCCAAATAGTAATTCTTAGCTATCAGAAGCAAGACAACAAGACCCGAAATGTCAAAGAGGTTCAAGACCTGTAGGCAAATTTGGCAATGCCTAATGTATGGTTGTTTCCCAGGGTCCAAATATATGGGCAGCCAATGAAGATATTTTCTGACTTATAAAACTTATAAAACCAGAATGTTCAAGAGTGGGTGAGCTGAACAATGATGTCACCTCTTATAATGGAAAACCATTATTACTGTCCTAATTTTCATATCTAAACCTATCAACTGAAGTGGAAACAAGATGTCCTTGAACAGGAATCCAATAATGCCAAGGTTAGGCTTAGCAAGAGAAACTCCAACAAGAAAATCTTGGCAATTTTTTAAATTGGACAAATTTTAGATATATTAGAAATTAAGATATAATAAAAAATATTCTGGATCACTTTCTACCAATTAAAAAAAAGGGAAGAAAATAATTAAGAATGTTAAAAGAACAAAAGAAAGTCGGTGTATGATTGTGGAAGGCCTGGAATAAGATCAATAAAGTGGGATGAAATCATGCAGACTTCTCTACAGCATGACAAAGAGGTCTGTTGATATTTTAAAAATGATCACAAGGTCATCAGCAAAGAAACAAATGACCTGAATTTATATCAAAATATTACCGAGGCTGCTGGGAATGATTTATGCTTTTGTAATAACATCTCTTGTAGAAGTTGAATTAAGATATCTGGTGGTAGCTGGTTGGTCTAGGCTCTTTCCAAAATACATTAGGTAAGCTAGCAGATCAACAAAAACATAAGCAAGCAGCTAGGCATCTGAAACATGGCTACTTGTTTCATTTTTATCTTCCAAGTCTTGCACAAGGAAAGGGGTTCTGCAAACACAGTTCCAGGTTAGCTAAGTAGACTCAGGACAAAGCTATTATAATGATCCTTTCCCTTTTTTGGGGGGCGGGGGGGTAGAAGAGAAGGAAATGGCTGACCATTTTCCAATTTCCCCTGACTGCACTGTGATATATTCCACTTGAAATAGAATCTCTATCTAAACTAAGCCAATCAGATATTCCCTATAGGAAATGAATCTTTAGCATGAGTAAAGAAATGGGGGATGTCTGAGGTTTATTGGTTTTGCCAAAGTTTTCTTTCCAATATACCAATATATTCTTGTTCTAGTTCTGCTCTGGAGCTGAATTAATTGCTGCTTTTCCCCCAAGCAGCTGACTGACTTCATGAGTCTTTAGGATACTTCTAATAAATTCCCTTCTACTTATGGGAGCCACAGAAGGTTCTACAAAGTGAAAATACAAATCCTTAATATATTCAATCCTACGTGTGCACAACTATGTATGTATTCATTACGGTTTGATTTATAATTAATAGTAGACAACATACATGCCTAACAATAGATGATAAAATAAATATACTACCATAAATTAAGGAATATGTACTACCTGTTTGTTATTACATTAGAGCAAACACAAAGTCTATGCAAAACACAGAAACAAATATTTATTTCTCCTTAACATGTCTGAGTTTGTTTGTATGAGGAAATCTCTGTTTCAGTCTGAGGATCTGGGGGTTAAAGGTATTCACTTCAACTGTGGGTCTATTTCACATGTGCTACACTGGGAGCAAGCAGAAGAGCCAGTGGCTCCCCGAGGCTTGCTCTTGACATCACAGTGGCAATAACATATTGGAGTAAGCCCTGCCCTACCACAAAAATGCTTTGCAAGTCTGCTTTTACCTATGCACTACCATCCCATCAGCCAAAGCAAGTCAGGTGCTCACGTTCACAGTCAAGAGACTGGAGAGCACATTACAATCCATGAGGCCAAGGCAAGGATGTGGACCTAAAATACTATTAGAGGAGAGTTAAGAATTGAGATCAATAATTCAGTCTACTACAGATGACAATAAAGTTTTTAAAATTATGAAGTATATCTACATATGATATTGCAGAAAGATCTCAGAGTAATGTAAAGTTAAAAAAAACACAAGCTTCAGAAATTCATGAATACTATTTTTATGGAGAATATGGGATATATTTCCTTTCGGATCCAAATACAAATAAAAATGTGTATCAGAAATGTACATGGGTATATAAGGATGCCCACTGACTATGTTTATCTGTTACCTCTGCCGAGCACACGGTTGCTTTGGGTGGGAGTTTCATTACATACTTTGGTATTGATTTGTATGATTTTATAAGTACTCTAAAAAATTTACAATAAGCATAGAGTCTCAAACTTTATCCTTCAAATAGACTCTGTCTACTATATTCTTATTAAGGTCACAGTGTCAATCAAGTAAGAATTGAGAGAAAATTATTACTCTGAAATCCTTAGGTTATATGTATCCACAATCACATTTATTACTTTATGGTTCCCATATCCTTCCGAGGCTCAAGGATAAACAAGTTCAGTCATCTTACTCACTGAGCCCTTTCATATATGCTGTGTTTTTTTCTTCTTTAATACTTCTCATTTTACTCTTCTTACTCTTAATCCAGCTTCTAATTGTCATTCATCTGGATTTAAAAGAAAAGAAGTCTTTAACCGGAAAGTTCATCTGTCTCTGCTCAGGCGTCTGCTTTAAGATCAGTCAATTAATCAGTCACAGATGAATGGAGAAACACAGAATACTACAAACTTCATTGCTTCTACGTTATGCCTTTTTAAGACCGACTCTAATGGTTTGATACTCAAGTTTATTTAAAATTTGGCAACTCCATCTCTTTTCTACAAATGTGAGAATTACATCTCTTTTTGTGGAAATCGTTATGTATAAATATGTATCTCCCTCTGCTCTCCTGCTTCTTAGCACACCCTTCTTTTTAGCCAGGTATTTTGTTTTTCCTTATTGATGCATAAATATATCATGGATCTTCTTTTAGGTTCGGTTCCTTTCTACAAATTCCCTCTTTTTCCCTTTCATTTGATCTAAACAATCTTTTATTTTTTAATTTTTTTTTAAGATTTTATTTATTTGACAGAGAGAGAGATCACAAGTAGGTAGAGAGGCAGGCAGAGAGAGAGGAGGAAGCAGGCTCCCCACGGAGCAGAGAGCCCGACGCGGGGCTCGATCCCAGAACCCTGGGATCACGACCTGAGCAGAAGGCAGAGGCTTTAACCCACTGAACTGCCCAGGGGCCCCTGATCTAAACAATCTTTTAAAGCCCAAATTAAGTTTTATTTTTTCTAAGAGACTGTCTTGAACTCCAATCGCATAGTGCTCAATGGAGTGCAATATGAAATCTGCCTGCAGTAACATACTAGTCTTCTCTTTTTAAATCCATATAAGCTCACTGTAAGAACCATGACTAAATGTCATCTGTATTCCTCATGACTGAACAATGCTAAGTACTTAGTATATGCTTGATAAAATGTTATGGATCATCATGGTCATGGTAATCGTCTACTCTCTATCAAACAAGAGTTCAGGCTGTGAACTGTGGCTTTGGTGTCTTCTTGGGAAACACTTTCTTATCGCAGATCAACATCGTTGTCATTCATATAGTACCTACAATATATGTTAAGCTGAACAGAATTCCCAATAGAAAAAAAGGGACAAAGGTTGTTTTATATTCCTGACAAAAGAACAATTACCTAGATTTCTAATAGCACAATAATAACTAATACAGAAAGAAAATTATTAGTGTGAAGTAATCTAAACACTTTGTAAAACTCATGTTCTAATCAGATGACTCCTCCTTGAGAACTCTTCAGTGAAGGAAATAAACTCAGAAATATCCCCAGATTTATTTTATTTGTGTGAGCTATATGTCAACATATTTGGTTGTATTCTTAATTGGCAGAATTCATTACTGTTTTTAAGATTTTTTTTCTTTAGAAATGTTAAATGTATGAGGTAACCCAGGATTATTTTCAATGTATGTCTGTTTCTGAATATTTTTCTTCCACTTTTCTCACCTGCAGAGCATTTTTTTGGAAACAACTCCCTTAAATCCCTAAACCTTTTCTACCTGACTCTCTTCCCTTTCATTTATTCGACACTGTTATCATTGAAGCTGTTCTTTTGTAGGATTCTTTTGTGTGTCTTACTTCATTCTCCTTGAATCAAATTAACATTTTCTTTCCAGATATTTATCTGTCATTTTAGTTAAATTCCTTGACAGCAAACTAATCTATTTTCTGTTTAGTTTATGAGACTTTTCCAGAAAATTGCAGTACTATCTATAGAGAAGAGATATTTGCAAATACCTTCTATTTTTCACAGGAATATAATCTTAGCGTTGCTTCTAGAAGTAACTGCAAATGTGATCCGGGTTTTACTTATGTTTTTCAACACGATGTTTTTCACATGTCATAAAATAATGGACAGTTTATTAAACATGTCTACTTCTCCCACTGATGACATTACTGAGAATGCCCCCAAAATATGTAAAACCATAGAGACTTCACATTTAACAACAATGATGAAAAATATGAAGGGAAGATTAATCATGCACCTAAAATATATACTTAGCAAAGAATTCTTATATATCTCTATGGTGGAATATTCTGCAAAAGAGTCAATACTATTTGATCATAATTCTGGGCTACCTTAGAAATGAAAAGTTTTGTTCATAATGATCGTCATTCCACTACATAAACAAATGTAGTTTAAACGGGTAAGAAGCAGTCAGACAGATTCAAACTAGCTCAGTGTGTACACCCATTGGTGCAGCCTCACTAAACAAACCTGGGCCAAGTCCACAGTTCTGTGTGTCTGGAAAGTCGATTTCATATATTTATCAAGGGGTATCTAGACACTATGAAACAAAACTATGCTAACAAAACAAAAGAAACTGGTTTCTCCTGTCTTCTGTCATTCTATCCCCTATTCCTCCTGTTCCAGTCAAAACTTTCTCATTGCTTTACAAATGCATAAGCATTTGTGATTTTGTGACTTTTACTCATGCTCTGTAGTTTGTCTAAAATACCCTTCCCCATTCTTTCTGCTGAACAAACCCTTTCTCCTACTTCCAAACCCAGCCTAAAGTGTGAACCACACCGTGAAATGTTTTTAATTTTTCAAAAGGACATATTCTCCCTGTTCTTGATTCCTCCCCAATATGATGTTTGTTACTTACTTAACACGTTGGACCATAATAGCGATTTGCTTCTGACACATGGCCTGGATGTATTAATTTATAAACAGACTCTAATTAATTTACGTTTAACAGTGAGAACAATAATTTTCCAATGGACTTGAATTCTCTCCTCTACTTAGCACACTGCTTTTCCCAGTATCAAGGTTCTGATATATCAAATTACCACCAACATGGTTGGGCGTCATGATCTCTTGGGCCTTTTATAGATATAGCTAAGATCCATGAAGTTCCATAGAGTACCTAAAATGATGAATAGTCAACTGATAGAGGTGATCACCATATATTATGTGTAAAGCAAAGGTAACCAATTTGTTACTGCTCCGCATGTCCCCAGTGCACAGCATGAGCTATTGCAGCGCTCTTCAGTTGACATTTCTGCAATGACAGAAATGTTCTACCGTTGTCATGGTAGCCACTAACCACATGTAACTACTGAATACTTGATATGTGGCTAATGCCACTAAACTGAATTTCAATTTTATTTAATTTTAAATAATTGTAATCAAAATTTAAAAAGCCACATGTGGCTAGTGGCTCTCAAAGTAGAAAGCAGAGTCCACAGATTCAACCTACTATAGCTAGTCATATAGTATAATAAGATAATCCCATATATTATATTGTCTCAAAAATATAGGATATTTCATAAAATAAGACATCTTTTTTCTAAAGTTATTTATTTGCCAGAGAGAGAGAGAGAGAGAGAGAGAGTACAAGCAGGGGGAGCAGCAGGTAGAGGAAGGAGAAGCAGACTCCCTGCCAAGCAGGGAGCCTGATATGGGACTTGATCCTAGGATCCTGGGATCATGACCTGAGTTGAACACAGATGTTTAACTGACTGAGCCACCCAGGTGTCCCAAACAAGACATCTTTAATAGATGCATAAAAATAGGAATCATAGTAAAAACCTAAACCATAATTTTTAGAGAAGGAGTAGGGTACAAATCATTTAGCAACTATTGAGTTTCAGTTATATGTTAATCATATTCAGTAAAATATGTGAAATATATATATAGACACACATTAATAGCAAAAGGGTTTTTTTTTAACTTGAGGAGTTCACAATCTAAAAGAAAAGGATTTTTTAGAAACAAATACTGATTTTGAGCTTTTCTATATATTTATACACACTATCCCCAATTTACTTGTGTATTTTGAGATATCAGAAAAGATCACATAGAATAACTTAATGGTTAATTTTCTGACAGTTAATCTAAACATCTAGATTTTTAAGAAATTTTCTCTAGAATGTAAACATATAAATGTATTTGAGTAATTGGACATTTTCTAAAATATGTAACAGTAACTTAAACAACAAAATGCATTTTATTAATAATTTATGAATAACAGAATCATGCATACCATTTTTAATGAATACGTTTTTTTTTTAACTTAAAAATCCAGAGTAAACATTTTTCTATATAATTATACATTTATAAGCTTCCTTTGATGAAAGTGTATTCATTTGGTATTTGGATCTTTTTTTTTCTAATTCTATTTTATAGTCTGCTAGATAAATCCTCTTATTCGTTTGTTTCAATGGAGCTTGAATAAAGGTCATTTAAACTGGCTCACCTTTCTTATCCCCTGTGCTTTCCTATAATCTCTACATCCATTGTAAAAGGATCATAGCTTCCTTCTCAATATACCTTTTCAGTATGAGGAGAAATATTAACATTTCATTAAATAAACCTGAGCCTATTAGACTTTAAATCCACACTTTTGTGTGTGTGTTTTGTGTGTGAAAATTATTGAGTTCCTTTGTAAACTCTAAGCAATCTTACTGAACTTGCTGGCTGGCTATCAATTATTTTGCAATTCTGATATGCAACTAATACAGTACATAAATGTTAAAGTCTAATATTATGATGGAAAATTCTTCCAAAAGCAATGTTTTTAATATCATAAACTGAGATCTTCAAGTTATGGCTCCAACCCCTGTTGAGTTCTCTGATGTCCTCCTTTAGTAGGATAATTCTTGGTTATACTATTTTTCCAAAAATATAAAGCTGAGTTGTTAACAATTAAATATAATGTCATCAGGACACAATAAATAATGAGATCTACTTTTTCTACTTTAGTACAAAAAAGCAATATGATACCTTTTATTTGTTATACTTACAATGAAATTCTTACTTGCTATTTTAAGAAACAATATATGTTCTTACTCATTGTTATCAGAACCAATATGGGTGCAACTCAATTAGTTCAGATAATTTGTCGATCACCCATAGCGTGTGCAATATTGCAATAAATTCTAATGAGGAATGTAAGCAGGACCAGAACCAGTCATTCTATCTCCTCGCATTTGATTTCTCAGACTGTCCTACACATTCTATGCTGCTTTTACCGCAGGAAAAATTTGCCTCTTAGCTTAATTATATTAAAAAATCCCATAGAGATAGAACCTTACTCAATCAAAACTATCAGCGTCAGTTTACTTTATTATTATCCCCCAGTATCTGAATGCCATCTCGTTCCAGCTTTCTTGCCTACAAAGCCTTGTACAAGTATCTTGTTATTAGCTATGCTAATTGACATCAGATAATCCATTGTCACCTAGGAGGAGTTATCTTACTCCTCATCTTTGCTAACAGAAGCTTGGTTTGTTCACTGTTCTCTGACTATACATGTCCCTCAGGGATGAATAATATCCCCAGAGAATGAGATACGAATTGTCTGTGCTAACATAGCTGGTTTCATAAGTCTTACCAACTTCAGGCATATGGAATAGTTCTAGTCAATGATACACACAGAAAAAACTTTCAGACTGCTTCCTCTTTAACTGCCTCCGCTAATTGCTGTATGAATGTCGCATCCTGGGAGCTACTAACGGCATTTTTTTATTCTGAGGAACTAAAACTAACATGCTGAGAATGGCAGAACAGAAAGATGGAAAAAAATAAACTGTCACTTGTGATTTTGTTAAAATGAATTTGTTATGAATCATGTGAAATAGTATGCTTCCTCTACGTTTAAAGGTAATCAGCTTTAGTTTTATGCAGCCAACAGTACTCTGATTTATCTAAGTACCCATTTATTGTACAACGCATACATACCCTGGATATGCTGTCTTATAACTCATCCACCTTCTAACCTCGAATGTTGACCATTTGAACCAAATACCTTTGACTTTGCTTTTTATTCCAGGAATAATATCTCTACTAGAAAATGGCTATGACGGGGGGCACCTGGTGGCTCAGTCAGTTAAGCATCAGACTCTTGATTTTAGCCCAGGTCATGCGTTGGTCTCTACACTCAGCATGGTGTCTGCTTGAGATTCTTCTCTTTCCCCCTCCCTCTGCCCCTCCCCACTCCCTGCTCTCTCTAAAAAAAAAAAGGAAAGATAAGAAAAGATTAAAAAAAGAAAAAAAAGGCTACCAGAGTATTAAAATATTGGCCAAGGAGTTGTCCATATTTAAAGACATTTTGAAGTATTTCTAGATAGGGTAAGACTTACAGCTCTAATGCTAGCACTGTATTGAGTATCCCATAACAATGCACAACCACCCTTAAATTCAGGTAAGTTTCTCTTCACCCACATCCTAACATACTCTAATATTGTGTACACTTTATTTCAATCTTAACATGAATGGTTACTCTTTATCCCACATACATTAGTTATTCCAGACCTAATGTATTACAATGAAAGATATAAAAATAAAACCTTTAAACTTCTACTTATACAAAGTCAGTGAGTCTAAAATTGATTTATTAAGTATATTTTAAAGCACAAAGAACTTCTCAGACAGAAAACATACAATAGCTAAAACTTCCCAATGTGTGCAACATCTGGTGTGGTGATTCCCCTTTGTGACTTGTGGTGAAAAGTTTTTCTGTTGTATTTATTATACGTGTGTGAGCTTACAACTGTAAATTCCAATTCAGAAGATTTAGCTTTGGTATCTGGATTCTAAAAATGCTAGTTAGGTAATTGTGACATAAATTTCACTTGAAAACTACCTGATAAGCCCTTATGAACATTGAGAGATACTCTATAAGCCAGCATACTGAATATCAAAAATAACTATTGAGAATAAAGAGAAAAGGGAATGGTGATATTCTCTGAATAGGTCACTGAAACTAAATTCAGGGAAGCTAGTTGTGATGTTTTCTTGCTTATTTGTTTTGTTTCTTTTGTCAATAATACGTGCATTTCCATTTTGTTGGATATAATAAATCTGTCTCAATATTCTTTGTTCTTTCCTTTTTGGAAAAGAAATGATTGAAAACATCCACTAACAAAAGCTATAGTGTCCCAGGACCAAGTATGTATATGTATATGTGTGTGTGTGTGTGTGTGTGTGTGTGTGTGTGTGTGTGTGTATGTAGTAAAAACTACATATATATATGTAGTTTTTACAGCTAGTTCTATTGGCTGCAGGCCTGTTTTATTTTGTCTTGTATTGTTTTGCTTTTGTTGAGACATAACAAATAGAGTACAAGATATAATTTATATTTCGGGTTTAAATAAAATGACACAGAGGCAAACATGTCTAGGGTAGAGCCACATCTTTAGAAAAGGAAACATTATCTTGGAAACAGACCTTACAAAGGGTCTAGTCCACATCCTGCCTCAGAATAATCTACACTGTTGAGTGGACATGTAGCCCCATGCTGTTTCCAGATTGCTGGTAATGCTTGCCAAAAGAATAGAGATGTTTAGTTGTTTTTAAAATATGCCAAGATCTTCTTCAACTAATCAGTTAATTCCAAAAATATTTCCTCAAAATAGTAAAAAAAACAAAAAACAAAGAAACCAAAAGATAAATTCAATGGCGAAGCTTATCATCACAATGATAAAAGCAATGAATGAAAACCGCAAAGTGCTTCGAGCATACATTACACAGTTAACCCAACTGAAGGAAAGCATTGTCTGGGAGAGTTCTGTCAGGAACTGGTATTTCAGCTGAGAGCTGAAGGATAAACAAGTGATAAGAAGACAAAGATGGGGGCAAAGAGTGGGAAGAGCTTCTCAAGGCAACACAAAGTACAAAGGCTCTGAGTTAGCGAGAAACATTATAGATTTAAGAACATGAAAAATTGAGAAAAAAAAACCATAATGGATGGAGCAACGGGGATGAATTTCAAAGAGTAGATTTTGAAAACTGTTTATTCCAACAGTTTTTGGAACTCATATTGGCTGAGAGAGGCATTTGGACAGGAAGAGGAGTAGATTTGAGGAGGCCAGATTGTAAGCTACTGAGGTAGCATGAACTATGGTATTAGCAATGGAGAGAAGAGAACATACAACTTAAAATCAACAAGAGCTTATTTAGATTGGATGTGAAGTGCAGGAGAAGGTTTTTCCCTTCTGTGATTAGACAAATGTGTGTGCCTTTCACTGAAATAGGGAACAGAGGAAAAGGGCATATTTGGAAGAAAACTTTTTTGGACACATTTGCTTTCAAGAGTCTTTTGAAACATCCAAGTGGAAATGTCAGGCCAACTTTTAGATATATATGTTTAGAATTCAGAAAAGACAAAGATCTGGCTAGGCCTGGCATATCAATAGGAAGAAAGGAAATGGCATGAGTAAAATTGACAGAGTGCCTAGAAGAGGTCAAGGATTAAGGCTGGATACAAGATTTAAACTTATTAAAATAAAGTATGGCAAAAAGTCATTATTTAAGGAGACTCAAATATTCTACATACTGAATTCAAAATATATTACTATTAGGCTAAGCTAAATTACCAACCGATTGTCAAAATATTTATCCACAAATAAAGGTGGATAGGGTATTAAATACCAATATTTCCTTATTGCTTTAGTGGTAACTATAAGCAAGATTTGGACTACAAACTATCTTCATTTTTTTGTCAGATTCACTAGTACTTTTCCAGATTCCCTAATCTGCATCTTTGCCCTATATGTGTTCACATCTTCTTATGTCAGATGGGTAACTCCACTTTACTGGAGAGGATATGTTGTTGGAAGAAAAATATCAGTCTATAGGTCTTCAAATGCTCTAGATTCAATTTCTTTAAAAACTTGAATGACACTTTTATTGTTTTAGCTATTTCTGTGCCAATGTGAAAATTCATAAATTAATGAAACACTGTAAATTCTGGAGGTGTGACTCTCCACTAGGTCTTCTACTTGGAAGTGACAATAAATGTCATTCTGAAAACACCTTGCACCCAGTGCCTGCAGAAGCTGCATTGATTTTAGGTGAGTACAAGACTATTGCTGAGATTAAATATCATTGAAAAAGACTTCCTCATTATTCAGAAACTTCTCTCTCCATACAAATATCATAATGTTGTATGCCTGAAACTAATATAATGCTATGTGTCAATTACTCTTCAATAAAAAAAGGAAAAAACCTATCCCTCCGATTGCTGCCTCTCTCATACACCAAATGACCCTTAAGTTCAGGAACTGGGATACAATCTCCTATTTGCTATTCCACAGACTATGAGATGTTTTTCTTTTTCTTTTTCAGATTTTATTTACTTATTTGACAGAGAGAGACACAGCAAGAGAGGGAACACAAGCAGGGGGAGTGGGAGACAGAGAAGCAGGCTTTCCGATGTGCAGGGAGCCCGATGCGGGGCCCGATCCCAGGACGCTGGGATCATGGCCTGAGCTGAAGGCAAGCGCTTAACCGACTGAGCCACCAAGGTGCCCATTTTTTTTAAGGTAAGATGTTTTTCTATGCGAGTAGAGCAACATGTGGTGCATAGTTAAGTGCGGGATAACTGTTTGAAAAGGAAGTGAATAAACACTCTTCATACACGTAGCTGTTGCATTACTGCCACCACTGTTAGGTGTAGGTAAAATACAAAAACTGCACTGGACCACGAGAGCAGGATTTTCCTGTATTCATGTCAATTAGCATAAAGACTCTTTAGACAACAGACATCCTGTGGATGTGCAAAATGAGGCATAAAATGTTGAGTCTGATTTTGGTCACTGTGATTCCTGAGAAGCTGTTGGGAGATTTTATCACAAAGCAAAACTACTCCTACCCACTGCCTCTTCACAAACACATGGATATTTATCCATCACCTCTAGTAGTCTAGATGTTAAATTTTCTTTTCATTCTAGTACAATGGAATCATTCTATAAAATTGCCATTGAACATTGAACACTGAATTAGTTCATTAATATTAATACTGAGCCATTGCACAGGGTTAGGTTTTCTGAGCCTCTGGTCACAATATTTTGCTAATCTATCAGTATATAATTTTTTTAGGTATGTTTCTTATTATATGTGTATTGTTGATTCATTAATATTGAACTCATGACCATCAACACATTTAGATGTAATGCATGTCTCCATGAAGCTGACTTAAAGCATGAACTTTCCCTGATGGCACACCTCAGTCTTCTTATACTTAGGAATATCCGTCAGCCCTGTATGCTTGGAGGACACCTCAAGCAGTGAATCATCAACAGAAAGTACAAAAATGCTAAAACATCACACCACCACAAGGACACTCATTTATAGCAGAAGAGCTAAAACGAGAAGTCATGTCTCCCTGTGCCTTGCCTGACCTCAACCAGGAACGTGCACAGCAGGGAACTCAACTTCTTCATTGCCCCGCATATGTCCACACATGTCTGCAAATGACCTCAAAAGCATTATGAGTAGTGACTTTGGGGTTACAAATAAATGTTGGCAGGCAAGTTAATTCGCAAATACAGATTCCACAAGCAATCCACTGTATTTCAGTCAGTCACAAAAGGTATATCTTCTCAAAAATTTTTATTGGTGGCCATATTACTCAAAGACAGGAAAGCAGTGACTAATGATGCATTTCTTACATAATAATGAAAAGAAAATATTTATTAAAAATGGCAGAGTAAAACCCCCAGTAAAACTTAATTATATGTTGACTCTGAGTAGCTTTATATCAAATTGAGTAAAAATCGATTACAACTTTCAGGTTTTCCTGAAATAGCAAATACAAGGCAAAGGAAACTGCTGATTCCCTCCCAGTAGGTTTTCTACCAACTAAATGACTTCAGATTTCTGCCTTTGTACCTGGCATTATTTTCCAGTCTCTTAATATCAAATTATAATGTTTCTAATATTTTAGAAGATTTGTCTACTCTGTTCCTAGAAAACAGGGATTATGTATTTCATATTATCCCTTTTGCATATATTTAAATATCAGGCACAATATTGCATCTAGAAGGGTGTTGACAGTTGAACTAATCCTTCTCTACACATTACATGTGAGAAAACTGAGCTCAAGGAAAGTTAAGTTATGAACATTTCCGCACAGAACTTTAAAAATTCAGGACTAGATTAAATATATGGTTAGTTTGACAATGAAACAACTTATCTTACACTGAATTTTTTGAAGTTTTGTCTACAGCATACACTAAATTACCCTTGGTTTAAAAGCAGAACCCAAATAATTAAGAAGCCAGAAACCGCTCTAAACCAATCATCTGGCTTTTGAAGGTACACTATGATTCAAATAATTCCCATGATATTCTTTCTTTTTTCCAGGTTCTCCACCTGACATTTCTGGTTTTATTTTTTTTTTTTTTCCTTTTCAATACACATTTCTCTCAGTCTTGTATTTTTAATGCTGGGCTTTTGCTTTGAGAAACCACAAACTGGAACAAAGCAAGTTCATACCCCCTAAAAGATTGGATGTGAAAAATAATCATGGGTGACTGCTTGGTTTACCTTGAAAATATAGTGAGAAAAGAATTCTACTTTCTGTTCATTATTAGTTGCAAGGTGACTCTGAAATAAATACAGGTCTGTTACTTTCTCATACAGTATGGTGGTGTTGCAAAGAAGTTTTTTGACCTTCTGATGCATAATAGTACTTTGCAGACACACAGGAGTTATTAAAAAATGTTTGCTAAATGATTGTTAAATGGCTGAATGGTGGCATTGATTTAAATAAGACTTTGAAGTACTTTTATAGGCACATCTGGTTTTCCTTCTCCATTAGCTTTTTAATTCAAATTAATCACTTGAGCCACAACCTGCCCAAATTAGCAGAACATCCAGTTTCCCATTCTTGAGACTTAAAATTTAAAAATAATGCTGAAATTTTAATCAGCCCAAAGCCAACCTTGTTTCTAAACACCAGGAAGAGATCTGCCTCAAGACCCTTGATAATTCAAATGCATATACAATGTCAAGTTGTTCTCGAAGCTTTCACTACCACATTTAATACTAGTGCTGCTCCTTTTGATGTGTATCTATTCCTCAATAAAGCTTTTACTAAGCCATATCCCCTGGGAAGCACAGTAATTAGTGAAGAATGTGATCCTGCTCTCTTGTTTGTCTGAATCTTTGATGGGTATTAAAATAAGAACACTCCAGTGTCTACTTTCACATCTAGCCATTGCTCCCAGATATGGCCTCACAGTGGGGATGTCTCAGCTGGGTAAGAGGAAGACTCCAGTGTTAGCCACAGTCTGGGACACACCCAGGTCTCCTCAGCTGCCTGTCAGACCTGGATATTGAGCTGAGGACACCAGCTTTCCTTCAGGATGAGCTCCCCAGTAGATAACGGGGTATATTTACAGCCATTCAACCATAGTTAGGATCATCTCTGTTTGTCAGAAAGATCCTAAAAACACTGAGCCTCAAAAGGTAATAAGGCAGATTCTATCTTCTTTCCTTCTAAGGAAGTTTCTTAGCATCAATACAAAAATAACTAAAAAGACCATCGCAAATCAAGAAAGGTCTATCACAAAAGATTCCTAGGGCAATGGGATGGATGGTCCTTAGATTTACACAACAAATGGGAGCACTCACAGTTGCTCTTCTCTGAACAAAAGATTTATCCTCTGGATGACATCCTGTGTCCAGCTGACAGGAAAAAAAATATATATAGAGAGAGAGAGAAAACTTTAAAGTGACCATCTCTTCAAGCCCTTCTTACCTCAGAGCCCATGTTCATAAATTATGCCACACATATTCAGTTGTTCCAAATCCAATTTTTCTTCATAATATTCTCTCTTGTTTTCCTCCTCCATGTTCACCCTAGACTAAGTCCTTTTGAGTCTTCATTAAAATTTGTTGCTGGGGCACTTGGGTGGCTGTTGGTTAAACGTAGGACTTGATTTAGGCTCAGGTCATGATTTTGGGGTCAGGGTTTGCTTGCGGATTCTCTCCTCGTCTTCCTCTGCACTCCCCCCACCTCTCTCTCTTTCTCTCAAATAAATAATCTCTTTAAAAAATTGTTGCTAATATTTACATTATGTAAACATTTTCATATGTCTTACCTCACCATGATCTTTACCACTACATTGAGAAAATAGAAACAATGACACTAAAAATGTTTCTGCTTCTACAGAAAATCTGCACCCCTACTACACCTGCCACCCCATTTTCTAGCTTCCTTACCTATAAAATTTATAAGACCAAATATCTAATAAAGCTTGTCTAGAAACTGAGAAGAGTAAATTATGTATTAACTGTAACCTAGAATGGAAGGTGACAGATTATTCTGATGATGAAGAAAAAAGCAGGATTTTAATTTAAAAATGAAAAAAAAAATTTGAATATTTGTGTGTCAGACTCTGCTGTATTATTGTCTCATTTGATACTCACAACTAACCCTAAGAGGTATTTGTCGTTTTATCCACATACAAATCAGAAAACACAGATTTGAGAGTCAAGCCTAAAATAAGGCCTTCCGTGAGGTCAGAGAGTTTCCTGCTCTCTGTGAGTTCTTCAGCAGCAAGGAAACGAATTTTGCCAAAAAGTATGGGAGATACTAAGAAGATCCTGAGCCTGGAATGAATCCCCAACACTGCAACCCCCTTGAGACCTGAACAGGGGACCAAGATGGGCTGTGTCTGGACTCCTGACCACAAAAACCGTGATACAATAAATATGTTTTATTTTAAACTATTAAATTTGTAGTAATTTATTTTGCAGCAATAGAATTAATACATCTGTCAAAGTTCACACACCTAGCAAGTGTGGAAATCAGAATTTGAAGCCAGGGATGCCAGATCCGCAAAACCAACTAAGTGAATAATCCCTATCATTTCTGTTTGGTAGAAGCACGAAGAGACAGACAGACAGATAGATAGATACCAGATAAATGGCACATAAACAGTTGTGCAGCTAGAGAAGACAGACATTGTTATCTAAGTTATTCTAACTTAGAAATACAGGACTTCTAAGCCTCTAGTATATTTAAAAACAACAACAACAACAAAAAACACAAACCAACTTAAGTCACCTAAGTCCAAGATGTAAAAGGCACAACGTCTGTTTTTATCACTAACATGAGTTCTAAAAGGGGTCATTTAAACTTCAGGATATAAAAAAAGAATGCAAAATTACCAGTAATGGATAATGCCTGTGAGAACACTATATAATAAATTTTAAAAATGAAGTAGAAGTAAGTGAAAATCTCTTTCAAGTCATGCTTTGAAATCCTAAGCTAATTTTTCTCTAAACAAACCTGACTTGACATTTTAATTTTGAGAAAAGTTTTATTTTTTCTTAGGCAGTTCTGATATATTGTTCTTCTTTCCCTGAAAAGCCATTAATTCTTGGCTAGTGGCCCTGTTACAGTGCTTATTGGATGTGAGCACAGAATTCGGAATCAGACAACACGGGTTCAAGTAGTGCTAACACTTATTGGCTTATGAACTTTGAATATTCTTTAATTACCAAAATCTCACTTTCTCATTTCTAAATGGAAATGATAGTAACAGTTCCTACCTGTCCATGTTGCTGTAACTGTAAAATGCCACAGTGTCTTTAAATTGCTTAGGATATGTCTATGGCATCGAATGCTCATAAAAAAGCTTCCCTGGGGTATTACTTGTTCAGGCACAAGGACTGAGAACAAGTGGCTTGTGCAAGGAGCCATTATAATGATAACAACTAAGTCCTAAGGATTTCAGTATCAGAAATCACACTTCTCAGGTAGATTTTAAAGATCTCAAGAGCAAAGTCATGTTTGACAAACGTCGGCTACGTGCTAGGAACAGTGGCATACATTCCTATCTCGTGAGTCGTTTTCTTAATCTCCACCCAAACTCTTAAGGGTGTGCATTAATGCCTCATTTTCACACGGGGAAACCCCTATAGATAAAGAGCTCCCGAAGATCTAGGGCAAAGTACAAAACTAGGTTTTTCTTTGTTTCCGCTGTTTACACACAGGGAACAGCAAAGCCCTAAACTAAAATTAACATTTCTTTTCAGTCTCACTCCTAAAGCAGTGTTTCTCAAACTTGGAACACAAGCAAAGCAAGTGAAGCTATTGCCAGGTTGCTGTGAAAAACGTGTTGGATCACTTCTCTGCTGGCAACGCTGGGCTGGATCTGGTAAGCACTCAGTTTACACGAAGGCGGCTCTAGAACTTGCTGAATCACGGCTGGGTTCCCAGGCCCTTACGCTGGTCCCACACTACTGTGTTTGGACAATACGCAAATCAGCCCAAAAGAGGCATAAATGGTAACAAAGGAAAGACAACTTGAAATACAGAATTACACAAATGAGTGGTATATAATACCCATACCCACCAAGCAAGAATGAAAAACTGAAATTCAAGTTCATGCCACTGGTGGGTAGAATGTCCAAATTTATATTACCTGTGTGTTCATAAGTGCAAAGATAGACAACGAATGGTTCCTGACTGAAGAAATAGCTGGAACCAGTGTACAATAATTGAATAAGTGAATGGGGAAGTATTTGGGGAACATATTTGAAACCATCTGTGTCATCATGGAGAGATTGAGAGTGATAAATGAAAAATGTTTATACCTGAGTATACCCTGTACCATACTTTAGTAATACTGTGTTTCACATAATTCTGAGATTGGTGTGACTCATGTAATATGGCCTATAACACATATCCAGGCAAAACTACATGCTAGTCTATCCAAGATTTATATAAAAACAGTTGTACTCATTTCAAAATGCCTGATATGACCCTCGCTCTTTACTCACTTGGAACTGTGTTCCTACTGCTGTGGCTTAAGGGCTAGAAATCTCTTCTGTCTCATAGACAATGTTCATTCTCTCTGTATATCTTGACTATAGTGACCTACTTCTTCATCATTTGGGTGAGTAAACCTTGTTTGATTTATTCAAATACTGCCTATGTCTGCTCTATCTATCCATATGTTCATACTATTGACATGTATCAAGAGAATCTTTGTTCAGATATGTCATTCCTAAAGTGGTTAATATTCTAATAATATTAATATTATATAATTATAATATTATATTATATTAATATTCTAATATTCTAATCTACAAGGGAGAATCACTGCATACTTTTATACACAGATATGTTAATACTTAATATGCACAGATATATGCATATACATACATTTTACAGAAACAGTGCAGATTTACTGTACAGATACAGATACAAACATACAAATTTATTTTTCATTGAGTATCTTAAGGAGCTTCTGTCTCGGAAAATAAATGTATGTAATGTTGACTGAAGCTTTGAACTCCATTCAGCTCAGTTCCAATTACAATTAACTTTTTTTTTTTTTCTTTTCAAAATGTTAAGACGTTATTTGCAAAGCTTCTTCTTTGTTGCACAGAAAGTAAAAATGCTATTACAGTCTTGGTGTAACTGATAGCCGCAGATGGTTCACTCACCAACCCCAGCTCTCCACGCTACTGCAAGAGTCTTACATGAAAACCTAACATTGCAGAGGTGACTGGGTGGCTCAGTGGGTTAAGCCTCTGCCTTCGGCTCAGGTCATGATCTCAGGGTCCTGGGATCGAGCCCTGTGTTGGGCTCTCTGCTCAGCAGGGAGCCTGTTCACCATCACCACCACCCCCCGTCTGCCTCTCTGCCTACTTGTGACCTCTGTCTGCCAAATAAATAAAATCTTGAAGAAGAAGAAGAAGAAGAAGAAGAAGAAGAAGAAGAAGAAGAAGAAGAAGAAAAGAAAACCTAACAATGCTTACAATTTTGTTGGGATGAAGTCCCCCACTTTGGGGACAGTGGATTTCCCAGAGGGACTAAATGGAAGAAGGTAGAATGTCAGAATCGATTCTTTGGTTCTTTGGGTGGGTAGGCGTTCTGGGGTTTGTATCACAGCTATGGTTTTTTTGTTTTTTTTTTCAAAACAGCTACCAACCCAGACAAGCAGTCCAACCACAACTGAACAGTTCTTTTTTTGCAGATTATTCAGGGTCTTGATCATCTTCTCCTTCATCTCCTTCATCTTCTCTCTTCCTCTTTTCGTCTCTCCCACTTGCTTCCAACATTTTATCTGCGTATGGTCCTCCCTCTCTTCACCTCCACCAACGTCATCACGTTCAAGTTCTACATTGTCCGCACTGACTTCACCTTCATCCTCTTCCCTTTCCACACCTTCGTCTTTGTCTTTATCCTTTTTATCATCAAATTCTTCCTCCTCACCATACTCATCTCCATCTTCTCCTTCTTCTTCCTCCTCTTTTTCATGCACACCATCCACCTTGGCGTCGAAGCAAGAGGCTTCCCAATCCTCCTGTCATAGCTCTCCAGGTAGGTCCACTGGGACAGGAGTTTGAAGACACTCTCTCCGCCGTCATTCAGTTTTGTAACCTCACAGTTAAACAGATCCAGGCTTTTCAGATATTCCAAATTTTTCAAAGGCTCCAAGATGATAATCTTTGAGTTTATTTCCATGTAAGTTAAGCGGTGCAAGATTTGGAAGTTTTTCTGCTAGCATGTCCAGACCTCCAAAGATTCTATTGTCACTAAACTCAAGCTTTTTCAATTTAGGTAGTTTGGGGAGATCTGAAACTGAAATCAAGCCTGTATTTATTAAACCAAGGAATTCCAAGTGCACACATTCATCTGTGAAGATCTCAATTTTCCAATCATATGGTTTGCAATTATCCAGGACAAGTTCTCAGACGTCCGCCAAGGTCCAGTTCCTCAGCCCCAGCTAGACCTTCCTCTTCATGTCTGTGTTTCCTTCTTCCCTTCTCTTCAAAATTAACTTTGCCAGGTCGGGGGCAGAACAGAGAGAGGCTCCCTGGCCTCATAGTAAGGGCCCTTCGGGAGGGTCTGCCAGTGGCAGAGGCCAGATGCCATCACAGGTGGTGGGCGGGCAGGTGAGTGAACCCCGGGAGCCCCAATTCACTTCTTTTTGTGGGTTTTCTATTATATAATATTGTGGGAATTACACTGTGGTTATCTTTAAAAAAAATGGCACATTTAATTTTTTTCAAATGTTAACTTTTATTTATTATTTTTTAATTTTTTTAAAGATTTTATTTATTTATCTGACACACAAAGATCATAAGTAGGCAGAGAGGCAGGCAGAGAGAGAGGGGTAAGCAGGCTCCCCGCCGAGCAGAGAGCCCGATGCAGGGCTCGATCCCAGGACCCCGAGATCGTGACCTGAGCCCAAGGCAGAGGCCCAACCCACTGAGCTACCCAGGCGCCCCTCAAATGTTAACTTTTAATAGAATAGGCTATATGTACCTTTTTTCTGAAATTTACCTCTTAAAAAAGGACACAGCAATCTCAATTTCCACTGGGTATTTCTTATGATCTTTATTTAATAGTTTCTGTTAAATAAATGGATTTGCAACCATAAGGAATTGAGCACTATCATTTAACAAAATTGGGGACTACTTTAATGATATTATAATGAGTAAATAGATATCATCTGCACTGTAAAGCAGAAAAATTTCAAACAGTTAACATGCAAAAGCTTGTAGAGTTTCAGTCCTTGATATGGCAAATACCTAATCTATTTTCTAACATAATAAATGTTTTTAATCTTTAGAAAAGAAGTGGTGACAAATCTTTAAGCATTATGCATAAAAATAAAAAAACAATTTAAGTATGATAAGTCCATTATCAATAAAATAAAAAAGTATGTTCAGCTTTACTGTTGGGTTTTATGAAATTCGATTTCGGTTTTGAATTAGACCAGATTCAGTACTATGCCAAATGGATCATTTCAATACAGTTGTAACGAACATTACCATGTACTGTGTAGTAAGGAAACAGAGCTTAGCTTGCCAGACTATCATTCTTGGAAACTTTGCCAGTGCAAAATTAGCCTCCTTCCCTTGATATAATATTTAAGGGAATTTTAAGAGGTTCTAAAATTCTTTAGAGACTTATTAGAAGTTACTTGATAAAACAAGCGATCATTTGTGAGTCTGAGACAGCATCACATAGCTGGTTCCTGGTCTAAAACTCCTTCCGCTTCTGGCTGCTGTTTGTTGCTTTGCTAGGCCATCCAGTATTATAAAGGAACTCTTCTGTGACCATCTGCTACTTATCTCTTTGGCCCCAATCTCCTCTTCTGTGATCACTATTGATTTTCCAAATGGACCCACCATACACTAAATGTAGCAATTATTACATTTAGGTTAGAAACTCCCTTTGCCACTGTAGGTTGTATCTGGATTACTAAAGAATCAGTCAAAAACAACCAACAAAATGAAAGCATTTCCTGGAGGCAAAGATTTTTTAAATTGCTACAATTAAGTTAAGTCTATATGATCATCATTAGTCTATATTTTCTATTTTTTAAAGTAAATTAGCCACGCAAATTCCCACATTTAAGTCCTAAGCAAATGCTAACACAGCTGGTCCTCCCAAACACATTCATCATATAATTTTTTGAACTATGTGCCATTTCTATTCAAAATTGAAATATCCTTCAGGAAAAAAGAACCATTTAACATAAAAAGGTATTTAAATTATAATATTTTCTTTGGAAAGGCAAACTATTGAGACAATAAAATTATTCGTGGTTTCCAGGGGCTGAGGGTCATAGGAAGTGACGTATAGATGGAGTACGATGGATTTTTAATGCAGTGAAATGATTCTGTATGATAACATAACGGTAGATACATGACTTTAGACATTTGGCAAAATCCCAAGATATGTATAACACAAAGAGGGAGCCCTAATTTAAACAATGAACTTTGGTTCGTGGTAATATGCCAATAATAATTCACCAACCATAACAAAAGTACACGGATGCAAGATGTTAACGAAAGAGGAAAGTGGGCGGGGTGGCAGGATGTGGCAGGGTGAGGAGAGGCAGTAAATGAAAATTCCCCCTATATTCCATTTTGTATAAACCTAAAAGTGTTCTAAGAAATAAAGTCTATTTATTTAAAAGCAGAACGAAATAAAATCCTCCCTCTCACTTGCCTCTTTATACTTCACTATGATTTTGTGTATCTGTCCTCAAATTAACGTAGAGATATGTGGAGAAAAAAATTTTCAAAGTCTGCTATAAATGAAATAGCCCAAACTAAAATCTCATGAGAAACTCAAGCAGAATTTCTGTCAACGTATATTGTAACCTACATCATGTTGGCCAGTTTGTTTAATTCCACCGGGGGTGAAGCAGGGATGGTAGAGCAGAAATTCCCATTTATAACTCCCAAAGGAAACCAACAAAATGATGATTGGGCAGGTGTTTATAGACTTTATTTTTATTTATTTGACAGACAGAAATCACAAGTAGGCAGAGAGGCAGCAGAGAGAGAGAGAGAGGAGGAAGCAGGCTTCCGTGGAGCAGAAAGCCTGACGCGGGACTCCATCCCAGGACCCTGAGATCATGACCTGAGCTGAAGGCAGAGGCTTTAACCCACTGAGCCACGCAGGCGCCCCAGACAGATGTTTAAAAGCACCTTGCACTGATTAAAACAGTCGATGTCTAAAGACTACTGGTCCTCCAACATGGTTACAGGCTGGGTATGGCCACAGACCCATTATGGATTTGGGGCTTTTTTTTTTTTTTTTTTGGTAAGAAGAGCATGTTGTTGTTTAGTTCTTTCATATGTTGAATCTATGTGTTTCAAATTTCAATATAGATCATGGTTTGGGCCCTATCTTTTGGGGTTATTAGAATGAAAGGGATAAGTGTCTATCAATGGATGAATGAATAAAGAAGACATGGTACACAGACACACACACACACACACACACACACACACAGTGGAATACTATTCAGCCACAAAAAAAAAGAAATGAAATCTTGCCACTGTGATAACATAGATAGACCTTGAGAATATTACGCTAAGTGAAGTATGTCAGACATAAAAAGACAAATACCATAGGATCTCACTTGAATGTGGAAGCTAAAACAAACAAAACAAGCTCACAGATACAGAAAATAATTTACTGGTTGCCAGAGGCAAGGCAGGGGTGGGCAAAATGACTGAAGGGTGTCAAGAGGTACAAACTTCTAGTTATAAAATAAATAAACATGGAGAGGTAATGTACAGTTTGGGGATTACAGTTAATGGTAATGTATTACATATTTGAAAGTTGCTAAAAGAGTAAATCTTAAAAGTCTTCACCACAGGGAAAAGAAAAAGAAAGGACAGGTGATACAAAAAACAGGACAGGAAGAAGTGAAGAGGAAAGGACAGGTGGGACTTCCTAACTCTGGTTAGGCTACTATGTTAGTGATAGTGTCTGCATGAGCCCTCTTTTACTGTTCTTAAGTAAATGTGTTGATCCAAATATCACTAGTAGTATTTTTTACTGCACATTGAAATCTAAGCTAGTATAATTCAGTTGATGTCATATAATGGAAACAATACATATTTAATAAGATAATTAAACTGTAGGTTTACAATGTACTTTCTTCTACTCTTAAGTACTCAGGTATTTGAAGGAATCTGCTAACAATTTAATTCACTGTGCTTTTATTGATGGGAACAAGAGTAGGAGGTAAATTAGAAAAAACGTTTAAAAAAATCAAGCCATATCCACTGACACTTCTAGGTTAACATGTACTAAGCTGACATTTGAAAGAGACTCACTTAAAACACATTCATGAGTGATGCAGATGAACACTGGGAAGGCCAGAAATGTGTCCTGTATGTGTTCTTAACTCAAACCTAAATTCCCCATATTTAGAATAGCTACTTTAACTCAGGGGTCACACTATTATCTCACTTTCCAAATCTTACCCTTTTCTGATAAAGAATGTCTCAGTTAATTAAGTGGTAGAGAATAATTTAATGTTTTCTTAACCATGCAATTTTCTGAATGAAAGAAAAATACTTTTAGTTTAACTAGGGACATGATGTACAAGTGGGAATGAACAAATCCATTATCTCTAACCCAAGGACATGAAAAAAAATCCTGCTACAGAGTCTCCCACATATTCATCATGCTCAGGGTGAACTGTGAAACTTGTTAAAGAATAGATATGAAAAGCATTGCCAATATGTCAGCCACCTTAATACCATCCAAACTTCCTGCAATCGCTGCATTTTCTTCTGTAAGAAATGTCAAGATTTCATCAAAAAGTCTTTTAATTTGGATAGTCTCCATACAGTTGTCTCGCTATTTTCATTCTCTGGTTTGCAACTTCTCTTATACCAGTTGTCATTTCTGTAACCTTTCCAACAGCAACTGTGCAGTCTTGGGACCATGATGCAGAATATCTCACTCAACCATCCTCCCACAAACCATCTGTTTCTAGAGACATCAACAACTGTTGGCATTGGGAGACTCTATGCAAAATGGGAAAGAAATTGTTCAAAATGATAAAGTGAAACTTTCTCAGAGATCTCAAATCCTTAGCATCATAGGCAAATAATTGACATATTAAAAGAACAGTATTATTCAAGTAAAAGATTTCAAGTCTGGAAAAATAATACACAGAAAACCAGAAACACTGAAAGTCCCTCACTTACTCTTCCATCACATTTACATGAAGCTACACATCAAAAATTTTTAATTATAATAATGAATCTCTATAAAATTATGTAATATCCAAATAAAATATCTACCCCAAAAAGTAAAAACATTCATAAGACATTCACTCACCAAACGAGGCCACACACATATATATATGCTGTTGTCACACACACACACACACACACACACACACATTCTTTCATTATAAAATGACTGACGTCAATCCTTGTGCAAAATCATAAATGGAACTTTATTTTTCTGCATTTTGATTTGAAATTCTATTGTCCTTGAGATATGAACGATCACCAATAATCATTTCTAATTCACTTTTATGGGGAAATGGAACCATTTTGGATAGATTCTTTCTTTTTTAGGATTTATTTATTTTGAGAGAGAGAGAGAGAGAGAGAGAGTCCACAAGTGGGGGGAGAGGCAGAGGAAGAGGAGGAGAAACAGATTCCCTGCTGAGTGTAGAGCCCAATAGGGTGGTTCCTGGGAACCAGAGATCATGATCTGAGCCGAAACCAAGAGTCAGATGCTCTAACAACTGAGCCATCCAAGTGCCCCTAGACAGATTCTGTAAGAAACAAATGTCCTGAAAGACTAATTAGTTTCACAGTTGCCAATGTGATTTCTTATACATTTAATATGATTTCCAAGATAACTTTGTGAAATATGTAGGACAAATATTATCACCAATTTACAGAAAAGTATTTGGTGAGTCATTTAAAATCATATAACTTAGAAGTAACAGAGATGGAACTTAGAAGGCATTTTCACATTTCAAAAACTGTTCAAATTCTACTCAAACACTATTGTTTGGAATGAGTTTTTAAAGTAAAATATGCTTTTGCTCCTTAATTTTCTTATATTCCTTACCATCGTATCACCTGGATACATAGATGATAACTGGTTTGAATACAACATATAATTTTAGAAAATATTTTTAAATGTCTAATACAAATACCAAGATCTTAAAAACTGCAGGGTCTTACAGGTTAGGAGCACATCTCGTTAGTCTTAACTAGAATTTAATAGCAAAATTATATGATAAAATGTAAGTCTTATTTTAAAGACTCTTCTTAGAGATTCAAGTTGCCACACAATATAAAATTAATTCTGAAAAATAACTCATAGCCAAAATACCTTTCAAAATGGACTTCCTTCTTTTTAATGGATTCTTTTGTTACTTTTTGTTAGCTCCCAGCCTGTTAAATTTCATGTCATTAATGCCTAATAGTTAATGTTTTGGTCTATTTAAGGCCTAAAGCTTCAATGATTTGAGTTTGATGATTAGCGAGTCTGTGATAGTGTTGTGTCTCTCTTTGGATCTCAGGTCTGTGAACCGGAGTCAGAGCATGTTTTATCTTGTATGTATTATTCATCACTCTCATACTCAGAGGAAATTTTCACAGACATGAAAGCACTTTAATTTTTCTTTTTCTGAAGACACATTCATGTCCAATTGGACCAATTACCACAGCCAGTTAACTCTCAATTATGTGGGCAAAACAAATTGTATCATATAAAAGGTGTTATTGTCACTACAAGTGATCTTTCTGTAAATGGATGACTGTGTCAGAATTATAGAGTTTCTGTCAAAGGCCTGAGTAATTATAAATCTCCCGGATGTTAGCAAACTTCACCAAAGTGATGTCAGACACAGGCATTCCATTCTAGTATTTTAGATCATTCGTTCTCAGAGGCAATGTTGCCTCTCCTTGTAATACTCAGCAATGTCTGAAGGCGTGTGTGGATGTCACATTGGGGAACAATAGTTATTTGTGTCAAAATGCCAATTGTCGAGGTTGAGAAAACCTAACTAGATGGGATCGTATGTGCAATGCCTATTAAAAATAAAATCTGACTAATCATAAGCCTGCTCAGTTTGTTTTAAATTGTAAGAACTGAATGAATTAGCTCAAGTTAATATCTCTCTTCCTGTAATATCTGATTCTCATTTTAAAATTCTATTTTCCTATTTATCTCCATATTACCTAAGGTTCTAAACTTTAGCTTGAGTTTCTCTTCTGTAGTTGTCTGTGCATAATGAATTTTAGAAATGACAATTATTTCTTTTTTCACACTGGAGAGATCCATAAAGGCCTAGTTTTAGATTTGGGTCATGAGGATTTCAGCAAACTGCTCTACCACTGTTCTCCACTTAAGTTGGTTTACATAATAGAGAGAAAGAGCGAGGGAGAGACAAAGATACATGACAGATATAAGGATGGATGGGTGGGTAGGTAGATAGATAGACAGACTAGGTAAGAGCTTGAGCCCTAGAGCCAGTCTCTCTAGGTATGTATCTTGGCTTCACTACTTACTAGTTGTGTGTCCTTTGACAAATAATATATTAGGACTCTAAGATTTTGAATCAATAAAATTTCCAGAATATAGTATTTCCTTCTTTATTAGGCTTATCCATAGCATGAAACACACAAAGCCCTTAAATATTTCCTTATATACAATAATATCAGCCCTCCATATATTTACTTATATAGATATTTTACCACCAATAATAGTGCCTTAAAAGTAATAAAGAATTTTATGACTTAACATATTTTACTTTTCCTGAAACACTAGAACTTCTGAAAATTACATGGTTGCTTTCAGTAGCTTCAAAAGATAAACAGATGTATATAACCCTGCTCCTCTGTAAAACTAATTTAATTCTCAATGTATTTTTGATCATCATTGGAAATGAGGAGTAAAAATGAAATTAGTTTATCACTAGAAAATGACCAGATTTACCAATCCTGCTTTTTCATTTTTATTGATTAAAGTACTTTTTGATCACCACTTCAAATGTCCAGTGCAGATAAGATGTTTGCATCATCAGAAAATAACTGGACAGACCGATGATGCTTTTTCATTTATATCTATTAGCGCTTCCATGCTTCTGACCCAAATTGCCCAGGCTTCGGTAATTTATTTTTCCAGGCTTATAAAGTGCTTTGGGTGTTTTTGATTGAAGTTACTCATTTTTTCATCACTATCATTGATCAAAGTCTTCCTACGCTTTTCTTTTTCTCCACAGTGACTTAAACATGTATCTTTGTCTTCAAATTTCTACTTTAATCTTTCTTTTCTTAAAATGTCTTATCTCACCATGTTTGTGCTGGTTTGTTCCAAATGACTCTTACCTGAGGACTGCCCTCAGTTATGTACTCCTAAGTGATTAAATTCATCAGGTACAGGGCAATGATAGATAGCTATATAGATAGCTATATAGATAGCTAGATAGATGATAGATAATGAGTGGATGAAGATACATTTTATATGTTTATATTTATAAATATATAGCTATAAATACATGACATATATTTATACATGTATATAGCTGAATTTTTGATATACAGCCATAAATGATGACAGAAATGGCTGGGTCAATCTTTAGGTTTGCCTTATACCAATTCTGATGTCTAACATCACTTCTGATGTTTCACAGTTGGTTATGAGGATCCACACTGTAGGTTTATACAAAGGAAGATTTGGAGTTTTCCTCCATTTAAACAAGATATCCTCCAACTCATCTTGGTAAATTAGTTCAAGTGTGAAATCTTCAATATCTGGAAATTGCCTTCTAATATCCACAGTCCTTAAAATGGGATTAACTTTAAATGGGAAGTTGGGGACAAAGGAGTCCTTGGTGACCCGGAGAAGGCATCTGGAGTAGTGAGAAATAGTAGCTCTATCCTATGTGAACTGACAATCATACAATTAGTTTTTCTGGGATGCATTATGTCAGTTTTTCAACATAATATCTCTAAGGAAATAGAACAGTATTTCTTGAATGCTCAGATTTGCAGGGAAATAACCAGGCATAAGGGAGATAATATAGCCAATAAGCAAGGGGCTATGAGGCATATTACTTTTTTTATATATCAGTACCAAAACAATGTGTTTTTTGGAAAGCTTTCTAAGACAGAACTCTCTATACCACATGCTGAGTAAATGAGGAAGTTTCACAAATCTTCCTTGAAATATAAGATGCAGTATTTTATGAAATAAGAAGGTTGAGCTTGACAGTGTTTAGTAACACACCTAACTCTAACGTAACATGATCTTATAATAATATGGGATATAAATTGAGAGCTGAAAAAATGTACAAGACATTTTCTTCATTAGTGTGAACATTTTGTTTTCCTGACCACTATCACTTCTGACACATGACCATTCTCTCAAGCAATGGCTACTCCTAGGATGCTGGGTTAATCTAAACGGTCTAACTACGTGTTTAAAAAAGATCAGCCTGGTGCCTCTAGAAAAAGTGTCTTTGGAACCTGAAATAAAAACTTGCTTTTTTTCTTCATTTTCCTGTCCTTCTATTTCCATATGATCAACTCAAGTGTACACATCAGAGGAAACAGATCAAGGTACTGTTTCTTCCTCCAACATTAACACATTAGTTGGTCTTATGTAAGTAAATCACTTACCTGGCTGTTCGTTTTTTTCCTCTCCAAACTGTATACTATTTGGAAAGTAACATTCTTTCTCAGATCTAAGTTTTTGAGGATCCATAAATTAGTAATTTTTTTTAAATACTTAGAGGGTTTTTTTAAATTATTTTTTTAGGAGAGTAAATAAACCACACAATTACAAAGCAAATTCAATGTGACTTAGTCCATGTTTGATTCATGAAGTTTTGCAAGGGAGCATTTAATGCATTTTGTGATGCTTTAATTTGCATCTCTTTTTCTATAGGACAGCCACTCAGATTCATGATAGCTTCCTTAAGTTTCATCTTGGTCAAAAATTCCTAGATGATGCAGCAGAGGCTCATAAAATATCTCTGGGAATTCCAGAAAGATCCATCAAAACTTTGGAAATCTTTTAGGGTATTACTACTCTCTCTATTTTTTAGTCACTTATAGAGTCAAAACTTGTAGATGAGAAGAATCTTGTACTTGAAGGCATATACAAAATTTTGACTCTGCAATAAGCAAACCAAGGACTGCTTCTGTTTTCTTTCCTGTGTTTTCAGCAGCAACAACTATAACAAATGTCCAGTGACTCATACAGTTATTTCTGTAAATTACTGAATCAATAACATAAATGCTATGAGCAGTATTGTTTGAAAATCCAATTAAATTAATAGCAAGTATTCCAAAATTTAAGAACATGGATTAATGTTCATTTAACATGTCCTAGGCAAGAGTTGTAGGACATCATGATTTTTTTGAGGCCAACACAGACCAAACTGACAACTATATCAAGCAGCTCAACGCTAACCTTGCTGGGAGATGAACGTCGTTGCCCTCAAGAAGGGTCGCCTGGGTAGCTCAGTCAGTTAAGCATTGAACTCTTGATTTCAGCTCTGGTCATGATCTTGGGGTGGTAGGATCAAGTCACACCTTGGGCTCTGTACTCAGCACAAAATCTGCTTGTCCCTCTTCCTCTGCTCCCCACTCCCCTCTCACTCTCTCTTCTCTCTCAAATAAATAATAACAATAAATAAAATCTTTAAAAAAAAAAGTTTCTGTTTTTTTCTCCCCCTTGGGTCATTGAGCTCTAACATGATTTTGGTACCTCATGAAATACTCTTAAATACTGAAATATTTAATGTATATAACAATTTCAAAATTGTTTAAGATTTTATTTATTTAGGGGCACCTCGGTGGCTCAGAAGTTTAAGCCTCTGCCTTCAGCTCAGGTCATGCTCTCAGAGTCCTGGGATGGAGCCCCGCATCGGGCTCTCTGCTCAGCAGGGAGCCTGGTTCCCCACCCCCCTCTCTCTCTGCCTGTGTCTCTGACTACTTGTGATCTCTGTCTGTCAAATAAATAAGTAAAATCTTTTAAGAAAATATTTCTTTTAGATTTTTTAAGATTTTTAAGAAAAGATTTTATTTATTTATTTGACAGGGAGAGCACAAACGGGGAGGAGGAGCAGATGGAGAGGGAGAAGCAGACTCCCCGCTGAGCAGAGAGCCCGATGTGGGGCTCAATCCCAGGACCCTGAGACCATGACCTGAGCTGAAGGCAGACGCTTAACCAACTGAGCCACCCAGGTGACCCCCAAATTCAAATTTTACATACAGAATGAATTTTATTTATAAAGAAAGATTTTTTTAACTTAACATGGAAAGCTATTATATTATAAGTATTTTAGACCATTAAATTTACCTTAATATGAGTACAATTGATTCTACCATGTACAGCTCTTATATATTACCAAGGTGCCAGGAACCTTGTTTTTCACACCTGACTAAATGCTCTCTTTCCCATCCCTGTCTAATTTTCTCCATCTACTTTTTTCTTCAGCTCATTCCATATACTTTCCATCACTACTTTTCCAAGTTACATTTAGGGGATACTAAAAATGACATACCTCTTCTCTGCCCATTTCATAAACTATTGAGAAATAAATGTCAAAGTGTGATAGAAGGATTTCCAGTTAAAAATCTAGATAATGGTAGAGAAACTTTTCTTAAATTTTATATATATATATATATATATATATATATATTTTTTTTTTTTTTCCCCCAAAAAAAATCAAGCAACAATAAAATCTGGGCAAAATACAGACCAACAAATATGCAAATTTCTGTTTGAAGCCATCAGAAAGATAATGAGGAAGCCAGGACTTGAGGAGCCAGAATCCTGAAAAGAAAGAAGCTTGCTGAGATGAGCCTAAAACTACGTTTGCATCACAGGATAATTCTTCAGTGGCAAGAGGTAAGAGGCTAAGAAGATAGAGCAGAGAATGGCAGCTGAGGTAGGGTAATTTAAGATTAACTTTAGGCAGCCTCAAGGGGTTCAGTCTCAACAGAGACTCAATCGAGACTCTGAATATATCATGTCTCACAGAATATATCATGTTATCCCCTTGTATATCAATATTAATGGCTTACGGAATGTTAGTTGAGTTTTAGATCTTGTCCTTTATGCTTTCTGCTTCTAGGGCCATCCATGAACCAATTCTTTTGACTCCCTCCTTCTGACCCACATACACCTGGACACTCTCAAATGAAACCTCAAAGTAGTTATAAAATTGAGTAAATGTCAAAACCTTAAGCTTATTTTCTCTTAGTTTTCTAATTTATGAGATATAAGAGGTATTTTGCCACACTCTTCTCCACTTGGTTCAGATCCAATAAACTGAAAGTAGAAAGAAAATACTGTTCATGTATTCTTGTTTTTATTAATATATTTAATGCAAGGGAATTTACTTTTATATAAATATAAACCTTATTCTCATATGTAGATTCTATGTGTTTAAGTCTCCTTCTTAAATACAGAAAGTTTTCCCCATATCTTCCAAAAGAACTCTTTCAAATCTCATCACTGCTAACTGTGGAATTCAGGTCATCTTAGTATTTATTTATAGTGACTAATTTGTCAACTCATACAGATAATGTCATTCAAAATTACTGAGAAATAGCAAAACTAAGTTCCAGCAGCCAGAAACTGTTTATTAAAAAGTCTAGGCTTCTTACAGGCACATTCTTATATATTATGGCTTTAGCACATTTTCTTGTATTGAACAATTCAATAATAAATGCAACTTTTGTAATGGAAGTGTTCACTTAGTTATTATTTTTCAAGTTTTATTTATGTAAATAGTATAATTATCTTTGATATTGTGAGAAATTTCTCTTAGCTCCTAGCTTGTATACTACCAGAGGAGCAAATGAAACAGAGAAATAGAGTATTAAAAATTATATTTACATTTATTTTTACCAAAAATGTTGTTTATAATTGCTAATATTTAATATATAAATTAATATCAGAGTTCTTATTCAAATATCACATGCCAAATGGAGTAAAACCAAAATATCTGAGAAAGTCATAACTGCTAAAGGACTGCCAGAGACAATAATTACAGTCGGAGTTAATTAAAGTTTGAAAAAGACCAAGAATTTAAAATAAATCCAGGTGTAATTTTCAAAAATTTGAGGATTTTTTCTCACTTGACTGGCCTTTGCAAAGACTCGGTTCATAGTCTGTGCATACGTACATAAATATCTGCATTACAATCTGTTTTTAGAAATGGGATGAAACCAGAGAAATCTGTGGAGCGTCTGATTAGTGGTTCACACAATTAATTGGATGGCTAGTAGATTGGAATTTAGTCATTTCAGGAATTAAATCCTGTGGGGCACAGCTGCCAAAAGTGTCCTATATTTCACAGATTAGACAATGTTTAATTAATAGATTAAAGGTAAGCCAAGCAAATCATAAGCAGTACTCAGATTTATATTTTGACCAGTCAGATAGAATGTATAGCAGAAACCTATTATGCTTATTTAACAGGGAATCACTCAATTTCAAGCTAAAAAGCATTTGTTGGTTTTGGTCATAAATCATTCTATTTGAGTCACCATCAATTTGGTTTTATATCCACTATTTACTTAGCTCATTATGTAATACCACTCACGATACATAATAGAGGCCATTATTTTGTGCAAAAGTATTCTGCCATGGGTTTTTTGGAATATTTATTCAAGAATATTTTCTAAATGAAAATTATAGATGTTTATTTATGGATATTTGGCAACTAACATGTACAATATTATGCCCCTTTTCTGTCTTAGCGAACAGATGATTCCTTTCTAACAGGCAAGTTCTATGGTTCCATATGCTTGCATCCTATTTATGGGAGAGTACTGAGAAGTTCTGAAGATGAAAATTACATTGTGGAAGGAACCATACATTGTATCCCCAGTCTAATGACTGGGAAATGTGTCACTGTCAAATCTTTACACTAGTCAAAACTTACTGTACCCCACAATGAGTCAGCTCCGTTACTTACACTTAAGGATAGTGACCAAACAAAGTCTGTAAAAAGCCTTAAAATGGGAGGTTTAATATGGTGCCTAGGTGGCTCAGTTGTTGAAGCATCTGCCTTTGGCTCAGGTCATGATCCCAGGGTCCTGGAATCGAGCCCTGCAGTGGGCTCCCTGCTCAGCAAAGAGTCTGCTTTTTTCCCTTCCCTCCACTGCTCCCTCTGCTTGTTCTCGTTCTCAATCTCTCTCTCTCTTTCTCTCTGTGTCAAATAAATAAAATCTTCTAAATAAGTAAATATTTTGTTTAAAAAACGGGAGGTTGGGGCGCCTGGGTGGCTCAGTGGGTTAAGCCTCTGCCTTCGGCTCAGGTCATGATCTCAGGGTCCTGGGATCAAGCCCTGTATCAGGCTCTCTGCTCGGCAGGGAACCTGCTTTCCTCTCTCTCCGCCTGCCTCTCTGCCTACTTGCAATCTCTATCTCTCTGTCAAATAAATAAATAAATAAATCTTAAAAAAAAAAAAGAAAGAAAAGAAAACCATTAAAAAAAAATAAAAATAAATAAAAAACGGGAGGTTTAGTGTTAAAAGCCACAGTCTCAATCAAAACCATACTAATACTCATCATCTTTCTTCTCCACTATCCTTTTTAGATTTCCCTTACCTTTAGCCAACACTCCCACAGGTCTACATCTCTTTCTGGGAGGTGTCATCAAAACTTTATCAGTGATAATGTGAATCCTCATTTACCTCACCCTTATCAGGATATAGCTGCTGTAATAACCTATGTATCTTTATTATCACATTTAGAAGCACCAAGAGTTCCCTGCATGAATCTTTTGAGTTTCAGACACATTCTTCTTGGATCCCACTACGTCACAAGGACACTCGCTTCTCATGATGATAATGGTCAATTTTCCCCACCCCACTATAGTAACTCTTTTTTTTCTTGCTTGTCTATTAGTATGAGGAGCCCAAAAATGCAAGATGAAAACTGTAGCTCTAAGTTCATCAGAATTTTACTGAGGCCCTGATGAAACTGCATTCCCTTGAAGACGAGAATTTTAATTCTTTAAAGACCAAAATTCTGGAGATAAGAATTACAAAAATAGCAGAGTTCCCAAGTGGCTCACTTAGCTAAACAATAACAAGTTCCATTCCCCTTTCCACCCTTATTTCCTAGACTCATTTAATACATCAGGAACAGAGCACATTCAATATTAGTTCAAAGTATATAAGAATATCTTAAATAATAGGACATTAACCTTGCAAAATATTATTCTCAAAATAGTGCCTAAGTGTGTTTTTAAAAAGATACTTCCATTCTTTCAGGACAGCAGCTATCAATGATATAATATATGATAGAACCCAAGGATCCTATAATCATGTGCTCATTTTCAAGTTCTCTTTACTTGAAAAGCATCCCTTGGTCCTATACAATTCTAGCAGGAACCCATGTAAGTAAATAAAAAAACTCTGAAAATCTTAGGATAGAGATGCCAAATAGCACTGAAGGCAGAGGTAACAAACCCACAGCCAGAATACAATCCAAATCTCAGGGCTGATAAATCACTGTTCCCTTCACGTAAGAAGAATTTAGGCAATCAATTTATCACTGAGTGGTACCATATCAAAAGCCCAACGTCAAGGTGCCTGAGTAGCTCAGATGATTAAGCATCTGACTTTGGCTCAGGTCATGATTCCAGTGTCTTGAGATAGAGCCATATTTCGGGCTCCCTGCTCAGTGGGGAGTCTGCTTCTCCCTTTCTCTCTCCTCTCTCTACTCGTGTTCTCTCTCTCTCTCTCTCTCTCTCTCTCTGCCTCTCAAATGAATAAACAAAATCTTAAAAAAAAAAAAACAAAACTCAACATCAGTCAGGCAATCAGCAAGGGCAGTACACAAACAAGTCTCAGTAAGAGGGGCCCCAAGTTATTGGGCTCATGCCTAGACTATATTTAACTTATGTCACTATGTCCACTCCTTTCATCGGTCCATTGCAAAAATACTGCGGCGGCTGAGGACAGAGCCTGTCTTATTCACTGAGTCATGAAGTGTCTCCATTGACTGAGGTTTTAATATGAGACCAAAACAAAATTAAACAAAACAAAAACAAAACCCGCACATGGGCTCACTGCTATCCTTCAATATGCTTCTCCAGAGCTCTTAGTCTCTGACCTTTGTTGCTCCTTCCAGACTTCTGACCAAGAAGCCAATTTGCCACTCAAGATTTTGAGTATAGCTTTACCTCTAGTAACTTCCCTCATGATATTACGGTGATAGAAACACGTATCCTACTCACAGTTTAGACTGTTGAGAAGACTCCCCCACTATCCTTACAGCTACACATGAATGTAGCTGAGGCTCACTGGCCGTCCTTCTTCAGCCTGCATCAACAGATTGATCCGTGAGCCAGATACTAGTTTTCTTCCAAACTTAGCTTCAGGGAATATTCTCCCTTACCCCCAAAGATTTAGGTATGGACAGAGAATAAGGCTTTGTTGAAACAGAACATGGTTACCTGCTCATTAAACTTAATTTTATCTATGGACTAAACTGTAATCAGGGTCTGGGTAACTCATCCCATATAGCACCAGTGCTGCTCCTGCCCAACTTTGTGACTCAGTAGATCTAATAATACCCATCCCTTGATGAGTAGGACCGCTTATAGAGCCTGTCCCATGATTCATCACTCAGTCTCTACTAGAGTCTAATGCAAGTTTAGAAGCTACTTTTGACAGTAATTCTCTGCTGCAAAAAACCCTGCCTTACTCTAGAATCTGAAAGGTCTATTATGTCTATGGGAGTCTAAATAGTCTATATGACTATTTTGTTTAAAGATCCCAAGAGATTCCAAAGCATTGTATCTACTGGGTCATATGACTTGAGCAGAAAAGAAACAGGAAGGATACAAAAACCTGATATGCAGAACTGTCTACAGCAGCTGCATGTGAGCCCAGAAGACTGAGCAGATATGGAATGAGTCATCAACAATCAGCATTTATCTATGTATGCCTTGTTCTAGCATTTGTCTAGGTGTGTATTGATTTATTGTGCAAATGTTTCTTCTCCCTACATAAAATACAGCCAAATAAAATATAATTTGAATGAAATGTAGACAATAGGGAAAAAGAAAAAAAATAGCAGCAGGAGGAGGCCAGCAATGAAATTTTGTGCATAAAAATCACACTGTGAAGTTTGCTGCCTTGAAAATCTATAGAACTACTGAGAAAATACTGAGACAACAGAGCACATTTTATGGCTCTCTTCTGTAAAACATAGCTTATCTTCAGTAATACTGGCCTAGTGAAACATTTCTTACCATTCATTATATAATCAAAAAATAAAAGAAGAAAAGAGGGAAAGGTAGAAATTTAAAGATAATAAAGAGCTATTAGAAGGCTGTGAAAAACAAGAAGAACAAGGACAAAAGCTGATCCTTTGCAAAGACATACAAAATTCATAAACCAGTAGCCAGGTGACCCAAGAGAAAGAAAAGAAGACAAAATTGCCAATATCAGAAATGAAAGAGGAGTCATGACTACTTAGTCCATACACAATCAAGGAATACCATAAATAACTCTATGATCACAAATTTTATCATTTACATGAAATGGGCCAATTCCTTGAAAGACAAAACTAGCAAAACTCATAGGAAAAAGTACATAACCTGTTTGCACTATACCTATTAAGGAAATTCAATCAATAATTAATAACCTTCCAAAAAAATAAAGTGCCAGGCCTGGATGCTTTCATTGTTGAATTCTATCAAATATCTGAGGGGAAAATAATACCAATCTCCACAATATTTTCCAGAAAATAGAAGCAAAAAGACCACTTTCTAATTCATTCTTTGAGACCAGCATTACCCTAATACAAACCAGAATATGTCTTAAAAATAGATAAAAAATTCCTCAACAAAATATTAGCAAACTGAATCCAACAACATATAAAAGGAATTCTATATCAAGACCAACAAAGATTTATTCCACATACGCAAGTCAAGTTCAACATTCAGAAATCAATCCATGTAATCCATCATAGCAACAGAGTAAAGAAGAAAAAAATCATATAACCATATCAATTTGTGCATAAAAATCATTGATAAACCCAATACCCATTCATGATAAGAACTCTCAGGAAACTAGAAAAAGAGGAATTTCCTCAATTTGATAAAAAAAAATCTAGAAAAAACAAATAGCTAACATCATACTTAATGGGCAGAGATTAGATGCTTTCCCACTAAGATCCTTAGAAAGTGGGAGAGTCAAGGATGTCTTATTTTGCCACTCCTATGCAACACTGTACTAGAAGACATAGCTAAGTGCAATGAAATAGTTTGAAAGCTTCTTACAACGTTAAACTTAGTCTTACCATATGATCCAGCAATCATGTTCCAAATTGCACACACACATGCATGTGCGTGCACACACACACACACGCACAAATATTTACATATTTACTTTCTCAACATAGAAGAGCTAGAAGTAATGGCAGACCAGTGACAACAACTGTACCTAATATTCTCAATAAAAGGAACCAAAATTCCCTGGGAAAATGTCTCTTTGTAGGACTTTGGCAGAAAACACACAAGATATTCTTAAAGCATCTTACAGTGCCAGAAAGGAGACAAGTACTAAAACAAACAAACGAATAAACAGAAATACCAAAAGAACAAAAAACAATATTGGAGGTGTATCGAAGGAATGCAGGAGTCGACCGAAAGAGCTACTAATGGCCACCCCTGGAACAAGTTAAGCAACAGAATAAACAAAGTGGCATTGGATTATAACACAAAGTATAAAATAATAAATATCCAATATGAATATTGATATCTAGTATATATCCATATTAATAAAAATTACTGAAAAATATGCATAAGGAGATCAATATCCTATATAGATAAATTTCAAATAATTTATGCAGACATTCAAGAATGGAAAGAAAAACTCCCCACATCTTAGGTGTAGAGTGGCACAGCGACCTCCTTCCAAAGTGTCCAGTAGAAAGGGGCAGAGGAGAGAGTAGAAAAACTTAAGAACCACGACAGCCAGGTGATCAAGGTCAACACCAACAGTGATAAGCAATGTTGATAGTATATACCCTTGATATGATGTGAGGAGAATAGCAATTTACCTGTCTTCCTCCACAAACCTTTAATTATAGCCTAATAATAAGAAACACATTAGATAAATGCCAGCTGAAGGATGTTCTAAACTATCTCACCACTACTCAAAACTGTTAAGGTCATCAAAAACAAGCATCTAAGAAAGTGTCGCAGCCATAAGGAGCCAAAGGAGACATGACAATTAAATGTAATGTATTATCCTGAATGGACTCTTTGAATAGAAAAAAGATATTAGATAAAAACTAAGGAAATCTGAATAGAGAATGGATTGTGGTTAATAACAATGTATCAATACCAGTTCATTAATTATGACAAATGTACCATACTAATATAAGCTGTTCATAATAGGGAAAGCAAAGCATGAAATCTATGTAAATCTTTTGTACTAGTTTCAAAATCCTCTAAATCCATAACTAGTCTAAAATAAAAAGTGTAAAAAATTAAATATATTAGTTCAAAGATGAAAAGGCACAATACCAGAATATAAGCAAAATAATTAAAAATCCATTAAAGATAAGCTAATATTTCAGAATAATGAGGGATAAAACAAGATATTAAGAATGAATAAAGAAATAATAGACCTATGTGAAATATGAGGTAAAAACTTGAAAATCAAAAGCCACAAGATAAAAATGAAAACATAATAGAAGCTCTGGAAAGACAAGATCTGTGTGGGAAGCCAAGAAATGGTTGCTAAAGCTTAATGAGGTAAAGGCTACACTTAAGGAGAAATAGAAAATGACACAGAGGGTTGGAGGAGTAGGGAGGGAAACAAAATCCTTGTAGAAACAAACCACATTTTCCAGTGACATCAGTTGTTTATAAAAAGACTGCTGTACATCATGGTCCTGGATGTGACATCCATCCTAAGAACCTTAGAACAAAGGATGTTTTTTATATTTTTCTCTCTGCCTTTTCTTTATGCCTGTTCTCAAATCTCTAGAAATGAGATACGCTTTCAAAGTCCTTTGCTTCTATGATAACAAGGGGTTGTAAGTATCAAAAGGAGTTATGCATTTGTTTGTACTGTTAAAATCGAAAGTAAACTTTAAAAGGGAAAGGAAATTTTTAAAAAAATTTGAAGTGTGAATATGCACTTAAAGGTTTAGATTAGGGGGTTGCCTGGGTGGCTCAGTTGGTTAAGCTTAGGATTCTTGGTTTGAGCTCAGGTCATGATCTCGGGGTCGTGAAATCAAGCCCCATGTCAGGGTCTGCAGAGCACGGAACCTGCTTAAGATTCTCTCTCTCTCCACACACCTGGGTGGTACAGTTGGTTAAGCATTTGACTCTTGGTTCCAGCTCAGGTCGCAATCTGAGTCATGAGATAAACCCAGAATTCTGCTCTGTGCTCAGCTTCCAGTCTACTTACAACTCACTCTCCTTCTCCCTCTGCCTCGCCCCCCCCCACCATTCTCTCTCTCTCAAATAAATAAATAACATCTTTAAAAAAATAAATCAAAATTTAAAAAAAAAATTTTTAAGTTTAGATTTGGCATTTCTTGAAAACAAGATTGTCTGAAAAATTAGGTGACTATATAATTTTCAATCATAGATGTTATATACCATCCTGGAGAAAATTAATTAGAAACATTAAAGATATACATATTTTTAGTTGAAAAAATTATTCTAAATGAATATGTATTAGCAGCTCATACATATTTCTCATGGTCTTCTTATAATTAAAATATTCAGGGTTGCCTGAATATTAAGCGTTTGCCTTCGGCTCAGGTCATGATCCCAGCGTCCTGGGATTGAGCCCCGCATTGGGCCCCCCACTCAGCAGGAAGCCTGCTTCTCTCTCCCACTCCCCATGCTTCTGTGTTCCCTCTCTCGCTGTGTCTCTCTCTGTCAAATAAATAAAAAAAATCTCAAAAAAAAAAATGGTAACAACTCAAAACAGTGACAACTGCAAATGCTAATGAAGAGGTGGATCAACAGCTATGCTCTTGTATAAAAAATGTGGTCAGTGAAATTCTTTGTTTAGAGAGAGGAAACGAAATATTTTATATAAATATGAAAATATTTTAAAATAAATGTTTGAAATGTTTGTTATAAAGGAGTTCATCTTTATAGAGAATAATTGAAATTTCTGAAAGCAAATTATTCATTTGTGCATATTTCAGAAAGCTTATTAATATTGTCATTTGACCAAATTGAATGGCAAATGTTTTTCACATATTCCGCTTTTGCATTAATACTGACTACTTTTCACATTTGAAGTAGAACTTATGACTGAGAATAATTTATTTGGGAAATAAAGTCAATTCAGATTTGGAAAGAAGTACATTAGACATTTTTACATATAGCTACATTAAAGTTTATAATAATTGACTATCACAAATAATAGGTAAAATTTTATCTTGAAGTGAATGTTTTTTGTTATTGAACACATTTAAAAGAACTGTAGTTTTTTGTTTGTTTGTTTTTTCAAGATTTTCTTTATTTATTTGACAGAGACAGGGAGCCCGATGTGGGGCTCCATCTCAGGACCCTGGGATCATTACCTGAGCTGAAGGCAGACGCTTAATAACTGAGCCACCCAGGTGCCAAGAACTGTAGTTTTCTATAGACATCTTACAATTTGTTTTACTACCACATACATAGTGAATTTTCTCACTTTTAACCAGATTCTATTTTAATCTGATGGCAGATTAAAGAATGTGTTAAGTCACAAAGTTGTATTATTTTGGACCTGTAAGAAAGACTCCAGTGTTCATATAAATAAATGTATCCTTGTACAGAAAAAAATAAGTTCAATTCAACAAAGATGGCTATTAGCAGAATCAGAATCAGACATCTACATGAGTTATCTTTTAATTACATCAAAGGAGATGTATATTTATGTGTCATATGATAGATGAATAATCCAGTTTACAAAGATGTACACTTCACTAGAATTTTTAAATAACCACAAAAATCTATTTATGACTTACATTAGAAATACATTATTATGTTTCTTGATGGTTTTCTAATACATCACACAAAAAGGAAAGACAATTATTGTCTGTTTATCTCACTAGTTGGCACATATCCTAGGTCCTTCAAGCACAAAGAGTAAGAATTTCACTGACCACAATTTTAATACAAAAATTTAAAACATTAAGTGAACACACATACAGACATGCACAAGTACATGTAATGTATACAAACTACATTAATATTTTGAAGTACCATTTTTATATAAGTAGATATGAAAGATGCATAAAAAAACAAAGAAATATGTGGATAAAAATGATTAAATGTTGATTAAAAGACAAGGGGTGGTTTTAAGCTCCTTTCCCTTTTTTCCCTTAAACTCATCTATATTTTCTAACTCTTCTACAATAAACATGTTTGCCTAGTGAAACTTTTTAAAAATGAAAATTAATAAAAAATGAAGCCATATTCCTAAGCATAAAAATTTTTCTTTATGAAAGCAAATTCAAATCATATGTTTTTTCAAAAGTTAAGTGTAATAGGTATTGGTATATCTTAAATATGTTCGGAATAATAGGGAAAAAAGCAAAGAATTATTTATAACTAGGTTTCAATTTTTAATGTTTAATTTGTCAAACTCTAAAATTATCAAAGTATAGTTCATTCCAAAATGCTTATTTAAAATTTCTGTGACATATATTTATATACATATATATATAAACATTTAAACATATATATTTAATTCCAGAGTAGTTAACATGCAGTGTAATATTAGTTTCAGGTGTGCACTATGGCGATCCAACACTTCATACCACACCCTGTGCTCATGATGACAAATGCTCTCTTTAATTCCCATCACCTGTCTCCCCCATCCCTCCACCCACCTCCTCTCTGTTTTTTAATATTTTTCTATAATTCTTTTACTAGCAGCTTGATACTTGAAAACTGGAGGAGTTTAAAAGAAAAGAAAAACTATTTCCCAAATGAAAACTTATCACGATTATATTTTCTGCTTATTTAGAACCTTTCCAACTCCAAATGCTTTTAAGATTAGTTTACAAAATTCCTTGAACAAGAAAATATTTTGTCATGTGGAGATAAAGGGTAAGTTACATTTTTCTTGCTGGGATTCTATACTTCTTTTAGTTTTATTCCAAAACAATCACTGCCCACTAATAAAATGACCCGAATTGGGATTTAGAGGAAAAATTAACAAAATTAAACAAAACAAGAAATAATATCAACAACAACAATAACAAAAAGAAAGTGGAGAAATGAAGGTGTGGGAAAAAATAAAGAGGACCTCATAGGAGGGTTAAAACGAATAGCAAAATGGTACCTACACAGAGGACATGGAGGGCAAAAATTCAATGATAATCATATAGAAATGGCTATTTACCATTTTTGTGCTCAAATGCCTGTTCAAATAAGCTTCTCATTTGTCATGGCATTAAAATTAAAGGAAAAAATTTTGATCATAATTTTTGATTTTACTCCATTTGACTTTCATTCCGTTATTGAGCCTGTCTGAGCCACATTTTCCTTCAGTGTAGAATGAGGTACAAAAAGTAAGTCCATTCTGAAGGCTTGTCAAAAGGATCACTTTAATTTAGCATTTGAGACCACTGAGGGCAAGAACTCTGTCCTATTTATGCTGGTCTGTTCCCAGTACCTAGCCTGGAACTCGTGCATAGTACATAATTGAGAAATACCCATTTCTTTCTACATAAATAGAGTCTTCCTAAGTAGATCCTTGATTTGCAGGCGTTTTAGAGTGAAAAAATTTTAGTATTCTACAGACAGGAGTTTGAGTTCCAGCTATATACTTTCAAGTTAGATAACATCAAGCACATAATTTGATTCTCATTTTCATCATTTATCAGATGAAAAATTTGAAAGAAGAAATAACAGAACAGAGACAAAAGACCTTTCTACTTCACAGTATTATTGAAAATACGAATGTTAATTGCATGCCTGGATTTTCTTTTTTACTTGATCAAGTCGGATTTTGCTATGTACCCTTTTCAGTCTGATTACCATGCTGACCAGTTTCCAGAGGAAAAGCAGCCCGTTCCCTCCTCTGGCAGAGCACAGAAGATACTTAAAACAAGGGACCAGGGCTAACACACAACTTACACCTCTCACATCCTCTCCTGGCTTATGCAACAGGCTGTAGACTCAAAGTCAGAAAAAGCAAAGCCTGTTGTTTAAGGAAAAGTAAAATAGCAACAACAAAACTGTCCATTTCCTCCTACAGGAGCTATATTATGGGCTGTAGCTGTACTCTCCAACCAAGATTAGTCTCAGTAGAGCTTTTTGCACCTTTAAAAAAATGCACCTCAAAAAAATGGCTTTCTTCCGCCTCCACCCTAAATTCCTTGATGCGGAACAGGAGTTTATAAGTTTAATTTCTTGTCTCTGGTTTCTCCATTGCTTATGACAAATCTGCATCCGTGTTCCAAACAGCTCTCCTAAAATACTGGAAAACAGGGACTCATTGAGAGTTACTCAGCAATATCCGTTGAATCAAATCGAAGTCTCTGAACACTTTTCTTCTCATTTGACCAAGTCTGTCCCGCTGGGAACAAAGTGAACACTGCGTTCAGGCTTGGGAGTGGCACATCTTTAGAAACCTTGGAATGCGTGGCTGGCTACCTGTAAGGGATTGAAAGGTGTATTTACAAGTGGGATTTCCTTTTCCTTTTAATTTTATAGCTTTTCTGCTTTTGCGCATTTGATCTGAAGGGAAGATGCCTGCATCCTCCTAATGTCCCTGCCTGGGGAATAAAGCAGAGTGGGGAGGATGGCTGAGTGGTTCCACAATCCAAGGCAGAGAGGAAACAGAGACAATGTGATAAAGAAGAGGGGTCAGGCACTGAACACCCTAACCCAAGGGCTTTGTAATCGTTTAGTCCATTATCTGCACCTCAAGGATGTGAGATATTTAGAGCTATCTATCTAAGAAAGGAGGAAATAAAGCCACAAAACAAGATGAACTAGTGTAAGAAAAATATGTTAAATGCATTCTCAGAATAGGAAAGCAAATTAAAATAAATAAGTAAAATAAATGTATAGGTAAGAAAATGAGATTTTATAAAATTTCAGAATAAGTGTATTACCAGACGCATATTAGTAGGCATGATGTTTCCACTCTTGTTATCATGACCACATTATGGCCATAAAGTGAAAGAAAATAGGACTTACTATTATTAACATGTCCTTCTTGCAATGAATTTTATAGTATTATCTTTTCTTTAGTGGCAATCTTTCTTTTTCTCCAGATGAGATGAATATTTATGCTTGTCTCCTGTGCTCCCGATAAAAGGAAATGATAGCACATTCCCTACTAAGTGGCAAAGTTAGCCCTGCGTTTATGGGCTTTCAACCTCAAACTATACAAAACATACTGATGTAGAAATCATAACAGTCTTTCATAAGAAACACAGATTTCTTAGGTAAGAAAGAAATTAAGATTAATGAGGCAATAATGGCTGGTTTAGTGTGTAGAAAATAGTTCCCTGTGGGCATTGTCTGTCTCATTTTTATAGTTTATATATGACCTTATTTTGAGAATAACTATTACTTACCATAGGATCATTTTCAACACAAGCTGTTATTGTCACCTACAGATCACTGGTAGCCTCTTACCATGTTTTCCCTTTTTTACTCAAATAAATGAACCTAATATGTATATGATTCCACTTTCTTCCTCTGGTTTAGTCTTAAATCAAGAGAAGTAAATACAAATGTACTCAAAGGAAAAAGAAAATAGTAGATATATAGGCATATTAAATTCTACCCAATCTCAGGTTTAAAATGTTATTTGGAACAATCGCAATTCTAGATAAGATTATGGGAAAATAATATAAGAAACAATGGTTTCCCTAGAATACAGCTATGTAATCATGGCTTGGTCATTCTTAGATGCATTGTTGAAGGTGTTTTGTTTTTAAAAAATTGAAACAAGTGGGGTAAAATGCATTAAATGTTTGTGTGCTGGAGGTAAGAAAGAGAATGGAGGAGACAGTCATTCTCTACAAAAATGTCAAAACTGAGAATATTTGCAAGGTGGGGATTTTGCTCAAATATGAATCAAATTCACTTCTGTATGTCGTTTGGCCTTACTAAATGAATGAATTCTCAAAATTCAGGCGAATGATATCATGCTTTCATAAGCTGGCTAAAATTACAGATGTATAAATAAATTTGATACCAGTTTCAGGAATTTATTTTTTTCCCTTAGATATCTGTAGTACATTTGAATGAATCATTTCAAAACTAACTAGCATTATATTAAAAAAGTATCATGAGTACATGATTCAAAGTGATGACTCTTCTTATCCTAAAATATTAAAGAAGAGAGTCCTTAAACTTATAGGGTGGTAGGATGATACTACTTTTCTTGGAAAAGTGAACTAAAAGAGTGAAAATGCATTTTTATTGGTTTTTTTATTATTATTTGTGCAGTGGTAGTCGTAAAAGAGACCACAAGTGGCCACCAATTCCTTTTTCAGCCCCTCAAATGTTTATTTATATGTAATTATATAATGTGTGTGTGTGTGTGTGTGTGTGTGTGTGTGTAAAACTGTCTTGTTGATTTACACCATACCATCCCTTCCAGTCTCTTTCATAGGTATAAAGGGTAAAGAATGTCCATGTACGATTAGTCTTCCTTTCTTTCTACTTTGGGAAAATCATCTAGCCCTTGTGTGTGTGTGCGTGTGCATGTTTGTGTTGTGTGTATGTGTGTGTGTGTGTATTTGTATTTTATTAAATTATGTTTAGAAATTAGAGAAGTGATCAAGTGCATGTCTTCTACAGAAATATTACCATTCATGTTATTTTCTCTCAGTTCACAATTCAAATGGATTATTAAAGCTTGAGTACAATGTAATCACTATTGTACGTCTAACATGCTTTGTCACCTTTTCTCCCTTTACTACCTAAAGTAACTTCTTCCCTTCCCAGGCTAATGTCTCTCCTCAAAGTTTCATGAAAACCCATGCATATTTCCTCTTTTGTACGTTTTCTACTCTATTTACTATTTAATTCACTTTTTGTTTCGTTCCTTTAAGATCTCAAACAAATCTAACTCTCTTAAACATTCTATTGATAAATCCAGGATTAATCCTGAACTCCCACAGGTCACTTATTGGACACGTTACTCACACTGCTTTGCGTTTTTCTCTTTTTGCGAACATGTGTTATCTCCACCAAATTTGTTTGAACATGCCTTAGGAGTAGACAACATGTCTTCAACAAGTTACCTACTGAGTCAGAAGATGCTTGAATTTAAACCTCGCTCTGCTACTTATTAGTGAGAGAGACAACAATTAAATTCTCTCAGCTTCAGTTTTCCCACAGGCAAAATGCAAGCAATGAAACCCACCTCAGGACATTATGGTGAGAATAGAATAACTCCTGTAAATAGCATCGCCCATTTGTGGCTTGTAGAAAGTTACCAACACGCAGACGTTCCCTTCCCCTCCATACATACCCAAGGAGCGCCTAGCAGAGTGATTTCTACATACACACGTTTACTAAATCTTGGTAACAACTGTAATACTGATGTTCTCATGTTAGACTGATATTTTATGCTCACTGTTTTGCTCACCTATCTTAAGAAACACCGTATAATTGGGGCGCCTGGGTGACTCACTGGCGAAAGATCTGCCTTCTGTTCAGGTCATGATCCTGGGGTCCTGGCATCTAGTTCTGCATTGAGCCCCCACCCAGCCCCTCACCTAGCTCCCTGCTCCGTGGGGAGCTGCTTCTCCCTCTCCTGCTCCTGCTTGTGATCATGTAATTAATGCTAGATTTTTAAGTTAATGACAAGTAACAGTATCAGCAACCACTCAATATCAAAGCAAGATTTTGTTGGTTTTCTCTAGCTAAGGATTGGGAACTGTGTTTTTATATTTGTATGGTTTCGTATTTGGAGAATGGGTGGACTGGAATTTCTTTTTTTTTTTAAGTTTGATTTTTTAGAGAGAGAGCAAGCATGAGTCGGAGGAAGGGCAGAGCGGGAGGGAGAAGAAGACGCCCCACTGAGCTGGGAGCCCATGAGTGGGGGCTCCATCCGAGGACCCTGAGATCACTACTAGAGCTGAAATCAAGAGTCGCATCTTTAACCACTAAGCCACCACGCACCCTTGGAATTTCTTTGTGTTGATTTATTCTTCAAACAAAATAGTAAAATCATATTAAAGATCTAGTTAGGTAGTTTCAGAAAGGTAGGTATCCTAATAAGCTTCAGTCTACTCCTTAACTCTTTTCTAAACCCAATTTTCACATCAGAAATAGATAATTTTGCATCTCATTTTGGTAGACGGTATCTTCTTATTTTTTCTAAGTCTGGTGTATAGCTGGATGATCCTTTCAAAGGAATCTTTAATTATATTCTCCTAGAATACAAAAATACTGAATACCCTCACAAAGAGATTTCTTTAACAGAGTGAAGTGAAAATGAAAAAGAAAGATATAAACCTTTACTCTTGAAGAAAAACATTTGGGCTTGTTACTAAGAAATGTAGTCATTCTAAGCAATGCTATAATAATGTGATTTAATTTGTGACGGTTACCATTATGGCTCCAATATGAGTATATTCATGCTATCAATTTAGAACCCTTCCTGTGAACCAGTTTTTTTTAAATGTATTCTGAATACCTACCTCAAGAGAAACCATTTCTAATAACTGAGTACTGATTTCTTGGGAATAAGGTTGGTAGGTGGAGAATTCTTTGATCACAGCAACTGAGAACATCAAGAAGCAGGACCTAGTGTGGGACTAAATGCAGATAATGTAAAACTGCTAAACTCCACAATGCTCAGAGAAGGTGGCAAAGTGTTTCAGGAAGCCCGGGCCTGGAAGGATATGGGACCAAGAGTCTTACATTATGCATAAAAATAGAACTGTTTGGTTGAGACCTTGCATTAGTTTGAGTTTTAAAGAATCAGACACCTGGGTGGCTCATGTGGTTAAGCATCTGCCTTCAGCTCAGGTCATGATCCCAGGGTCCTGGGATGGAGACCCGCATCGGGCTCCCTGCTCAGCAGGAAGTCTGCTTCTCCCTCTGTCTGCTGCTCCCCCTGCTTGTACAATTTCTGTTGCTCTCTGGCTCACTCTCTCTCTCTCTCTGACAAATAAGTAAATAAAATCTTAAAAAAAAAAAAAGTCAGTTGTAAGACACCCAGAGAAACATTTTACTTTACTAAACAATATTTTTAAGTTCTTTTCCTTCTTTCAACAATATTCAAGTGTTATCCTTTAGTTGTGGGATTAAAATGTTTATCTTGACTAAAGGAATTCTTAAGTTTTAATTAATTTTAATTAATAGGGATGTTAAGCAACTGACTGAGAATTACTAAACTCAAATTAGGGAATGTGAACTAGAATTTTAACAGTGGTATTATGAATTCTTGAATGACATCTCTATTGTCTGTTTAATTTTTTAACTTCTTAAAAAAGATTTTACTTAACTTGCGAGAGTGTGGGAGAGAGCACAAGGGGAGGGAGGGGCAGAGGGAGAGAGAGAAGCAGGCTCTGTGCTGAGAGCCCTCGTCTTCTGCCTCCTCCAATGTGTGTTCTTGACTCTCTCAAAAAAGCAAAAACTCCATTCTTTAGGCTAGGTCTGTTCAGCAGTTATATCTTAACTGATTTAAGGAGAATATCAAAATGTTTGGATCAGTTGCTTGGATGTGAACTTGGAGACATTTTCACATAAATCTGGATATCGTCTCTCTGGAGCTGCGGGATTTGGCTCCACTGAACCCAGTTCCGTGCAGGTCACCAATGAGCTGGAGCTGCCGCACGGAAATGCGCACAGCTCTTGGCCTGCTATCGCCCTTTTCTGACTCCTTTTCCCTCTTTTCTGCTCCTGCCAGGTCCTTGTAGGTACTTGAATTTATAACCCTTGGACCACACCCTCTTTTCTTTCATCGTTCACTTCACAAAGACAACCCTCTCCCAAGCACAAACGCAGCACACACACCGCTGTATGTTGCAGTTTCCCCATAAATTTGCAGCTAAATCCAAGCAAAGCTGTAACTTTTTACATTTTTTTTGTTATTTTATTGAATGAAGGTTTAAAGTGGATGATTTGTGTTTTGAATTACAACAATTTAAACATTGCTTTGAGTCTTGATAATAAGATTTTATCTTTTGGAAAAGATAAGTAAACTACCGCATTATGAAGGTTGTACTGAACACTATGATGCTTTAACTTAGTAAAGATGACCGCGAGGCAGATTCCCCATCTGGGCAATTAAAATGAACCACTTTTAAAAAAACAAAGCTATCAAAATTTTTTTCCGCAGTTAAATTGGTCAAGAAAGAATTAAAAAAAAATAGAAAAACATCACTGGTTGTTAATAGAAATTTTAGATGTGTAATTTGCCTCAGTGAAATAAAAAATCTAATTCATTTCTTCTGGAACGAGTTACTTTGAACTTAGTAATATGGTATTCTTATGCTAAAAAGCTGAGTATAAGTATAACTGTGATCCCAATTTTGCTCTAAGAATGTGAGATTTACTTGGGGTCCCTGGCTGGCTTAGTCTGTTAAGCTTCCAACTCTTGGTTTTGGCTCAGGTCATGATCTTGTGTTTGTGGGATGGAGTCCCGCATGGAGCCCTGTGCTCAGGGTGTCTGCTTCAGAGTCTTTCTCCCTCTCCTTCTGCACCTTCCATGCTCTATCTCTTTAAAATGAATAAGTAAAATCTTTTTTTAAAAAGTTAGATTTACTTATCTGATTTTGATTTTCAAGCATATTTAAAAATAACCATAAAAACATTTCAGGACAACTAAAGTTCTGAGTAGAGCTGAAAATATTTTTCTTCAGGAAAGCAGAATAGTGATGTAGTTAAAACTGTCAAGAGAAATTGCCTGGATTCAAAATCTGGATCCTCTATTTACAAATGGTGTAACTTTGGATTACTTATTTCCCCTCTCTGTGCTTCAATTTTCACATCTTTAAAAGGAGGATAAAAATAGTAACAAAATTCCCTGGACACAGGATTTGATGAGTAATGCATGCAAAACACTGAGAAGTACTAAACAATTATTAGCTGGCATTATTTGTTTTCAAATAATTTTATTGAATTTAGACGGAGTCCAAATACTATCGTAGTTATAGATGAGGCCCATGAAATCTCTGTATGGTTTAAATTTTTAATAATTTTACTTCTGTGTAATATGTAACTGAACAAAATGCAAGAGGAGGAATCCATTCAAAATGTAAAGAAAATTGTTAATGATTTATTTGTTCCAATTATGTTTATTTTCCAGCTAACACATTCACCTTATGAAAAACAACTATATTAAAACATATCCAAAATTATAATGAACAGTTTAAAGTCTAAATATCTGCAATTAAATGTTGAGTAAAAGTTCCTACTCATCTTATCCAAACATAGAAGGCTAGCAATGGCTTCAGTCCAGGTAATAAGAGCTGGGAGGAGAAAAGTAAATAAAATTGCATTATGCAGATTAGTCCCTTCTCTTACAGAAATAAATTGTATGAGGATGTTATGGACACACTATGTAACAAAGATACTATATAATATAATAAATATCAATGTTTTTGCGATAAAGCAATTTTTTTAGAATTGGAATAAGAGCTTTTGATAAACTTTCAAAAAATTATTTGATTTGCCATCTCATGTAAAGTTGTATTATAGTTTATATATATTAGCATGACTTCAAGATCCTGAAGGTATATGAAAAGGGTAGATAATTTATTTTGTTGGTATCATTCTTCCATATAATTTTTTATTATATGTTGATGTTATACAAATATTTAAATTTCATGATAGCAACTACATTTATAGATAATTGAAGCCTTGACATTATTAATAAAATAAAGATATTAGCATGGGCACTCTGTTAGCAAACAAAACTACTGTTCATTAGTTATTTCTTCACTGAAGATTGCTACAAATAAATTCCAAGTAGCCATTAATGATCTGGCAGGATAGCGGAGACCAAAAAACTATGTTATATTTTACAGCAAAAAATGGGACAATTATTCATGATCAAGTAGTTTTCTAGAGAATGAGCTCATCTCAGGAGTACATAAAAGCAATCCATTCAACTATAATACAATAAATAGGCTAAACCCCATTAAAATCTTAGAACTTGTTATCCTCTCCAGAAAATGACACACTTCAGAGAAAATTGGAAACTGAAAATAAGTAATCAGGGATTTCTTCCTAAAAAATGGCTTAATTATTTCATTTGGTCAAAAAGGTGTGTATATGTCTGTGTGTGGTGTGTGTGTCTCCACGAAGCCAGACACTATTCTAAATGCTAGAAATAGAACAGTGAGTTGGATCCAATTCCCACCCTCAAGGCACATACACTGGATGAACAAGTAAATATGCTGTTAAGCTTATGTGATAATCGCTGGGTGCATGATTTAGGAAGGGTCACTGTGAATGCCATGGAAGGTTTAAAAAAAAATGGTCTCAGGACTTCAGGAAAAAGAGTCAGGTAAATGTTGAAGAGAGTTAAAAGATTATACATATTATATATTTATATGAAAGATGATATATATCATTGACTTAAGAAAAAGATCTTAGAAGTTTCTCACCAGGTTTCCGGTGAGGACAAGGAAAATAATGACAGCAATAAGAAACACCAGTGTTAGACATGTTTATGAAGGTTATATCTGGCATAACTGAGGAATAACAAAGCCAGGTAGGCATTAAGTGAATAAAGAGGCTCTTATTGTAATGATACTTCTTTCAGTATGTCATATATTACCTGCCTTGGGCCTCTGTTTATGCTGTCAAATAACACACATCTCTGAGTAAGGCATTTCCCAACTCTAAGAAATGAAGATTCTCTGTGATAGAAAGTAAACTTCTAAAAGCATGGCAGAGTATTACAAAGAGCTCTGAAATATTTGTCTAAAAACTTCAAGTCGAATCAATATTCTAATATGATTAATTGTGAAGTTAAAGCAAGTTAGGTAATTGCTACATGCTTCAATTTGCCCATCTAAAAGTGAAAGGATTAAGTTTGATAGTACTTAGTACCTCAACCAAGTCTAACATTCTTTGATAACATGGACCTTTTTGATGAACTCATGAAAGTGGTCATCTTTCCTACTGGAAAAGTTCCTAAGTTATCACTCATCTATTAAACTGTTTTTCATTCTTTATATTCAATTTGGACCAAAAGATGCCTGATAGATTTCAAAGGAACAGGACTGAACCATATGTGAATTTTAATATCACCTTCTTCTACAGCTCTTTCATTTGTGTTCAATGAGTTTTACTTAGTGTTATTATGGGGAAATTATGAAATATAGATTAATGGTTGCATTTTTATGCTTTTGATGTGTTGTTTAATGAGGTATGTGCTGTTTTATATCTTACATCAAAGAGACATCTGCTAGAAACCTTCTTATCATACACATCAAGTGACTTTTGCACTAATAAGCATAATCATCTGAATAATGGAATATGGTATCTCCTTTTTTATACCAATGAACTTACCTTATAAATTTAGTTCCCATCTTGGAACATAGTTTTTAATTTTGCAATTTAAATTTTGCTTATTATTGAACATGCCTTTCCTAAAATAATCTTAAATGGTATGTAAGATTAGAGGAACAATCAAAAGATACAAACATTTAATAGTCCTAAAAGTCATAAAATACAGTGCAGGAAATTTCCATAATGATGTGAACCACATCATTAGTAGCTTCTATAGAAGTTATCAATCACCTCGGATTTATGGTGTGCATTTCCAGTCATAGAAAATCATTAATTTGATGAAACAGTCATCATATGCTCAAGTTAAAATGAGACATCAGTCCAAGTTAAATAATAGTTTAAACAAAATCACCAGTTTGATGATTAGACTCCGTCTTCCACATGTTCTCCCAGCACCTTTCAACCTAGGCCTGCGTGGTTTAAAATCAAATTGCCCTTTCAGTGAAATATGAAGTATGTCAATATTTTCTGCATTGCTAAGACAAATCAGTAAGTTGTAAAATGTCTTTGTAAGACATAAAACCATAAAATAAACTATAAAATCAAAGAAACCATACTATGCAATTTACCATTCTGGGGTTCTGGGTTTTGTTTTTGTTTTTGTTTTTTTGCATATAAACATGAAGCTTTTACATAAGCCTGTGAGAAATAGACAAGGACCCTGGTGTGCAGATTCATAATATCCTTTTTTAAGCAAGATGGAATGTATTTACTAACAAATTTATTAGAAAATATTAAGGTTGAAATACCAAGTATTAAATAATTTCTCAGGGTAGATGAATGAACTATTACTAGCATGGCAATTATAGACAGCTCCCAATTTAATGATTTATGTTTTTACTTTACATTGGTGTGAAAGCAATACACATTCAGTAGAGATCCATACTTCAAATTTTGAATTTTGATCTTTCCTGGGCTAGGGATATGGAGTATGACATTCTCTTGTTAAACTGCATGACAGTGGCCAGACAATCACAAAGGCAAACAACCAACACACTTAAAACTATTATGTAACCATATAACCATATTGTTTTCCCTTTCAATACTGTATTTGTTAAATTACATAAGATATTTAACACTTTCCAGCACCTGGGTGGCTCAGTTCATTGAGCTTCCAACCCTTGGTTTCAGCTCAGGTCATGAGCTCAAGGTTATTAGATCAAGCCCTGCCTTGGGCTCCAGACTCAACGGAGAGTCCACTTGAGATGTTCTTCTTCGGCTCCCCCCTCCCCAACACTATGTGCACATGTGCTCTCTCTCTCTCTCTCTAAAATAAAGAGAGAAATTTAAAAAAAAAAAAAAGATATTTAACACTTTCTAAATAGGCTTGTACAGATGATCTTGTCCCACTGTAGGCTAATGCAAGTGTTCTGAGCACATTCAAGGGGCGTGGCTAGGCTATACAACCCATAGATGAGGCATATTAAATGCATTTCTGACCTAGGATATTTTCAGTTTACGATGGGTTTATCATGATGTAACTCCATAGTAAGTCCAGGAAGATCTGTATTGCATTATCCCTGTCACTGCCAAGTGTAAAAATCCAAGTAAAAGTATTTGGGGAGCTTTTCACCTTAAAGTGAGAATAAAACATACATTTCTTTTAGCATGTGAAATAAATGCCTCTATTTAAAGAATGAAAAACACAATGGCACCTGGGTGACTCAGTGGGTTAAAACCTCTGCCTTCAGCTCATGTCATGATCCCAGGGTCCTGGGATTAAGCCCTGCCTTGGGCTCTCTGCTCAGCAGGGAGCCTGCTTCCTCCTCTCTCTCTGCCTGCCTCTCTGCCTACTTGTGACTCTGTCAAATAAATAAATAAAAATCTTAAAAAAAAAAAAAAGGAATGAAAGGCACAAAAACTGTCCCTTCAAATTTCAGTTTTATAAATATTACAAACTTGATGTGTTAATTGGTATTTATAAAACTAGACTATATACTAAATTAATGGAAATATTCTATTATATTAAAAAAAAAGCTTTTCTGGAAAATGAAAATCAAACCAGTGACTGAGGAGCTATTAAAAACAAACCACCACCACCACACATACACATACAATAGCAGTGCTTCATCAAACTTAGGTTTGAGTTTCAGGTTTCCGTTCTTCCTTTAACTTGTTTTCTAAACAGGCTGAAATCAAGCTCCCTGGGCTTCATTTTCCTTGTCTTTAAAATGAAAGACATTTAGTGAAAGGAACCTCAGGTCACAGGAAAATAATAAATATTTCATTCTTTAACAATATATTTGTTTGAATAAACAATAATACTGTTTATTCACAGCAATTTTAAAAATTATTTATTTTATTTTTAGAGAGAGAGAATGAGTGCAGGGGTGAGGAAGGACTGAGGGAGAGGGAGAACGAGTCTTAAGCAGACTCCTTAGTGAGTGTGGACCCTGATACAGGGCTGGATCCCAGGACCCTAAGACCATGACCTGAGCCAAAACTAAGAGTCAGACGCTCAACCAACTGTGCCACCCTGACATCCCTACTCACAGTAATTTTAAAGATGTAGTTTCAAAATTATTATTGTACTGTACAATAGCTCCTAGTTTTCTGTATTTTTAAAACTCTGCAAAGCTGGCTGTGTGTCAGTCACCCTTCTAGATAAAAACTATATGCTGCAAATAACATACTGGTTTTAATTCTAACGAAGCAAATACATTCCTCACCATTAATCCGTAAGTGCCGTTTAAGTTCTGAGACAGCTCCACCAATTGTCTGCAGTGATGCTGCTTTACTTTGACTGTGTTGATCTTTTCCTGTATCTCAGCATTTCAGATAAATTACTACGTCTCAGTTGACATTTGAATTAAAATTTCTCTGTGTCTCATTCCTACACAGTTTTGGAAAAGGCTTTGAGAATCCAGGGCATAACCGTTTAATCTTACTTCTGTTTGACCTTGGTTACCTCAGCTCAGAACAATATACAACATGTCATCCATCTCAATTCCTAAATTTTATGCCCTTTATCTCATTTTATATGTAATAAATTGCCTTTTATATGTATAGCTCTGAAAAATGACTTGAGAAGAAGAGAAAGATTAGGTTTTAAAACTAAGGATGGGAACAAAAAATCTACTTTTAAGCAAAAAGTAAATGTCCTCCTAAATGTAAGGGAGTATTCTGGAGATGTTTTTAGCTAAAGCAGAATGCAGAAAGACAATGAAGTAAAAATTTTCAGAACATTTTTAAATGGAAAATTATAATTGAAAAATGTCACTGGGGTATCAAGTAATATCTGTGTGTGGCTTCATTAAGGAAGATGATTCCCCAAATATGTGTGTGTATATATATATGATTGTGTGTATATATTCTCACATTTTAAAGCAATTCCCTTTTAAATGTTGAGTAAAACACTCATTTGTAAAACCATCTGTAACACTGAAATCCTCATAAAATATTCTTAAAAACAATCAAACTTGAATCAGAAGCTTCCAGTTTTAATTATAAAAAATGCATGGGCAGAGTGACAACTTTTAAAATGTATTACAAGTATGCAATCAAAACAACTGATAACATAGGAAAGTTTATAGGAAAAGGAACTCAGTTCATCAGTAAAAAATTAGGAGGATGAGGCAACCAATAGATTAAAATAGAATTAAAGGAGAAGTCATCTAAATTCAATGTGTGAATTTTATATAGAATACGATTCAAATAAACCAACTACAATCTCTCTCTCTCTTTCTCTCTATATATACATATATGTATATATAAAGGAAACTTGAAAATCCACTAAATATTTAATAATACTGAGGAATTACTGTTGTTCCCTTAGGGGAAAAAAATCTGTAAGCCTCATATGTTTCACTGGTCACTAATTCAAGACGGGTCACCTAAGTACTGGTATATTGCCTAATACAATAGTCACACAAGAGACTTTTGTTGAATGTCGTTATTGTTGCTTTACTTATTAATATTTTAATATGTGAAATAGGATTAAATAGTTCAAAGTCTAATAATTTGCAAGTACATAAAATTTTTAAAAATCATATGCAATCTAAGAGTCATGACAAAGAGTTCAGGATACATTAATTTATTCAAATTTGGATGTTATATCTAAATAGTTTAATTTCTCTCTCAGACCTTGTTCTTTATAGTGAAGGTCAAAGGTTTAAATTTACATGCTCATATCTCTTTTTGGATTCCAACATAGTCCTAATTGAAATTTGACATATATGCCTATTAGTTGAAATTATTCCTTTTCCATGCTTCATTAACAATGCACTTTACTATACTACAACGATAATGCTCATAATAAAAGTCTCCTATGCAATGTGGATTACATTGAAACATGATTGATTATCTCAAATGTAACATAGAATTCATATTATAAAATTTCATATGGTGAAATTGAGTCTGTGACTAGAATTTAAATATATGCTGAAACAAGCAAAACAGTTTCCATTGCATAAAAATGAACAAAATTTTGAGAAAATAATCCCCCCCTCCCCCAGTTAGAGATAGATAACACATTCAGGACTTTAGTGAAGACATTTTATTTTTCAGTATTATTTAGGAAGTGACATCACCAAGATGGCAACATAGGTCATTCACGACTTTGCTCTCTCACACAAGAAGAGCAACTAACATCTATTCAAAACTAGGACACCATTAAAAGAATCCTAGAATATTGGGCTGAGCCTGCAGTACCCCCTCCATCTGAGAGACATGACAGACTGCACTAGAAGGGTAAGAGAACAGTTATACACTGACCACATTCCCCACACCCCAGTCCAGCACCCCATCACCCAGCCAGATCTCCTGAGACTTCAGATCCTCCAATGGGAAAAGAGAACCCAGAGGACAACCAACCTTGGTATTTTGGGGGGGGCCTTACTCTGGTATTTTGGGGGGCCTTACTCTGGTATTTTTGGGGGGGCCTTACTCTGGTATTTTGGTGGGGCCTTACTCTGACCATGCACCATGGGGACTCCTGGGGAATCTCCAGTTCCCACCCGTTGGGACTCTGACTGGCAGGTAAGGGGGACAAGGGTGGAGGACTTCCAAAAAACCAGCAGTGGGATCTTGGCAGACCACGTTTATACCAACAGGGCTCAAGTAGTAATTCCACCAGTGGCTTCCGTCATCAGCAGGACAAAATTGGGGGCATACTCTGACCAGGGAACTTGGAAGGATGCAGCTCTGCCTCATTTGGATTCTCAAATGGAGAGTTTTGTTAGCCCAAGAGTCTGATTTGTCCATATCCAGGCAAGATGCTGAGTCACAGCACCACTTACTGTGGAAAGTGTCTGCCAGCCCATTTGACCAGAAGAGCTGGTGACAACAGCTCCTGAAAGATATGCAGACCAGTGGCCCTTGAGCCAAGAGGTGGGCAAGCAGAGCTGTTCTGCCCCAAAGCAAAGTCAGTACTTGACATGGAGACTCCTGTGCTATGCAGAGCAGGGAGGATTAAATCACACCCAAGGCTGGGTAACTCTTAGTCTTTCCCAATAGGAGAGACTCTTTGGAAAACCAAGAGTAGCCTGGAAAGTCTTCTTCCCCTGATTCCTAGGCAAGGGGAGCTGAGACATGCCCCACCTTCTGTGGTAAAAGTCTTCTGGCCTCATTTGATGAGAAAGCCTGTGACAGCTCTTGGAAGCCTCATTTGATGAGAAAGCCTGTGACAGCTCCTGAAAGCCGAACAACTCAGCAGCACTTGAGCCCAGTCAGGAAGACAGAGCTGACCACTCCCAGGGCAAAGCCAGTGGCCCTATTCAGCCAAAACACCTGAGGCGCAGGTTGGCTTAAGTTAAGACAACAACCTAAGAGTTTTACCAGTTTTAGAGCTGCTTCTCCCACTATGCCCAAGCAAGAAATCTAATGTAAACCTCTGCCCATCACAGAATAAAGCCTTCAGCTTGTCTGCCAGGGAAGCTAACAAGAGCACACAGGACACTACATAGTCAATTCAATAGCCCAGTGTACAGTGGCACTTGAACAGAGATCACAGACCATAGCTCCCATTGTCTGCAGAGCAAAATCAGGGGCCTCCTGACCAGGGGACTCAGTGCACACTCAGGCCTGATTCAAGGTCCCAAATATTACCTTGTACAGGCCCTGAGCCCTGACCTGCTATCCTGCAAGGACAGGGAAGCTAATTCATAGCCCCATCTATTTCTGAACACAGTTTTTGGTCCCAACCATCTATAAGTCTGACCAAGGAATTCAAGGAACTGCAGACCCTATTCTACAGCCTCACTTGGGTTGGAAACCAAGCCAACAGTCCCAGCAACTGTTCTCAACCAGTGGTACACTCCCACTATCCTGAAAGCTCAAACAGATGACACATGCAAAAATAAACCTAATAGCCACCCCCGCTTCTGCAAAGACATTACCAGAAGACACACCTGGAAACCAAAACTGAGTTGACTGGTTGAAAAATTGTCTCAGCCATAGCAAACCTATAACATCTGGAAGAGGAGCCATATTAGTCAAGTGCATGGATACCAGTGTAAGGAATCAAGGATCACTAAAAATCAGGTAAATATGATACAACCAAAAGTAACTAATAGAGAGCTAATAGAAACTAAAGAAATGAAAATCTATGAACTTTCAGATGAAGAATTTTGCATAATCCTCTTACAGAAGTTTAACAAACTATAAGAAAACAAGATGAACTAACAAAATTAGGAAAACAATGCATGAAAAAAAAACAGATAGTTCAACAAAGAAATAGCATGAATAAAAAAAAAAATCCTAGAATTGGAAAATGGAAATTAATACTCTTCTAAACAGCCAATGGATTAAGAGGAAATTAAAGGTGTGGGGGGGGGAACTTTTCTGTGACTCTTGGAACAGGAAACACAACATACCAGAATTTATGGGATGCAAGTAAAGCAGGTCTAGGAGGGAAGTTCATACAATAAACATCTACATCAATAAGCAAAAAAGATCCCAGAAAACAACCTAACTCTATGCCTTAACTGGAAAAAGAATCAGCAACTGAGTCCAAAGTTAGCAGAAGAAAGGAAATAATAAAGGTTAGAACAGAAATAAATAACTTAGAAAACAGAAAAACAATAGAAAGGAGTAACTAAATTAAGAGTTAGTTTCTTAAAAAATAAACAAAACTGAGAAACCCTTAGCTACTCTAACCAAGGAAAAAAGAGAAAGAATTCAAACCAACAAAGTTAGAAATTAAAAAGGAGACAATGTAACTTACACCAAGGAAATTCAAAGGATCATGAGGTTACTGTAAACAACGACATGCAAACAAACTGGACAATCAAGAAGAAATGAAAAAAAAAAAAGTCTTAGAAATATGCAACTTGCCAAGACTAAATCAGGAAGAAATAGAAAATCTGAGTAGATCAATAATTAATAATTAAAACCTCTAAAAAAAAAAAAAAAACCAAACCCTAAAACAACATGGCTCTACTGGTGATTTTTACCAAGCATTTAAGGAAGTATTAACACAATCCCTCCCAAAGTCTTTTTGGAAATTGAAGAGGAGGGAACACTCCCAAACTCATTTTATGACACCGGCATCATCCTGATACCAAAGCCAAATAAGGACACTAGAAAAGGAAGATATAGGCCAATATCCCTGATGAATATAAATGCAAAAATTCTCAACAAAATACTAGCAAACCAAATTCAGCAGCAAATTATAGAGATCATTCACCATAATCAAGTGCAATTAATCCCTGGGATGCAAGAATCGTTTCACATATGGAAGTCAACCAATGAGATATATATAGAATTAATAAATTAATAAAATTATAATTAATGCAATAATTTAAGAAATTTTAATATAACTTATCAAAATAGAATATGATTAATATATATTAATAGAATAAAAGAAAATAATCATATGATCACCTCAATACATGCAGAAAAAGCATTCAGCAAAATTTAACACCCATTCATGATAAGAACTGAACAAATTAGGTATGGAAGAAACATATCTCAAGATAATAAAGGTCATATATATGATAAGCCCACAGCTAACATCATATTCAGTTATGAAAGTATGACAGTTTTTTTCCTTTACGATCAGGAACAAGACAAGAGCACCTACCCTTGCCACTGCCATTCACCATAGTAGAGGAAGTCCTAGCTAGAGCAATCAAGCAAGAAAAAGAAATATATAAAAAGTATCAGAATTGGAAAGGTAAAAGTAAAAATTTACCTTTTGCATACAAAATAATTTTATATATAGAACACCTTAAAGACTCAAATAAAAATCTGTTATATCTAATCAATGAGTTCAGTAAAGTTGTGGGTTACAACATTAATAGACAAACATTAGTAGCATTTCTATACACTAACAACAAATCTTCTGAAAAAGAAATCAATCTAATTTACAATAGCATTAAAAACAATACTTAAATTTAACTGAGGGTTGTTGAAGGGGAGATGGGTGGGGGGATGGGGTAATTGGGTGATGGGCGTTAAGGGCAAGTGATATGATGAGCACTGGGTATTATACAAAACTGATGAATTACTGAACATTACATCTGAAATTAATGATGTACTATATGTTGGCTAATTGAATTTAAAAAACAAACATAAGAAAACAAAACAAAGAAATAAATTTAACTGAGGGCATGAAAGATATCTATTCTAAATACTGTAAGATATTGATAAAAGAAATTGAAGTCATACCAATAAATGGAAAGACATCCCATCTTTGGAATTAGAATAATTAATATTGTTAAAATAGCAATATTATAAAAGTTATATAAAGATTGAATGCAGTCCTATCAAGATTCCAATGACATATTTTATAGGGATTAAAAAAACACCTCTAAAATTTATATAAAACCTTTAGAGGTCCCAAATAGCCAAAAAAAAATCCTGAGAAGGAACACAGCACCAAGAAGTACCACACTCTGATTTCAGCTATTTATATAAAATTATGGTCATCAAAACAGTATGGTATTGTCATAAAAATAGACCAGTGGAACAGAATCAAGAGCCCAGAAAGAAATCCAAACATATGCAGTCAACTAATATTTAACAAGTGAGCCAAAAAAAACTCAAGGGAGAAAGGATGGTCTTTTCAAAACTTGCACTGGGATAATTCAATATTCACATATAAAAGAATGAAATTGGACCTATATCTTTTACCGCTTAACAAAAGTGACTAGAAATGGACTAAAGAGTTAAATGTAAGACCTAAAACCATGGATCTCCAAAACAAAATTATAAAAACAAAGCTCCTTCACGTGGGTCTTGGTAATGATTTTTTGAATATGGCACTTGAAGCACAAGCAACAAAATCAAAAGTAAATAAGTGAAACTGCATCAAACTAAAAAGCTTCTGCACAGCAAAAGAAACCATCAACAAAGGGAAAAGACAATCCATGGACTGGGAAAAATTATATTAGTAAACCATATATCTGATAAGGGGTTAAAATCTAAAATACATAATGAATTCATATAACTCAATAGTTTAAAAAATATAATAAGCCAATTAAAAATTAAGCAAAAAACACTGAAAGACATTTCACCAAAGAAGAAATACAAAAGGCCAACAGGTACATGAAAAGATGCTGAACATCATTTGCCATTAGGGAAATGCAAAATCATAATTGAGCTATCACCTCATGCGTGTTAGAATGGCCAACATCAAAAAGACAAGTGATACGAATGCTTATACATGGATCCAAAGAAAAGAGATCCTTGTGTATTGTTAGCTTGTATATTGGTACAGCTATTATAGAAAACAGTATAAAGGATCTTCAAAGAGTTAAAAATAGAACTAGTGTATGATCCAGCAATTTCTCTTCTATCCAAATATAATAGAAAACACTAACTCAAAAAGATACATGTTCTCTCATGTTCATAGCAGCATTATTTACAATAGCCAAGACACAGAAACAACCTAAGTGTCCATAAGTGGGTGAATGACAAAGAAGTTGCATGTGTGTATGTGTGCACGTGTGCATACATGTGTGCGTGCATAGAACGGAATATTGTTCAGTCGTAACAAATGAGGAATTCCTGACATGTGCAACAATACGGATGGTCCTTGAAGGCATTATGTCAAGTGAAATAAATCAGACAGATCAAGAAAAATACTGTAATACTGTATGATCTCATCTACATGTGAAACCAGAAAAAGAAACCAAAAAACCCACAAAAAACAAAAACAAACAACTCATAGAAAAAAAGATCAGACTTCTGCTTACCAGAAGCCAAGGTTAGGGGAAGGAGAAATCGGAGGAAGGTGGTCAAAAGGTACAAGCGTCCAGGAATAAGACAGATAAGCACTAGGGATGTAATGTATAGTATAATGACTATAGCTAACACTGCTGTATGACATAGAGAAAAGTTGTTAAGAGTAGAAACCCTGGGGCACCTGGGTGGCTCAGTAGGTTAAAGCCTCTGCCTTTGGCTCAGGTCCTGATCTCAGGATCCTGGGATCCAGCCCCACATCGCTCTCTGCTCAGCAGGGAGCCTGCTTCCTCCTCTCTCTCTGTCTGCCTCTCCACCTGCTTGTGATCTCTGTCAAATAAACAAATAAAATATTAAAAAAAAGAAGAGTAGAAATCCTAAGACTTCTTATCACAAGGAGAATTATTTTCCCTTTATTCTTTTCTTCTTTCTTTTGTCTTTATCGTATCTATATTAGAAGATGCATGTTAGCTGAACCCACTGATTCATGTTAGCTGAGCCCACTGTAGTAATCAGACCTTTCACAATATACATAAATCAAACTATCTTGCTGTTCGTCTTAAATTTAAGTAGTGATGCATTTTAATTATTTCTCAAAAAAACTGGAAAAAGATTACTTATTATTACAAATTAAAAACAGTTCCTGTTTGCAATTTTTTTTTCTAGAGTACACATTTCCATGTTTATGTTCCATATTATTTATATTCCATATACATATAGAAAACATTGTAATTTTTTCAGTTAACTGTTTGAAAATTCAGATTTTTTACATCAGCTTTAACAAGGCCATAGTTTAATTGCGGACTGTGAGGTGATAATTTGGGGACTTCCAATCAACTGCCCTATTGCCAAAGAATCAAATCTCTGGGAGGCACCTGGGGGGGGATTAGTTAGTTAAGCATCTGCCTTCAGCCGGGTCATGATCCTGGGGTCCTGGGATTGAGCCCCACGTGGGGCTCCCTGCTCAGTGAGGAGTTTGCTTGTTCCTCTCCCTCTGCCCATCCCTGATGTTCATACTTTCTCTCTTGCTCTCTCTCTAATAAATAAATACAATCTTAAAAAAAAAAAAAAAGAATATAGATCTCTGGAGAAAGATCCAGAAATGCACATTTTCACAGACACACTTATGTAAGACTGATGTCACCCATCAGATAATTTGTTTTTAAATTTCTCTTTGCCTCAACATCACCTGAGATCTTTTTAAAAATGCAGATGCTGTCTCTACTCTCTAGCCCCCAAACCCATCCAAAGATTCCATTTCAGTGATGGTGCTCATGTAACAGTTTAGAACCCCAAAAGCACATTACTGTGCAACCATGGTAGAGCACCATTGCTCCAAGGCAGAGCCTCTCAAACTTTAACACGCAGACAGCTCACCCAGACACCCTGGAAAACTGCAGATTCTAAGTCGGTAAGTGTGGGGTAGGACCTGCGATGCTGCATTCTTAGCGCTTCCAGGTCGTGTCAGGCTATTGCTTCACAGACTATATACACTGAGTAGCAATGAACTACACATTTTTAATGATCAGTCGGGCTTGACAAGGCCAGATATGTCACAAATGAAGTAGATAAGAACCTATGGCACTAGGAACTATACATTGTAGTAGGGCAGGCATTAAGAGCACAAATCCTGTTAGACATTGTAGGAAAAGTCCAGTCTACCAGCCAAAGATGAAATTGAAGTTTATGACCTACATATGATTTATGGTGTAGTAATATACTCATCACTAGGGGTCAAGAAAAAAAGCAATGCACCGTAGTGAAAGAGAATAATAACATTAATTTTCTAGTTATTAAGCTTGCAGTAGTAGGAAATGCATAATATTTTAATTTATTTTATAAGACATATACAATGGAACTTGAACAATTTAATAGTTTTTTTATGTCACTAATTTTTTAAAGATTTTATTTATTTATTTGACAGAGATCACAAGTAGGCAGAGAGGCAGGCAGAGAGTGGGGGGAACCAGGCTCCCTGTGGAGCAGAGAGCCCAATGCGGGGCTCGATCCCAAGACCCTGAGATCATGACCTGAGCTGAAGGCAGAGGCTTAAACCCACTAAGCCACCCAGGCGCCCCTGTATCACTAATTTTCTTAAGAACAGGAAAGTCCCTTTTAATGTTATGCATTTAAAAGACAAACCAGGTATTAGAGAAATTAACATTTAGCTTTTGGAAAACATTGACTTGGTAGCAGGGAGTCTGTTATCCTTGCTGTTACTCTGAACATTTCAATTTCAGAAAGTTGCATGACTTTCGAATCTCCTCCATGTAAGACATTCTACTTGACATAAGGATTTATTTCTGGCTTTCCATCAGTTTCTAATTAATAGCACCACTGTGTGTTACATGATGTGAGAATTGAAAATCTCTAAACAGTACCACAGGAACACCACATTGCACTTCTACTTGAAAAAACACCTGATCAGTTACCCAGCTGTTTCCTCCAGATGTTGTCTGTAAACTCAAAGGTCATTGTTTCACTAAAACTAAGATTAATTTGATTTTATCTTACTATTAAAAAAACCACAATTATTAAAATCAAGTTTTTAAATAGCCACAAGTATACACAATCAAAACACACAGAATTTACAAAATATATATTTTAAAGCATTTTCCGTCCACTTTATAAACCTAAATGCAAAAAACATATAGTTTATATGATTTATAAATGAAGTGTAGAGTGAATTTTTTCCTGTTTTTCAAAAAAACCATTATCTCTCCTCTGAATGAAGTAAAAAACAAAAAATAAAAAACATTATCATTATTTGTGCAGTTAATGACAATTTAGTTTAAGATGAAGAACTCAGCAAATGGTGAATGCTTTTGAAATGGGAATTATATGGGGCACCTGGGTGGCTCAGTCGGTTAAAGCCTCTGCCTTCAGCTCAGGTCAAATCCCAGGGTCTTGGGATCGAGCCCCGCATTGGGCTCTCTGCTCCGCAGGGAGCCTGCTTCCTCCTCTCTCTCTGCCTGCCTCTCTGCCTACTTGTGATCTCTGTCTGTCAAATAAATAAATAAAATCTTTAAAAAAATTATTAAAAAAAAGAAATGGGAAATATAATATCAGTAGATGGTCTTTCTAATGTTTATCTGGACAACACAATAATAAGACTCAACCTAAAGGACAGAAAGTATATGTATAGGTGTGTGTGTATGTGTCTGATTTCATAGCCTTTTTGTTTAACAATATGACTTTACTACATTGTATAAGACCCTGTAATAACAGGATACTATTAAAGTCTTAAGCATTAAAATTTGTCCTTCAAAAGGGTGTTACAGCGTTTAATAGAAGTATACTATTTTATAACAAAATCCAAATACAAATGTCAATCCTGCACCAACACTGCATTTGACTGACAACCTACACTGGGCAGCCAGAAAGCAGCACACCTAAAGACAGAAAGCAGATACACTTAAATGCATACAATTATTTTGAGATAATGCTCCAGTCAAAAGACATCTTTAGGATATGTAATTGTTATTTGTCAAGAATAAGTCAATAAAGCTGAAGGAAAAAACAGTTGACTTGATATAGGCAATAAAACGGCTGGTGAATTGTTTATCAATATAGCCTACAGTTTAAAACCACTTTTGTCTGGTCCAAATGAAAATAAATTACAAATACAACAATTAAGATGTTCAGCATCTCTGATCATCAAACACAGGCGCCTCAAAACCACAGTGAGCGATCACCTCCCACCCGTCAGAACGGCTAGTATCAAAAAGACAAGAAGTAATAAGTGTTAGCAAGGATGTGGAGAAAGGGCAACCATTGTGTACAGTTGGTGGGAAGTTAAATTGGTGTTACTACTATGGAAAACAGTATGGGGTTTTCTCAAAAAATTAGAAATAGAATAACCATATGACCTATTAATTCCATTACTGGGTATTTACCCCCCCAAAAAATGAAAACAGTAATCAGAAATGATATCTGCACCCCTATGTTCACTGCAGCATTATTTACAATAGCCAAGATATGGAAGTAACCTAAGTGTCCTTCAATACATGAATGGATAAAGATGTGATATATATATGTATATATATATATACATACACACACACACACACATATGTATATATAATGTGTGTATATATATATGTGTATGTATATACATATATATATATGGAATATCACTCAGCCATAAAAAAAAAATAATGAGATCTTGCTCTTTGCAGCAACGTGGATGGGCCTAGAAGGTATAATGGTAAGTGAAAGAGAGAGAAAAACAAATATCATATGATTTCACTTATATGTCGAATTTAAAAACAAGCAAGCAGAACATAAATAGACATAAATATTGAGAACAGACTAGCAGTTGCCAGAGGAAAAGGGGATTGGGGGGTGGGCAAAATAGATAAAAGAGATTAAAAGGTACAAACTTCTTAATATAAAATAAGTCAGAGAGATGAAAAGTATAGGATAGGAATATAGGTAATATGGAATAGTATTCTGTGATGACGGATGGTAACTATGCTTATCGTGGTAAGCACTGGCCAATGTAGAGAATTGTTGAATCACTATGTCATGCACCTAAACTATATTAATGTATAGAACTATATCCAAATACCAAAACTTTCAAAAATAAATAATACATAGCCACCTTCTAACACAAAGGAAAACATCTCAAACAGAAATAGAATAAGAAACTCAGAGTGAAGCCATGACATACGTAGTAAGGCTGTGAAGAAAGGATTCAGACCCCAAAACTAAGCAGCAAGACACAGAGTTTGCTCCATGTAAAAATGAAACTGATTACAGCTCATGTGAAATGAAGACCTAGAACCAACTTTTCGATGTGAAGCCCATAATTAGAATCCTGCTCACCCTCCCATCAACGAGTACAGAAAAACTAGCAACTAACAACCACATGGTGCAGAACAGTTACGGGGAACTGAAAGTGGGTTGTGGCCAACGTGGGACTGAAGGGAATACGGTACAACAGCATCACGGAGGGAAAGTCTGAGCTAATATAATACTGTCTTTGAAATCTGGTGTCTTTGTATCTTGGAATCACAAAACAGAGAAGGGAGAAAGAGGGTGGTAGAAAGTAAACGCTCCCTCAAGGCACAATAAGGTCTCAAAACCCAATTACGCATATAGAAAGAAATGGATACTAATAAAGTTATTCCATAAATCCGAAAGATGGAAGATTTCAATCTGACAGAAACAGAAATAATATGGCAATCTGTAAGGGCTTTAAAATTATAATTTTAAATTCCCAAATCGTAGCACAGATAAGTGCATCTATATAATAAAATCCCAAATCTATAAAGCAGATAAGGGATCTTGCACATGAGAATCAAGTACAGGTAAATATGACAAGGAACCAACCGAACATCCAAAAAATGAGAACTGCGGTCCCTGAAATAAGCACTTGAACCACTAAATATATGGACATAACAGTAGATTGTATGACTGCAAAGGATGAAGATTTAGATATTAGAGCATACCTACAGTTTTGAAATAAAAGTTTTATAAAGGGAGCTTTCGAGAATGGAAAGCATGTGCCTTGCTGCTGAATTCAAGAGCAAGTCTGTCAAACTGAGTAGTAGAGAGTGCAAAATCCTCAACGTATCTTTACACATTTTTCTGTTCGCTTTGCAAAACTGCTATTAAGGGGTCTGAGATATACCAGTGTGGAAAGAAATGAAGACCAAACAGATAGGAACGAGCCAGGGATATTTACTGAGGCCTTGGTACAGACGTCAGCCACTACCATTGGGTTGTGGTAGAACCTCAAGAGAGGCAGAAAAGTGGGAAAGCTTTATAGTGGGGGAAAGAAGGCTTCGGGCCTGCCCCCGTGCAAGGCTATTGGTACAGAGAAACTGCAGGTGCTCTTTCTAGAAATGAGGCATTTTATGTGATCAGTTAAGGGCACATCTTTGGCTTTTTCTAGTCTTAAGTTAGAAGCAGGTACAAGAATTAAGGAAGCAGCCAGTCAGTCAATGAAGTTCTGGCTATTTGAGGCCAATTGTGACAGGGGCCATTGTTTGGATTTTAGATTGCTGGTAGAGGTACCAGCATGACCTTCTCTAAGTCTGACTTTATGGCAGGCTGGCTTCCCGGGTTTGTCACTATAGAAAAGAGGTTGGTTTCCTGGACTGGTGGTGGGTCAGAGTTCTATTTCTGTAAATGGTCTGATCATTGCTCCACCTCTCACTAGATCAACTACTCTATTGGTCTAATCAGTCTCTCACCAGATTAGTTTTGCAGCAGAATTTGCAAGTCTCTTTTTTATTTTGACAAGATACTAAGGCTGAGGTCTTAAGACACTTAAATATGTAGGCTGCCAATTATGAATTCTTGCACCATATATCATCAACATCGTCAAGGAAAAATGTGCAGTTCAGAATTTTTTAACTTTTTTTTTTTTTGCAAAAGATCTCTGATTAAAATAGCACTGTTCTCTTCTTTCGTACTTTCTCCCATGCAGAATCAACCAGAAGCTATCAGTTGCTGTGCAGGCATCAGTTCAGTGATGGAATAATTAGTGAGAACCATTTTTTATATAAGAAGGTATTTTTAAATTAGCACTTCATAAAGTAGTTACTTAAAAAGTCATAATACATGTCACTCATGTGCCGCCAAGCCTAAAAGAGTTGTGTTTGCTCTCTGGTGGTTATGATAAACTTTCCGGCATGAAAATCCACCTGGAATATTTGTGAAAATAAATGTCCTACAAGGGAAAACACCCCCACTTTCAAGGCCTCAGAACAATACTGTGGACGAAGGACAGTAGCCCCATGAACTTCCTATATCCTCATTTCTTCACAGTGAGTGGAAGATGTGAAGAGAAATTCATCTACTCCCCAGGATCAGAAGGTCCTAATTCTACCCTTTATTTTCTACATCCTTTATCCTAGGATTCCAACTTCTAACTGCTTGACAAAATAGAGCTGCCAACTCCCTCAGTAAGTGCCTTTATGAACACATTTGGCTGCTTGTCTTTAAAACATCCATAATTCCAGCAGGAATGCTTTTAAATTTATTCCCAGAGCACTTGCCCTCTATTTCTCTCCTCTTGACTACTGCCATGTCCTTGGCTCATCACAGAAACCAAGGGCACTAGCAGAATGCCCTGGGCTACAAATGGTAGCTGGAGTTCTCTCCGCAGTGAGAACACCAATATCCACCAGATCATGAGGGCAGCACTCAAACTGTGGGTGCAACAGTAATGAATTCTATGAAAATTTAGTTAGCATATAGAAATAAATGTAAAAGGAACTCAAAATGTGAGCTGTCTGGCGAAAGAACTAGAGAGTCACGTGAACAATGCAAAAGTCTAGAAAAATGCTACTAGCCAGTGGTTTAGGGAGATAGGAAGAGATAGAGTCTTCAATATCCCAGTCTGAATTTAGGCTCACAATCCAACTTTATTTCAAAAAAAATTTTTATATTCCTCATGGTCATTTAGGATGAAATAAACAGCAAACCAACTAAAGTTTAAAACTATTTTAATAATGTTTTATTGGTTTTCTCCCCCATCCCCAATAAATCCAGACTCTAATGGGAACCTGTCACAGGTCAATCTCTAAGTCAATTCCAAGATCCCCATAATCACAGCAACAGAAAGAGGATGGCTAATGTTGCTCAGCTCCTAACGAGAGGTTTGTCACCTTACTCAACTCTGGACTTGGAAGAAAGCGAGCAATGGAAATAACCAATACATAGAGAGGAAGAATGTGGCTCATGTACATTAGTAAATCAGGAAATTTACTCCAGCTCTAGAGAGATGAATCCTTAATATTACTGTCCAGGAAAAACAGGGGGCGGATCAGAGATCACAGCATGTTCTGTTCCCTTTTCTCGTTTCCTCAGTGGGAGTTTTCATAATGGTTCATAATGGTTAAGCTTCATAATGGTTAACTTCATAATGGTTAAACTGTTTCCCTTTTAACAAAATTAGGGCACACTGAGCCATGAGTATTTAGACCTACAAGATGAAGGAGAACCACACCTAAAAATAATTAGGAAATCTGTGAGAAAACCTAGACTTTGTTCTTTCTCTTGAATGAACTGAAGTTTACAGGAGATACCATTGCATCTTGCTTTGTCAGAGCATTTCTACCGCTGCCATGGTTGTCAGAAAAATAGGTAAATACGCAATCAATAAAAAGATGAATCTGTAGGAATAAGAAGCCATATTATTCTTTCTGCAGTTTACATAAACTACCACATCCACCTTTTGCTTTATGTTAATTTATGTCTTTTATTTACAATTGAAAAAGCCATAAATAATGGGGGAGTATAAGAAATGGGATTCTTGGCAATAAAATTTCATATGTGACCCCTTGTGGCCTTTTCCTCCTTGTTCCTCCTGATTAATATCCAGTCTTTCTTGCAACTTTTCTTCTGAGTGGTATCTTTTTAGAGTTTCCCCTCCTAGGTTTTTCCTACATGATCATTCTCACAAGGCAGTTGTGCAAAGGAAGCTTTATTGGAAATTTTGTGGCATAGTGATAAGCTTATAAAGCTATAATTTTCCTCTAAACACTACTTAGGCACAAACTATAAATCTGGATATGCTATGGTGTTAGTTTTATTTACTTTATAATATTTTCTAATGTCCTTGCTTTTATTTGTGGGTTATTTGGAAGAAAGTTGTCTAATTTCCAAATACTTTAATATTTTTCATGACCATTCAGTTATTGCTTTTTACATTCCTTCTATTTTGGCAAGCAAATATACCCTATGTAATTTCAGTTATTTTCAATTTGTTAAAAATAACTGCTTTATGACTCAGAATATAGTTTTCATTTGTGAATATTTCATATGAATTTTGAAAGAATGTGTATTCCACAGTTATTGGCTGAAATTATTTTGTTGGTTGTTTATTTAGCCAAAATAATTTTGAAGAAGTAAAAGAAAATTGGAATACTTAATACTACTTGATTTCAAGACTTATTATAAAGCTACAGTACTTAGAAGATCCCTTCACAAAAATTTGTAACAAAGATCTCTCAAGACATTACCAATTGTCTCAACGGGGTACAAAATCAACCCTGATTTAGAATCACTAATCCAGTTACACTAGTTTTTTTTTTTTTCTTGTCTAGAGCCTATTTGCTGTATCTTGTAATATCATTTTATTTTAAACCTTCAATACCCTTATGTTTTAGATATGTACCATTTTATTTTAAATTTTATCTAAATATACCTTTCCAAACACTGGTGATTTTGTCCTTTTACATTTTATTTCAAATTCATCATATTTTTCTATGATCAAAAACCTCCCAAAAAACAAGAGCCCAGGACCTGACGGATTCCCTGGGGAATTCTACCAAACTTTCAAAGAAGAAATAACACCTATTCTCTTGAAGCTATTTCAAAAAATTGGAGCAGAAGGAAAACTTCCAGACTCTTTTTATGAAGCCAGCATTACCCTGATTCCCAAACCAGGCAAAGACCACACCAAAAAGGATAATTTCAGACCAAAATCCCTGATGAGTATGGATGCTAAGATTCTCAACAAGATCTTAGCTAATAGGATCCAACAATACACTAAAAAGATTATCCACCAGGACCAGGTGGGATTTATCCCTGGGTTTCAAGTGTGGTTCAACATTGACAAATCAATCAATGTGATAGAACAAATCAATAAGACAAGAGAGAAGAACCACATGGTCCTCTCAATTGATGCAGAAAAAGCATTTGACAAGATACAGCATCCATTCCTGATTAAAACGCTTCAAAGCATAGGGATGGAGGGAACATTCCTCAACTTCATAAAACCTATGAAAAACCCACAGCAAATATCATCCTCAATGGGAAAAAGCTCACAGCCTTCCCACTGAGATCAGGAACACGACAAGGATGCCCACTCTCACCACTCGTATTCAACATAGTACTAGAAGTCCTAGCAACAGCAGTGAGACACCAAAGAGAAATAAAAGGTATTCAAATTGGCAATGAAGAAGTCAAACTCTCTCTCTTCGCGGATGACATGATACTTTCTATACTTCTTTTGTATTCTTATTTGTTTCCTATATATTAGATAACTCAATTCTTTATTAAAAAAAATCCCTTATTCCTTCCACTGGTTTTCATGACATACACTGCATTTTTAACAGATTTACTTCTCAAGAGAATGGATTCACCAATGATAGAAGTTAATTAATATTCCCTTTTCAAGAAATACAAGCAAGGACTTCAAAAAATTTTAGCTCCTATCTTCACTTTCCTCATCTTACTTGTGTGGTTTTGGATTTTAATGTCTCCTGCAGTAAATAGAGTAATGCTCTCCCCATCCCCAAACGTATTCACATCCTAATTCCCAGGACCTGTGAATATATTACATTCCATGGCAAAAGGGATTTTGCAGATGTGATTAAAAATCTTGAGAAGGGAAGATTATACTGGATTACCCGGGTGGGCCCAAAGTATCCCAGGAGTTCTTACATGTGAAAGAGGGAGGAAGGGGAGTGAGAGAAGATTTCCACTGGAGAATAGATCAACATGATAAGACTGCTGGGAAGGAGGGCAGGAACCCAAAAAAATGTAGGCAGCCTCTAGAGAAAGGAAATGGGAAAGAAACAGATTCTCATCAGGAAACTCCAGAAGGAATACAGCCGTACTGACACCTGGATTTTAGCCCAGGGATGTCCATTTTGGATTTCTGAACTTCAGAACTTTAAGACAATTAATTTGTGTTGTTTTAAGCCACTAAATTTGTAGTAAGATGCTACAGCAGCAGTCATAAATGAATAAACCACATTTAGTCTGTACCAATCCCCATTCCCATCCTGGCATCACTATTTTTCCCTTGTTCAATTTAAATGTAGCATTCATGCTTACTGACTGATTCCTCACCACCCCTTCTCTTCTCGCACCACGTTATAGCCTGTAGGGGGCAATTTCATTTGTCATGAAGAATATCCTCATGTAGTTCTTCGGGTGAAGGTCTTTGTGTGGTATGTTCCATATAACCTTTCTTTGGAGGAGACAATGAGTTGTGTAGCTCGTACTTTTGTTCTCCTATAAAATGCTTCCTTCTCTGCTTATTAATTAATTAGCTGATTCAACTATTCCTTTTATAGTTAATTAGTTATTAAGAAAACTGAGTCATTCCCTAACATCATATAAAACAACAACAACAAACAACAGGTTACTCATAGGGTAGAATCCTGCATACTTTTTTTTTTTTCTTTTTTTTTTTTTTAATTCTACTGACAGACCACGGCCTCTGGTGCAAGTTTTTTGTTTTTTTACTTTGGGTTTTTTTTTTATCTTTCTCTAATTCTGTATTTTTAGCTACAGCATATATTTCTATGTTATTGTTTATTTCCAGGGCCCTTCTAACCTTATTTATTGTAGTTCCCCTAATATGGTGAAATTTATTTTGTTTTCTGTTTGTGTCTATAAGTAAATTTTAAGTTAAAATACATAACATATTTTATTTATATATTAATTTGAATCTTCTTGGATTTTTTTCTTGGTCATTCTGGCTAATGGTTAACAAGTTCTTTAATCTTCTCAAAAAACTACCTTTTGTTTTCATTGATTTTCTCTATTGTTTTTCACTCTATTCTATTTCAGTTATTTTCATATCAATCATTGTTATTTCTTCTATTTACTCTGAGTTTAATTTGCTCTTCTTTTCCTATTTTCTCAAGGTAGATGCTGAAAGCACTGATTTGAGACTTTTCCTCTTTTTTACTACAGGTGTTTAGTACTATAAATTTCCCACTAAATACTGCTTAGGATATATATATATATATATTTCCCCCTGTCTTCATCTAACTTTGTGAACATATGGAATACAGTTAATATAGTTTAAGATGACCTTGGCTACTGAGTCTAATACCTGTGTTAGTACTAAGTCAGTTTCAGTTGACTAATTTTTCTTCTCATTGTGGGTTGTATTTTCTTGCTTCTTTGCATGACTCCCAATTTTTTATTGAACATCAGACATTTTGAATTTTACCTCTTTGGGTGCAGAATATTTATGATTCCCTGTAAACCTGAGATTTGCTTTGGGATACAGTTGGAAACAATTTGAATGGGGGGAGGGAATCTTGTTTTTAAAATTTGTTAGATAAAACTAGAACGTACTCAGGCTAAAGCTCATTTTTCTTCAAGACTTAGACAAGACACTTCTGTGTACTCTATACAATGCCCTGTTTCCAGTCTGACTGTGGAAACCAGCTATCTTCCCCTTTTATGGGCACCAGCCATGTTAACTTCAAAGTTGTTGGGTTGATCTTTCCCCATCTTCAGTAGTTCTTCCATATGCATATGCTGATCAGTAATCAATGAAGTTGTCCAGAGGGACCTTTTGCCCATCTCCAAAATTACAGTCTTATATACACTCCCCTTTCCAGTACTCTGTGCTGTGAACTGTGGTTGCTTTTGTTTCCCTAGACTCTCAATTCTGTCTCCCAAATTCAGGGATCCCACTAGTTTCTATCTGGGTTCTCCCTTCTTGAGCCACTGACTCAACATTCTCCCAAGGCCATAGCTGTAGTATCACAGGAATCATGTCATTAGTCTTGTTATTGTTACTACTGCTCATTTGTTTTAGGTAGGAGGTTGAATTCAGTCCCTATTATTTCAACTTAGCTGGAAGGAGAAGGTCCCCTTTTAATACCCCTTAAAATGCTTTACTTGAATCTAAACTTTTATTGAGTTTTCAGTTCAAATGTAAAATATTCTTTGTCCTTTTATCTATAATTCATAAATCTAGTTACATATATATGTATATATATTACTTTATTCCTTTCTTGCATTTTAAATATGTCCTTGGTATTGCAAAGTTCCAAACAAATCTTTTGCCATTCTAAATGACTGAGAAAAGTATACAAGGGAAATCTATTATTTAATAACTGCAATTATGCTTTATCCCCTGTACAAATAATCTGCCACTATGAGTTACTGATGAAAGTACTGAGTTAATAGCAGGAGAAAAACAGGAAAATAATGCAACAAAAAATTATTCATAATGCAATGACATTAATTCACAAGACTATATTAACATGGCATACTGAAGGTTAAATAAGGTGTTGGCATATATTAAAATTATCTCTCCTTAATTTAATTTAATACACAGTACAGGTTCAGAGGCCTACAGGGCTTCGTATCTCCTCCTTCTCTCATAGAATTCAAATTGCAGCATGATTGATTCTTTGGACGGGTTTTCAAAAATGACGATTAGGCATGGAAACTTCAATGAAAGATTAAATTTTGTGTTTGTCAGTTAACATTTAACAGTGATTTAAAGCCTTATGGCAATGAGACACCAGTTACCAAAGAGTCAAGGAGTTGGTTGTAAATAAATCAAAAGCACTAGAGAGGGCACAATGGTGGTAAACTGCATTCCTGCCGCCGTAACGCAGAATTAGCCTAGTTGCTCTCTTAATTAACTGCTGTACCGCAGAACTATTTCAGCTTTCATCACACGAGCATTACTCATCTTGATGTTTTAAGGTTCAAGGCTACTTTAGCCTCCATACCTCTGTACAAAGGACATTTATCATCAAATTTTACTAGAAGAAGAAAATGATCTGCTAATTTTCTGCCACCTGCCTTTAAGAGGGTCCAGCTATCACTGAGATCATTTGCTTTAGATGGGTTTTGTCTAACATGGAGTATCACACCAACTGTGATGCATTTGGTACTCCCACCCAAATATCTCTTCTGTGGATAATAACACTGAAAGTCCTTATCTAACTCAACACAGCCAGAAATTAAAGTCAACTTCAATTAAATGAGGAAAAAAATTTTGTAATTACAAACACAATGTAATTTGTAGCATAAATTTAGAGCAGAAAGTACTGCCTAGGTTAGCTTTTCAATTCCAGCAAAGCATACAATTTCTGGGCACATTTTTTCAGATAATAAAAATGAGAATTCTATTCTTTCTTGAAGCATATGATCAAGTAAGATCTCCACTAAACATATTTCCATAACATTAAATTTTAACAAAATTTCCTTTATTTGGGATCCAGGTATTATTTATTTCCTCTACTTTAATCATGTTATGTTGGTATTGCTAACATAAAATATATTTTATCAACAAGAAATATTGTGAGGTGACTTAAAATGTGCTTTCTTTTTTTTTTTAAGTTAGTATGTCCCATTTTATCTTCTGTATGACATATTCTCCCTACCTAGAATCTCTGAAGAATTACCTTAATATGATGGGCGAAATGGAGAAACCATCAAAGCATATAAAATATTACAGTTAACATTTAAAAATTTAAAAGAACCTCAATCTTCCCTTTAATTTAAGGAGCAAGTGAATTGATATCTTAACACTTTAAAGTTGAACTCTAATTAATATTAATTGAAATAAAAGAGTGTTAAAGAATGGATGAAAAAGTGGAGTGTGTGGTAAAGGAATAAAAAGAAAAGCTGTGATAAATGCTTCCTTTCCCCTATTCCCCCACCCCAGGCAGCTCCACCACGACAGCCAAAACTTCCCAGACAGGGATCTCAAAGTGCCACTAGTAACCAAGAATCTAGCTTGTTGGCAAGGGTACGGAGAAAGGGGAACCCTCTTACACTGTTGGTGGGAATACAAGCTGGTACAGACACTCTGGAAAACAGGATGGAGGTTCCTTAAGATGTTAAAAATAGAGCTACTCTATGAACCAGAAATTGCACTAGTAGCTAGTTACCTCAAAGATACAGGTGTAGTGAAAAGAAGGGTACATGCACCCAATGTTCATAGTAGCAATGGCCACAATATCCAAACTGTGGAAGGAGCCAAGAGGCCCTTCAGCAGATGAATGGATAAAAAAGATGTGGCTCATATATACAGGGCAATGTCACTCAGACACCAGAAAGGATGAGTACCCACCATTTGCAAGGACATGGATTGAGGGGATTCTGCTGAGTGAAGTAAGTGAAGCAGCGAAAGAAAATTATCATATGGTTTCACTCATATGTGGAACATAAGGGATAGCATGGAGGACCACAGGGGAGGGGAGGGAAAACTGAAGGAGAAGGAATCAGAGAGGGAGACAAACCATGTGAGACTCTGGACTCTGGGAACAAAACGAGGGTTACAGAGGGGAGGGGAGTGGGGAGACGGGGTTACCAGATGATGAGTATTGAGGAGGGCATGTGTCGTGATGAGCACTGTGTGTTATATTCAACGAATGAACCACTGAAAGCAACATCAAAAACTAATAATGTACTATATCTTGGCTAATTGAACATAATAAAAAAAAAAGAATCTAGCACCACATTTCTTCTCCTTTTTTAGTCACCTTCATTTCATTCCATGTTACCTAAGAGTGAAAACATGTAGCAAGTGTCTTTTCATGAATATTAACATAAAAATGCATTTAATGAGTGTGATTTTCTAAATTATCAATTATAAGCAATAATGAAAGCCTGTGAGATAGATATACATAGATAAACATATTATGTAGTCAATCTGGCATTCTTATGTAGCAAATAAGTTATGTATAAACATATAACTCCTAGTTGCAGTTAACAGAAAGACCAGACGATATTGCTTATAAAGTATAAATTCTTTCTTCACAACTCTGAATATTCAATAATAAGATGCTAACTTATTCACTTTACAAGAAAAGTTTCCTATAAAGAATTATTTATTGCATACTCCTTTCAAAAATAAAAATTTTACAAAGTTGGAAAATTCAAACAGCAATCTAAAAATACCATTCTTGCTTTAAGGTGCACTGGAAATTAAATGAAGAGATTTGCATAATTTCTATCCCATATCTACTCTCTGCCTAAAAAAAATGTTGTCTGCTAGATAGCATTATCTATTTACATAATTCCAAATATCATATGTATACTAATTTTCGTATCACATCATGAGCTCTGAGATCATTAATGAGTCCTAATGTATACCTGATTCACATGTCTCTTCAGATATTACTTTGATTTGAAATTAGCTTGGCCATTTAAAATTCTTTTAAATTACAATTTGCTGATTGAAAGTGGTGACAAATACAGGCTCTGGTGTTAGACTGTTTAGGTTCAAAGACTGGATATATCACCTCTACGTGATCATGGCCAACCTTCTTCACCTGTCTGCCTCAGTTTCCTCATCTGTAAAATAGTTCTAATAATAATAATTAATAATAATAATACTTTTATCATTAATTCCTGTGTGACTAAAATATTCATAAAGTTCTTAGAACAGTGACTGCTTAATTGCTAGCTATTTATTTTACTTACTGATAGCATGTTTCCAATATAAATATAATAGTCACCTGTCTCCTGCATCTGTACAACCAATCAATCCCCAAGCCTTGTCAATTCTGCCTCTATCATCTTTCTCCAGTATATGCTATTAAAAAAAAATTATTGGGAATGACTGAGTTCCGTTTCTTATGATCTCTTCTCTAGAAATCTACAATAACTCCTTAACAGATCTTCCAATTCTCTAACAGCTATATCATTAACACTTTCAACAGATTTATCTGAATAAGAGTCATAATAATTTATCTGAATAATAATCATGAATAATAGTAAGTCACCCCACTGCAGTGGTTCCTCAGTGGCTCTCCATTGTGACTTTCAATGCCTCCAAAATCTGACTCAATTCTTTGATATTTAAAATTTCAGTACTTTTCTTCAGCCTCCCGAAATTTTTTGCACATTTCTTCTCATATATTTTTTCTTCAGAATAACCTTTCCAACTTTTAAAACTCACAAAAATTTTTAAGGTCCACCATAAATGCCACTAACTCAGTAGACTTTCCTACCTCCCATAGTATACATTAAGCATGACCTCAGTCTAAGTCACACAATTATGTCACTTATTATAGTGCTATTTTTGTTATGAATTTACTGCATATATCCTGTTCTGGATAGAGTCTAAAATTCTCTGAAAGCAATGTCTTCATCTTCATCTTTTCTTTTGCACAGTGTTTTACACATGATGAAAATGAAACTTTCCCTATCTCTAGCTCTTATTTTTGATTCAGTATACAAATTCCAGGATATATATTGAAATAACATTTTAAGAGTCATACAAAAGTGTTTTTTCTGAGTATCTGAATAATAAAGTATCTTTTTATTAATGTTTGGATACAACTTTCACTCTTAAAATTCATTTTTTATTCATTTCATTGTTACCTGATGATTAGCATTACTGAGACATTGGAGTCCAGCTAAATATTTTTAGTCTTGGGCAAGATTCTTTATAAATTTCTGATTTGTTTTATGTTTTAGTTTTGAAATCCCATCCAAGAAAATCATACACTTCTTATAGTCATTTAATAATCAAATAAAGACAAAATTTGAATAGCTGTGAATCTCTTTTCTTTGATTTCCCTTGCATCCCAGAAAAGCCCTTTCACTTTTTGTAGTCATCTGTTTCTTTGCTGCAGAAAGTTTTCTTTAACTATTTTTAATTTAAAGTTTTTGTCCAAATCATTCCTGTTTCTTTCTCCTGAATATCTGTAATTTTAAGGTTTAATCTTCTTCTTAGGTTTAATCTCCACAGTCCTCAGATAACATACATCATGCTCATTACTTGCTCCCCTTGGTCAGTATTCTGGGAAAGGTATTCAAGTTTTCTCTACAATACTGATTCAATTTTGATCTACGCCATTTTTGCTTTTAACCTTTACTGCAGAGATTTCAGTTTTACTGATGGGGTTCAGGACATGCTACCCCAAAATACAGCACCTTGGTATATTGAATATTTTAAGATGAAAGAGTTTGAGAATATGACAGAAGCAGAGAGGTCACTCTGACGTCCTGCCCCTTTTATGACCTCTCAAACAGGTCATAAAATTCTCATGTGAAAGATGCCCTCCCTATAACCACAGGAAAGAGACATCTTTATCTCTGAAAGCAAAGGGACACAAGGAAGAATCTTAACAAGACAGACTTGCTAAGTTTCCCCTAGTTTATTAAAATTACCTCCTACTCTTAACCTGTCATACTCTTCCATATGCGTCCACTCTTCAACAAACCTAGCATCATGACACACAACTGTTTCTTTGGGTCTTCATTCCCTTACAAAGGCTCCAATGTCATATATATCCTATATTAAGTTGGTGTGTATGCTTTTTTCCTGTTAATCTGTCTTTGCCAGTTTAATTTTTAGAGCCAGCCAGGAACCTTAGAGAGCTGAATAAAATGTTTTCCTCCCCTCCACTTCAGGTATCACTAACGGTTCTTTGCAATTCTTTCTTATCTCAGTCCATCCTTTTTAAAAAGTCTCAGCTTCTTGTCTTTACTACTTATTCTCCTTTTCTTATTCTGTCATCTCCACTGTTCATGTGACATTAACACACATTTTCTGTTATTCTATTTGCTAGGAAGACCATGCATCTCAGTTTGCCCAGTATACACCTAGATTCTGGATGTCGTTCAGGTGTAATTATTAACAGTGCCCGTTTTCATCCTCAGAAGTGTCCCACCTCATATGATAAATTATATGCTTGTCCCAGGAATGTCAAGCTTGTCCTCTAGATGCCTGGGTGGCTCAGTCAGTTAGGCCTTCAGCTCAGATCATGATCGCATGGTCCTGGGATCTAGTCCCACGACAGGCTCCTTGCTCAGTGAGGAGACTGATTTTCCCTCTGCTTGCTGCTCCCCCTGTTTGTTCTCTCTCTCTCTGACAAATAAACAAACAAAATCTTTAAATAAATAAATAAGTAAATAAATAAAGTTTATTTTCATCTTTTGACTAAATGTTGAGTTTTCTGTTTCTCTGAATGTTGAGATGATTTCCTTTCTCATGATTCTTTTATCTTGTTCTTCAATATTATTTGAAGGATCTATTTATCCTAATGTTTACTCGTTCATAAACAACAAAAGATCTATAAAAGTATTTGTGCACACTGTGTATTTGACCTTAGCTCTATTTATAGACTTCATTACCTCTTTGTTATTTTAATTATTTCTGTACCTATTTGCTATACTTGAATTATTACAATAATTATCCTAAGTTCTAAAAGTACAAGTACATTCTCTTATGTCTTTTTCCAAAATATGCTTCTACCTTTGCATAAGTGTGAATATGAATTCTTCCTAGAAAATACCAAGAAGAGAATGATTTCTGTTCCAGTGGGAGGGATTCCATCACATGTCTTTCAGGTGGTAGATATATTTTATAGAGAAATATATATACATATATATATATATCTCACACACATGTGCATGAACATGCTCCCATACTTAGAATCAGATTCTCCTTGCTGGTTATTCCTATGGATTCTAAATATGAATTGTCTTCAGCTGGATCTCCTGATTTAGCCGTACATTTTAAGGAATTAAGAAAATCATCAAAAGAAAGAAAATATCACTGGGAAAGAGAGATAAGTACAATGATTTTCTAACGTCTGTTAGCCTCAAACACTTTTTATGATTATCTGTTCTAATACAATAAAATGCTCAGTAATTTTTAAATCTCTCTTAGACTTCTTTTCAATAGCAAAGAGGGGGCATTCTAAGATAACAAAGAGAAAGGATAAGCACAATAAAATACTTGAAGTTGACATCTGGACTAAGAATCTTACTCAACAGAGGAAAATTTCCTTTATACTATTATATTCCTAAGATTTTTCCTCCCTAATCATGTCATAGATATTCAGTATTTCTCAGGTGTTTGTACACATCTATCGATGGATGTTTTAGTATTCGTCTTTAGCACTCTCTTTTCTCTTGTTTATATCTCAGGAAATGGAATGACAAAGGATCTCTAAGAAAACATTCAAATTTCCTTAAAAATTTGGCATCGTCAAAAATTCCTGAATATGCTTTATATTGGTATTAACGAGATATCCTATTATATCCCATTCACCATTTTGAAAGCACAGTTATAGAGTAATAAAGCACAAATTAATAAAGTAATAGAGCACAGAGTAACAGAGAAATTTCTTATTGAGACATAGCTTTAAAATATAAAAGATTTTTATTTTCCTTTAAAGAAATTCTATAATAAAACTTCACTGAAAATGTTGGAGGCCTTGAGGAAGCCCCCAACAAATATGAAACCTTTCACCCCCCTGAGTTCTCAACAATGAAAGAATTAATATGGAAGCCAATATATTACATTTATTGCTATAGGGGATGAACAAATGTGGCTTTATGTGTTTTGGCAAAATGGGCCTGATAATACAATAATTTGTTTGTTGTTGTTGTTTTAAGAATTTATTTGTCACAGAGAGAAGGAGAAAGGGAGCACAAGCAGGGGGAGTGGCAGGCAGAGGGAGACCTGAGATGAAGGCAGACATTTAACCCATTGAGACACCCCGGTGTCCCCAGATAATACTCGCGATAGGCAAAAATGGTTCCCCAGTGATGTCCACACTCTCATTCTCAGAACTTGTAAGTTACATTATGTCACAAAAGGGCTGTTAACAGGTATGGTTAAGGCTATATATCTGAAAATAGAGAGATTATTCTGAATTTTCCATGTGGGCTCAATTAAATCCCATGAGTTCATAAAACCAGAGAACTTTTCCCAACTGGAATTATAAATGAGGCAGAATAAACAACTGGGAAGATTTGAAGCCTGAGAGGAATCTAACCCACTGAGAAGACCCAATGGAATGCATGAAAAGAGACACAGGCAACTTCTCTGAACAGATTGTCTCTGACTGACCTCCAGGAAACGCTGATCTCAGTCCTACAGGAACTACATTCTGCAAGCAACCTCAATGAGTTTAGAAGAGGATTTTTCCCTGAGGTGCCAGGTAAGAGCCCACTAGCCCATTACCTTCACAGTGGCATTAGGAAATAAGGAGCAGAGAAACCAGCCAAGCCAAACCAGAGAACCTTCTAACCAACAGAAAGTGAAAAAATGTTCTTGGTTCAAGTCACTAAATTTGTAGTTGCTTGTTAGAGCAGCGATAGATAACTCAGGTATTAGTGAATGACACTAGGAAGCAGACTTTTCACCCACACCCTGGAAATCCTAGAGAAGGTCAAGGTCCTAAAGGGTGGACAAGCCCATTGAAACTAGAACACATTGTATTCAGGCAGGTGCGAAGAAATAGAACAGGCGAAGAAAGCCCAGGAAGTCTCGTTCTTCTCTGCAAATTTACCTGTCAGTCAGTGGTTATTCTTTCAAGAGGAGGAGAAACCCCAGAGGCCTAGGATAATGTTGACTAATATTCTTTCCTAGGAAGGAAACACCAGGAGTGGGGAAGAAGTTTCCTCTATTGAAATACAATTTAATTTCAATCTATGTGCATATTTTGAGGTTAAAAAAAACTGATCAATTTTTGAAATATACATAGATTATATATCTATCTGAAAAGGACTTTATTATCGATTACAAGTGAAAATAACATTTTGTATTGAAGCTTGAATTTCTTATTATCATTTATGCTGTATATGTTATTAAAAACCTAGAATTAAAAAAGAACAAGGTTAAAAACTAAGACAAATTATATCATTACATATGTAATGAAAATATTATTCTGCCTAGAGATTATCAAACTGAATTTTCAGAACTTTATATTTCTATTTATTGAAATATTATAGGAATAAGTTTTATTAACTATTTACTATATATGTTACCATTCAAAATTTCAAATTTTATGTCAACTCTAAATGAGTGTATATAGCTCATATCAAAGTTACAAATGGATCTAATTAATTTTACAATTAACCTATAATAACATGAAGAAAAATATGTGACCTTCATTAAATTTGTTCATTATTTAGTTTCAGATTATAGAAGAACTCCTTCTAGCTAATAAAGGCTTCAGTTCCAAATGTTGATGGTATAAAATAGTAATTAATTAGCACATGCAAATGAAATGCATTGACATAATACCGCAACTCATAACTTATACTGCTCTATAGGATTCTATTTCATGTGCAATATATAGGCCAGTATTTTACTATGATTTTCAAACAGATAAGATAAATACTATAATTAAATATTGAACAATGTTCTAAGCATGCTTTTTTCAGGAAAATACTTTTTTTCCCAGAAAAATGTATTCAGGTTTCCTGTTTTATTCTTTTTAATAGTCATGGGTGAGATAAAAGGAAACGCAGATATTTAAATAAAATACTAACAGTTCTTTTTTATGGATGCCACTAATGCCATATAAGAAAAATATGAGAGAATGATGTTTCTTACTAATAAAATAAGAGCGAATTTCTATCACTATCACAGATCGCTTATTAAGAACAAGGTTAAAACATGCATGTAAAACACTAGTCTAGGGGCGCCTGGGTGGCTCAGTGGGTTAAAGACTCTGCCTTCAGCTCAGGTCATGATCTCAGGGTCCTGGGATCGAGCTCCGCGCCAGGCTCTCTGCTCAGCGGGGAGCCTGCTTCCTCCTCTCTCTCTGCCTGCCTCTCTGCCTGCTTGTGATCTCTGTCTGTCCAATAAATAAATAAAATCTTAAAAAAAAATAGTCTAGATCTCTGATATTCAATATAGTAATATTAGTCCATGTGACTATTTCAATTCAAATTAATAAGAATTAAATAATATTTAAAAATCAGTTTGTCATTCATATTAGCCACATTTCAAGTACATGTGGTTAACAGTTACCATATTTGACAGCACAGGTATAGAGTATTTTCAGCATTGTTGAAATTGTGTTGAGTAATACTAGCCTGAATGCTGAAGACTCAAAACGCGTAAGACAAGAAGGCTTGCACTCAAAGATCTTGAAATAGAGTTTCAAATAAATACTATAGATAATGAACTGATCTGAGATGTCATTTTAAACCAAAATAACAGGGTGGAAGTGTGGTGGGCAGTTAGATTGTTGTGTGAGGCCTGGGTCCCACAGGAAGGGGGTGGGGAGGGAGGGCAGATGTGGGAGGGAGATGTCAGAGACCTACAGTTAGGCAGATCCTGCCCAGATGGCCAAGGGGATTCTAATAGAGAAGCCACAGGATGCACATTAGCATTAGATTTACCAAACCTTTCCCTCCAAAACTTTTCTTAGGGGATGGCAGGTAATAAGACAAAGAGCTTTACACAGGCACCCCATGACCTTCCTTGATGGCCGGCTATCAGGAAGGTGAGAAGCCAGACAGGACTCCTCAAGAAGCCAGATCAAACCAGATAGACCCAAGATGGTGGAGGCCATGACAGGAAACCCCTGACCAAATTAGGAAGAAAAGACCCTGCTTCCCACCCACCCTGGGATCAATTCTGTTCCGTCCACTTGAGTCTCTCTCAAGCTGCTCACTCATCCCTCTTGTGAGTGTCCTCAGTACTCTCTGCTTGCTCCTACTGCCTGGCCTCTTGCCTAAATTCTTTCCTGTGAGAAGACTAAGGACCAGTGCTGTACTGCTCCTGGCCCTAACAGAAGCATCAATAATATGTGGGATTAAATAGTCACAAAAACTTTATTTTCATTATATCAATCTGTGGAAAACCTTCCCTGTCTTCTTTTTTTATTATTGTTATGTTCAGTTAGCCACTGTATAGTACTCATTGGATTTTGATGTAGTGCTCAACAACTCATCAGTTATGCATAACACCCAGTGCTCATCACAACACATGCCCTCCTTAATACCCATCACCCTACTACCTCTTTCCCTCACCCCCCTCCCCTCTGAAACCTATACTTTGATTCCCAGTGTCCATAGTCTTTTATGATTCATCTCCCTCTTTGATTTCCCCCCCTTTAGATTTCCCTCCCTTCCCCTATGGTCCTCTGTGCTACTGTTTATGTTCCACGTAAGAGTGAAACCAAATGTTTATGTTCTATGTAAGATGAAACCATATGATAACTGTCTTTCTCTGCCTGACTTGCTTCTGTCTTCCTTTTTTGACCCTCAGTCACTCTCCTATCTTTGCCCCCTCAGGATACTTAATGTAATCTCTTCAACTACTTTAGGATTGAAAGAAAGAAAGAAGAGGGGAAAAATAGTAAGAAAGAAAGGGGGAAGGAAGGAGGGCTGAGAAAGAACTTCATGCAAATTCAGCTTCCTTGCTTGCCTCTATAGATGTTCTACAAAACAATGAATGTAGCACTGACATTAACTACCTGCTGAAATAGGGAGAAGGAAAAATACAAGAAGAACTGCAAACAAATATCTTAGTAAATATTTTCCACAAAGAAAAATAAAAGATGCTTCTTTGTTGTACTTACTACCTTCCTTGATTTTCAAGGCCTTCTTAGAGTGAAGAACTTTCTTTACAAAGAATGACAATAGTAGCATTTGTATCATTCTTAGTAATCTCCTCATAGAAATAATGACAAAGTATCACAGGAACATCAACAATGAATTAATGTAAATGCAAATCACCACAAATGAGACAGGCTTACAAGCAGAATGTCTTCCAACTGTTTACTCTTAACACTATGGGTGGAAAGAAAAAAAGCAATTGCAATCATATCTCTAGTGTCTGGTCTAGGTTTTAACATGATTGAAAGATTTCATGCATTGTGTCCTAAAGAGAAGGCAATCAAGAAAATAATTTTGTATGCTATATATGCACAAATGTCACCATATTAATACTACTAAAGGCACAAACTGCAATTATTTTTTCCTTTTCCAACTCCTCATGCATTTAGTATTTCTTCCTTAATAAAATAAATAATTTTAAAGAAAACAAAGTAACATAATGATTGAAAATTATCTTTTAGTATAAAAATTATCCTAATTTATACATTTAACAGCTAAAATTTACATGATCGTTTGAGAAGAAAATATTAAGAATCTATGTGGAACTGGTAAAATGATATGCAAATGAAGAAATATATTGGTATCATTGTGATGGAATCCATAATGAAGAATAGTAAGCAATTTAATGACGTATAAGTATCTCAAATGTGAATGTCTCTAAATCAATTCTTTGAATGAAGACTAAGGAATATAAAACCAAATGCTGATAGATTTAATCAAATAATAAACGAAAGCAAGCACAATAACTTCAATGATAAAAAATTACAGAATAGATTTTTCAACAGAAATAAAAACTAATGGCAATAACAATCTATTTTTACATGCTTATTCATTTGTGTTTTTCTTAGCCACTTAAGGCAGAGGAATAAGAAATTGTATTTTGTGGCATAATGGACATAAAATAAGTTTTCTGTGGTAGAACTGACTTCAGAAAAGTAAAAACAAAAATGTATTGTTCCTTGAATGTAAAATGTGAAATTTATTTTCAAGATAAAGAGAAAATATCATAACTATTTTATATCTCCTATAAGACTTTTGTGAAGGTCTAATTTCACAAAATAGCTGAACAAGATAGAGACATAGTAGGAAAAGATGACCTTGCATATCCTCAACTGACACATAAGATGATTTTTTTTATTATTTAGCAAAATGGATTTACAAAGAACGTGTATATGTGGCAGTGTCCTAATCCGATTGTGGGTAACTATAAGAACAAATACAAAGGTAAAGATGAAAAACATCCCAGAAGAGGATCAGCCCAGCTTCTGAGTGAAGCAGATGGTTTTTCAACACACATAACAAGAGATCTTGTGAGTGATCTTGTCCTGTCTTCACAACTACTTTCTTCTTTATTCAAACTATGCATTATAATGACAATTCAGATGTCTTTTCCTTTATCAATTTCTTCTGTTGTCATCACAAATAAATTCCAACCTAGGTTTCCTGCAAATTTCACAAAAGAATATACCTGATTGGTTGGTAACTCATCACCCAGTAAACAATGATCTACTACTTAATCTGTGCACATCATTGTTCACTAGCTGAGGCACAAATGACTTCCTTTTGATGGGTCATTGATTCTAAGCTAAACAACTACAGCAGGGTAAGGGGTTTAATTTATGGCTTATAAATAAAGACAGCTCAGAGAAGAGTTTCTTAAAAGGAAGTAGTACAAATAGCATTAAAGAATTCAGTTTCTGAAGTAAGGCAAAAATCAGGGCTGAGCCCATATTAGATCTGAGAATTCTTAGGTATGAGAATAATTAAAAGTAATTTTTTATCAGTCTCAATTTCCTCATCTGTTAAATGGGGACTTACCACAATATTTCCTGAATCTCTACCATAGGTTAGGTACTGTTCTGGTCACTTGGCAAATATCTTTCAAACACAAGTGACAAAAACAGCCCTCCCAGAGCTTACATTCTGATGTGAAAAATAAGGTACATATGGATTAAATAATAAAGAATATAGTAAATGATTAAATGTAATAGAAAAAGGAAAATGTGTATAGGCAGAGACAAGGATGAGAAGGATTGAGGGTGCTTGGTGGGGGTGTTGCAAAAATTAATAGGATGATCATGTCATATAGAAAGTGAGAGTTGAGCAAAGACTCGAAGAAAGTGAAGGACTTAACTCTATCAGCAGGAGGAACAGGAATGTCTGCAACTAGAGGCAAGCAATAGAGTTTGACATAATGGCCCAGAAGATTCCAACTTTCAAGAGTGTCAGCTATTTGGGGGCGCCTGGGTGGCTCAGTGGGTTAAGCCTCTGCCTTAGTCTCAGGTCATGATCTCAGGGTTTTGGGATTGAGCCCTGCATTAAGCCCTATGCTCAGTGGGGAGCCTGCTTAACCCCCTTCTCTCTCTGCCAGCCTCTCTGCCTACTTGTGATCTCTCTGTCAAATGAATAAATAAAATTTGGGGGAAAAAAAGAATATCAGTTATCTCAAAAGTAATTTCCATTTTGGGAGAATGCTTCTACTGTGCTGGTGTTCTAAGCACAAAACAACCTAGACTACTACTTTTTCCTCAGATACTCTTAGACTAAACAGCGGCCATTCATGCCCACATTCTTTTCTCCCTCCAATAAGCAATCTTTGCTCAGCAACAAAAAGGAACAAAAATGTTGTCTTCTTGATTAGGCCCCATGTCAAATGCTTTCTGCTTTCCATTTCATGAAGTTTTTCTTGATATGCAAACTACATATCCCTTTTTTCTTGTTGTTAATCCACCCATCCAATCATTAATTCCACATACAACATTGTGAAATGCCTGTTGTACAACTAAGTATATACTATTTATTGAAGGGACAAACATGAGTAAAAAGGGTACTTAACCTAGGAGTACTATTAAATAAATGAACAAACTCTTTTAAAAAAATACTTTAAAAAAAAGTCACAGGGGAAGAAAGAGAGAGAGGCAAACCAAGGAACAGCCTCTTGACTATAGAGAACAAATTGACATTTACCAGAAGGGATGTATTAAACAGGTGATGGGGATTAAGGAGGGCACTTGTGATGAGCACTGGGTGTTGTATGGAAGTGCTGAATCACTAAATTGTACACTTGAAATTAATATTACACTGTACGTTGACTAATTGGAATTTAAATAAAAACTTTAAAAAAATGCTTCCTTTTGTTTTGATAATTTCAATGCTAGAGATTTATCTTCCATAAAAAGAAAAAAAAATGAACTCTCCATGTTCACCACAGCAATATTTATAATAGTTTCTCTCTCCTGAAAATTTAACAATATGTAAAGATAATTAAAATTACTGTTTAATTACTGGAATGTTCTTTAATGTAAATATGTCATACCCAAATGTTAACATAGAATGTAATTTTTTTTTATTAATTTATTTATTTGACAGACAGATCACAAGTAGGCAGAGAGGCAGGCAGAGAGAGGAGGAAGCAGGCTCCCTGCTGAGCAGAGAGCCTGATGTGGGGCTCGATCCCAGGACCCTGAGACCATGACCTGAGCCGAAGGCAGAGGCTTTAACCTACTGAGCCACCCAGGCACCCCAACATAGAATGTAATTTTGTCTTAACTAACAATTTATGTAATAGTCTATACAGATTGATACCATTTTTGCCAATACAAAGTCCGTTTTCTGCATGTTTTTGTGTCTGTCTGTACACCTGGCATTAAATATTTGTTCATTATAGAATACACACCAGAGTATTTACTGTGGCTAGCTCTGGGGAGTGAGATTTCCAGTGATGATGGAGAAATACTTTCATTTAACATTGTAACATTTTCCACTGTGAATTATTTTATTTACAATTAACATTCATCATTTTGTAATGAATCCCAATCTGCAAAAATATAAACAATATAAAATAATACAGAAATGATAAGCTGTTTGACTTTGCCATTTAGAAAATCAATTTTAAGCTCTCCTATCTTCTCATTCAGTGAAATACATATGCAAAACAATACTCCCAGATAAAAAAGGAGTCAACCTAATAAATTTTAGAATTGTCATGTTATAATAAATTATTTTTTAATTGAAAAATTCTCTACTTCAGTGTGAAAGTCTAGTATAGCAATTCTTTCCCTTCACTGGTTTCCTTTTTCTATCTTTATAAAGCCCAAGCAAGGTAGAAATGTTCAAAGGGAAGACTTGAAGACTTATTTCATTTCAGACTTGACGATCCGCCATCAGAGCATCAGATTTCACAGGAGTTATAATTCCCTATAGCATTTGGTTCAAGCTAAAGGGCCCTTTCTAGTTCTGATAATATCAAAATGCAGACTACCTGCCTACTTTAAACCAGACTTATCCATGTGAAGTTACACCTTGACAGCCGTTTCAGACATTTCTCCCCTCACCGATGGCTAAAATTCAAACTGCCAAGGAGAATCTCTCATTGTACTCTGACACACAACATGTTGATTTTTCTGCTTCACTAGTAAATGAAAATGAAATTACCCAGAGGGTTTCCCAGTCCGAATGGCATTCTGTCATTCCTGACACTAGAAATTCTGTCTTCCTGCTGCAAAGTACTGTAGGGATATTCTGTGTGAGTTCCTAGGAGCATACAAAATGACTTGAAATGGGAACCAAAAAATCTTCACCTTGTCTAAGGGTTTGGTCGGCTTAAAAAATCCTTTACAAGACAAGGAAATTTAATTCTGTATTTTAAAATTTAAATATGTGGAAATGAAAAAATCATGACAGGTATTGTAATTATTCCAGGTATTTTACGGAAAAAACATGTTCAAGTCAATGAAAATACCAGCTGGAAATACTTTTCCTCTGAAAGATTATTTAGATCTTTTGACAAAGCATCAAAACAGTTTAGATTTTCTCCATTTCGTACAGGTAGACAGTGTTTAAACACTATACTTATATTTTGAGATACTTTTTGAAATTATTTAATATCCAGTTAAGATCATTAAGATAGTAAGATAAAAGAAAGCATTATCTATGATAGTGAGAAGTATAAACATATCACTAAATAGTGGCCATAATTTATAAAGTCCGCCTTTATGTCATTTTAAGTGCTCTATGTGTTACCTGAGGGTCTCCTAATTTCAGTCTCAAAACATCTCTATACGTGTAGCAGGAGCTATTTTGAATCTGAGGTACAGAAAGTGTCAAGTGATTTGCCCCATATCATACAGCTGAAGTACTAGAATCAAGTGTTGTATGAATCAATTCAAGACTTGAATGCAAGCAGTCTGACTCCAGAACCCAACTCTGATGTCAACGTGTACCTAATACACAAAGTGCTGACACTGGAATTCCTGAGGCAAAGCCATGGGTGCAAAGGAACGCGGAAGCTCCAACGGACTGTCCACGGAAGTGAGAACCCCTGGAGGCAAGCGTGTGAATGGCTAAGGTGTGGGACTTCACTGGAGAGTTCTGCAAGGATCTTCAGATAACTGCCAGTGACCCCAGTGAGTTCTCCCTTGTATCTAGGGATACGGTTTCCTCTAAGTTTGGGGCTTTATAGTAACAATATAACATGGAATTACAGTAAAATGGATTTCTACCAACTCCCTAAGTGAAATATCTCATAAAATGTCAGGGCTCCCCTTTTTCATCTTTTATATATTGAATAATCATTACAATAACCATGCATATTGCTCCCCCCCATTCACTGACAAAATACATCATAAAGAAAAACTACACAGCAGCTGGTAATTCTACATCTGAAATATGTGTAATATTCTTGGATCAAATACTTGGGGAATTCTCATGGGCTGAAGCACAGAAAGTTAGAATTATCCCTTAGATTTTTAAACTACTTTAAAATGATCTACCTACCACCAACAGCTGGTTCCCAATGTGCCTGCCAGTTTCAATGAAAACTTTCATCAACAGCCGGCCTTGCCTAGTAAGCCTATTGCTTTTATATTCAAATCTGCAGCAGAAAAAGTCATTTAAAAGCTCAGGGCTAAAATGGGTGTGTTTTGTAAATAAACTGGAAGACTGATGGTCATCCTAGCCCCCATCCTGTGTCTGTTTCCTCTAAGAAATCCCTTTCTTTTATCTTTAACATTTCAGTTACCTTCTATCTCATATCTTCTCTCCTACCGATGTACTCCCATTCTTTCCCATTTCTTGCTTCTACCTCTAACAACTAACCTTCCTCCTCTTTTCCTCTTTTTATTTCCAGCTCTTTGCTTTCACTGTCACTGTAATATGGTTTTCATTCATACTGCTAAATTTGTTATACTCAAAAATTCATAAATTATCTCCTCGTTGCAAACAGATCATTCTCTTCTTGAACAATTCCTTCATTGGCTTCCAGGAAACTACACAATTTTGATCATCCTATATAGCTCTGATAATTCTCCTCAGTTTCTCATGTTGTTTCACCTTTCTTCAACTACTCTGTGAATGTTGCTGACATTAGGTTTCCTTTATTTCTTAAGGCTTTTTTCTTCCACTCAATGGTTTTAACTCATATCTGTATGGCGATGCCTGCCAAAGACCTTTATGGCCTAAATGTCTCCCCAGAAATCCAGACCCATATTCCCCCATGCATACTATACATCTCATTTGGATATCCCATACACACCTTAAATTTAGCATACCTGAACTTAAAATCTATCACTAAATCTCTGTTTCCTTCATGAGTCATGCTCCCCCTCACAAGCCTGCCGCTTTGCCTGCTTTGGCCATTTCAGTTAATGACGTTACTACTCACCCAGCCACTCAGGCTAGAAATTATAAAGCCAGGTTTGATTTTACATCCTTAATATCCTTCCTCACCAATTACACTTCCAATCAGTCTAAACATTTTTACTCTGGTACTTGGGAGAAAAAATGTTTGTCTTTCTATTGGTATTTTATCCCCTCCAAATAAACTGAAACCATTTCCTAAAAATTATTACCTCGTTACTGCATTGTATTACTACCAAGAAAGGTAGTACATTTCCAAATCATAAATACCCTGTATTTAGAATATTTTGATGATTCTTCTTCATGTAGAAGACAAAATCTAAAGTCTAGACTTTTTAGGCACCTCATTCAAAATGATTCATAATCTGTCCCCACATGCATTTTCAGTTTTATCTACTGTAATTCTCTCCCACATTTTTAAAATGAAGCTTTTTTTAACTTTGAGACAACAGGTTCACATGCAGTTATAAGAAATAATCCGAGATCATCTATACTCTAGATTTTTCCTCAGTGGTAGCATCTTGCAAATTATAGTACCTCATCACAACCAGGATATTAACACTGATGCAGTCAAGACATGGTATGTTTCCACTGACATAAAGACACCTCATGTGGCCTTTACACAGCCCCATACAGGTTGCTCCCATCTCCCTAATCTCCTTAACCCTAGCAACGACTATTCTGTTCTCCATTTCTATAGTGTTGTCATTTCAAGGATGCTGTTGTATAAATGGAGTCATACATTTATGGAACCTTTTGGCATTTGTTTTCTGCATTTGGCATAATTCTTGGGAGACTCATTTAAGTTGTTGCATGTTTAAATTATTCCCTCTTATTGTTTAGTAGTGTCCTATGTTAGGGAGGTACCACAGTTGATTTACTATTCACCCACTGAAAGACATCTGGGCAATTTCAAGTTTTTTGACTATTACAGATAAAACAGCTATAAACATTCATGTACAGATCTGTGTGAACATGAGTCTTTATTCTTCTGAGATAAAAACCTAGTAATGCAACAGCAGGACTGTATGTTAGTGGCCGTTCCAGACTGGCTGTACCATTTTACATTCTACTAGCAATGCACGGGTGACCTAGTTTCTCCACAATCTCACCACCATTTGGTTTTGTCCTTATTTTCTATTTTAACCATTCTAATAGGTGTGTAGTGATAACTCATTGTGCTTTTAATTTTCCCTTCCCTAATGGCTAATGATGGACATCTCTTCATGTGCTTGTCATTTATATATCTCCTTCAGTGAAATCTCTCTTCATGACTTTCGCCCATATTTTAGTTAGATTGCTTGATCTTTTTACTGATGCATTTTGAAACTTTAAAAATATTTTCTAGGTACTAGTTCTGTGTAGCTCTGTGTCATAATTAAGCTTTATAAATATTTTCTCCCAGTCAGTAGTTTGTCCTTACAAGCTCTTAATAGGGCCTTTCACAAAGCAAATTTTTTTTTTTTAATTTTGATAAAGTTAAATTCATTTTGTTTTCCTTTAGTGAATATTGCTTTGGCTTTTTGCCTAAGAACTTTTTGCCTTGCCTGAGATCCTGGAGATTTTTTCCTATATTCCTTTTTTTTTTTTTTTTTAAGATTTTATTTATTTGACAGATAGAGATCACAAGCAGGTAGAGAGGCAGTGGGGGGGGGGGGGACAGGCTCCCCGCCAAGCGGAGAGCGCAATGTGGGGCTTGATCCCAGGCCCCTGAGATCATGACCTGAGCCAAAGGCAGAGGCTTTAACCCACTGAGCCACCCATGTGCCCCCCTATATTACTTTTCTACAACTTTTATGGTTTTGCATTTTACATTAAGTCTGTGAGTCATGTTGGATTAGTTTATATTGGGTATGAGACTTAGACTGAAGTTTATTTTTCCATCAACTGATGTCTACTTGCTTCAGCATCGTTTGTTGAACGGGCTCTGCTCTCTTCACTCCACTGAATTGTCTTTGACCTTTGTCACTAATCAGTTGGGTGTACTCGTGTAAGTCTCATTCTAGATTTTCCTTTCTGCTTCACTGATCTTCATGTCTCTCTCTTTGCTAATACAGCACAGTTTTAATTACCTATATAGTCTTGAAAACAAGACTTCTTGGTTGTTGGCTTCTTCAGCTCTAAATGAGAGATATATATGGCAAAAAGAATACTCAAGGAACTTACAATTGTATTATTGCTTTGGAACTGACGTTCCTAGCCAGTTGGCCTTCTTATCTACACCTTTGAAAATCTTCTTAGGTTTGATTCATATATAATGACCAGGAGTTTTAGTTGTACTTAGTGGAAAGAATACTCTTTCATCTGTTTCATCCTTACCCAAACACCCTAGGTTCTCATACACTTTTTTGCTTTTGTCTACTTCCATGAACATTAATCAGTTTGCTTCTTCCGATTAATTGTACAGATTATGAAAATAACACTCCAAGAAATTAAGTAAGCTATGGAGTTAGAAATAGGCATACTATGGAGCTGAACACAGAACAATAGGACTATAAGCTGATTTTCCTCCATAATGTGCTCACACCCCATGTTTGCAAGAGACTCTAGGTCTCACCTCATGCTTTGAATAAACTTCAAAGATACACTGGTATGACTGAAACTTTCCCAGCTGACAGTTTTGAGCCTTGAGGTATATCATTAGTCATTTAACTTCTCTCTCTGTTTCCTCCTCTGTAAAATAATAATAGGGATAATGATATCCATTTTGCAGGTTTGTCTTGTGAGTACTAATAATAAACATAAATCACATATTACAATGCCTATCCCAGAGTAGTTTTTCAATATATGGTAGATATCGTTAACACTGCTACTACCTACAGAGTAAAAAGAATAAAATGTATATGACAGAAAACCTTAAAGATCTAGGAGACTTATGCACTTAATAGGAGCCCGTGTTAATTCCAGACACTCAACATTGTTTCCCAGTTCTAAAATATTCAGCTGAGAGCATACACCTGAGCAGATTATTTATATATCTATTACTGATGCATTATGGTTATTTATGTGTTCACTTCCCTCATATGTTACACACTTATCACAGAAGAGAACAATTCCATGACTATCTGTGAATCTCCCTGAGGGTCTCACAGATGGAGGATGATTAATTAATAACTATCATGTTAAACTGAATTGATATTTTGACCATCTACTCTTCATCTTTACACTTTATAAAATTACAATCTGACACTACACTGACTAGGATATTGAATACACTTGAGTTCAAGAGAAAGTGCTGAAAAGATATACTCTGCCATAGACTAAAGTTCCTGATTAAAAGTCAGAACACAAACTAATTTAATAGTATAATTAGTTCTGGAAACGAATAACTACTTATAAACAACACTAGCGTTACCAGATCCCTTACGAATATTAATCTTTGGGTTTTGGAAGCAAGATATTTGAATTCTTGAAATTACTGAGAATTCCTGAAATTTTATATGTATACACACACACGCACACATTCAGTGTTTAGTTATTTGCTATAGGAGATAGCAATATATACAATTCTTGTATCCTATAGCAAATAATTAAATACTGAAAAATGCAAGAAAACATTATGGGCTATTATTTGAAAAATAGAGCATTAGGACCTACTGTAAGTTTAACCACACTATGTGAAATCAATTATGTGTTTAATTGTTAAATGCTTATTTTGCTTCCAAACTGATTTTTTTGGAATAGTCTCATGTGATCTATGTAAAATATGTTATGTAAAATACACAAAATTTACACATGAATTAATTAATATTTATTTTATTTCCAGACTGACTGATCATTAGCAGCTGATAGGCCCCAGAACACAAACTTAGAACAGGCAAGAGTTACAAGTAAGACTGATGGATGAGAATAGATCTTGACTAAATCTCCATTTCATATTCTTGATATTGTTGACTTTAACCTGTGCTCTATATGCTGACATTCCTCGATTTTACTTTCAACTTGACTTACGTTCATTCCTTTTAAACAGTAACATGTTTATGTTGATGGTTTAGATTTACTTTCCACAAGAGGGTTATAATACATTCTCTTTTTTTTATATTACATTTTATAATACATTCTTTTTATTTCTTAACCAACAATTATTTGAGATTCATAAAATTATATACATTTCTCAAATAATGCCAGTAAAGAATTTCCTAAAGAAAACACTAAACAACCATCTGGGAACAACACTCAATATATTTCCAATTATGCAACATAATTTAGATATACTGTAAATTTTCTTTCAAGAAGTATTATAAATTACTATTTTGAAAAATTAACAATTGTTTTCATAAATGTGGACACCCTTGCTGACATATCTCAAAATACGCATTCATTTAGGATCTGAAGATGAGCAGCAATTCTTTTATTCTTTTATTCATTCATTCATTCATTCAAAATATACCAGGTGGCCTGGGTGCCTCAGTCAGCTAAGCATCTAACTGTTGATGTCAGTTAAGGTCATGATCTCATGGTTGTGGGATCAAGCCCCATGTCAGGTTCTGCCCTCAGCAGAGATTCTGTTGTTCCTATCCATCTGTTCCTCCCCCGACTCTCACGTTCTCTCTCAAATAAATAAATACAGTCTTTAAAAAATGTATACCAGTTACAATAAGATTTTGTAGGGTTGTTTTTCTGAAGTCTTACTTCAAAGAAAAATAATTTGCACTCATACAATATTAAGGGAGAATAAAAGTATGAAATTTTGAAGTAGCGTACTTGACTATTACCTCCTATAAATGGTCTAAAGTCACCAACATTTGTTAGATTTCAGTTTTTCTCAACTGTAAATGAGGAGTTGGAATGATTTTTAAACTATGTCCTGTTTCAAAATCATTTGAGTTAATAAATTAGTGATTAAAAATAAGTGACTAAGCATTTAGGTATCATAAAATACTAATAAAATATTCACCTTTAGTATTTCTTCTCCATGTCAATAATGTATCTTTTAGAATATGAGACAAGCTCCTTAAGGCAGAGTTTATAAAACATATATGCTATATCCAACAGGGAATCCTCCAAATCAATATCTTTTTTTTTAAAGATTGTATTTATTTATCTTTTTAAGATTGTATTTATTTATTTATTTTAGAGAAGGAGAGTGCACACGAGGAGGAAGAGAATCTCAAGCAGAGCAGACTTTCCTGCTGAGTACAGAGCCTGATATGGGGTTCAATTCCATGACCATGAGATCATGATCTGAGCCAAAAACAAGAGTCAGACACTTAACCGAGCCACCCAGGCTTCCCTCAAGCTTAATATTTTTGATGAATATGATGACACCATCAAAGACACTAATTAGTGCCCTATTTTACAGAAAAAATAATGAGTCATGAATCAGTAGATAGAAGATCTGGGAGGTAAACTACTGAATCCTCAAACTTGTGGTACAATATACAAAAATTCATACCCCTAACATAAATGACAGGACAAAAACAAGGACAAATCCAGTAACTATGTACATGAAACATGAACATAATCACTTAATAGCCTTATTAAGTTACATGCCTAAATGGCTAATGAGATATTAAAGTGAATGGACCAATTGAAGAAAAATAGGGTTGCTCAGGGAAAACTTCACAGAGGAGGTGATATATAAGTGGTGTTTAAAGGAAGTCAAGGTTATGAATGTACAGACATGTAGCTACTAACGATCAAAAATTATACATGCGCAGAAGTGAGAAAGAGAGAGGGATGTTGAACCCTGGCTGTAACAGAGTATCTCAACAGCATTTCATTTGTTTGGAGCTAACAAGAGTCTGTACTGGGTGGAGGATGATGACATTAAAATGCATCCCAAGTAAGTTAAACATAGGCTCCATAATCATCATGCTCCTCCAAGAACTTTCAAGAATGCAGAGCAAGTGATATTAAAAGTCAAGCTATGCAGATTATAAATGAGATTTTAAAATGTAAAAGTTCTTGAGAAAGAACCATAAATCAAAGTACCTACTAAATGTGACTAATAAATGGTAATTGCATCTATTTCTTTAAAAATGTTTTGTGAGAAATGTAATTCACTAAAAATAAGTACTTAAATAAAACTTTTTTTTTCCAATACAAATCATTCAAGCATCATATGGGGGAGATAGGGGAAGCCAAATACTTATTTTCCTCAAAATGATAGAAATGCCCAGGAGTAAATAGATATCAGAAAGAAATTCTATAAATATAAAGCAGCAATAAGAGCAGATGCTACTATAGCACCAGATACAAACACAAAATACTTCTTTTCTCTTTTCTACTTATGTCGTAAAAAAATAATAGGCATGTAAATATACCTATTTTAAACTGGAATTTAATTGCTTTTAACTCAAGTTCTTCACTCTACCAGCATAAACGTTAGGATTTTTACTACACCTCCTTGGCATGAACTGATTATGTACAAGAAAACACACTACCAAACGCTATTAACATATTTTCTTTTTCTTTTCAATTTATCATTTTATTAGTAACCTCAGTTTAATGATGAAGAGCACCACTGATTTACTCTATAAGCTTCAATCAGGATGCACTTTTTAAAAAATGCTTAATGTGCTAATTTTTATACCATTACCCAGAATGCTTTGTCAGCCCTCAATGACATCTTGTTACAGCTAGCATCTATGTTATTGCTAAGTAACAGAGTGTCTTTTAGTCTGTAAAGAGCACTTTAGAAATTAAGAAACCAGAGGCACAAAGAACATTTTGAGGATTTAAACATCTTTAGAGAGAAGAAATTATGTCTGCTTGGAATTACAGAAGGAAGAAATATGACCATGATTAAAAGGGAATTTTGCCCCCTTTCAGTAGGACCAAAAGCTATATAGTTCAAGAGAAGCTATGTGTAGTGTGAGGGATTAAAACTAGACGGTAAATATTTTACTTGAAATAATGCTGAAAATGTCTTCTATGAAATTCTCTCGTCTTATACAATATAATAGCTTGATCTAAGTTCCTCCGACACAGTGTGTTTGCATCTTCCTGCAGAATCACAGCTCAAGGAGAAATCTGTAAATTTTAAAGGACACAGATGTGTGTTGCTTCCTCTCATTCCTTCAGTTCTCTAGAGCTTTGGTCTGAGTCTACCCAGGTTGTGTTTTTTCATAAAAAAAAAAAATAATAATAAAATTTTAAAAAATCAAACACAAAAATACAGAGACTTCTTTACACATATACTTTTTAAAACAAATATTTAAGAGCATGCATAAAAATCAAGTAATTATATAGTTTAATTTCTATGTTCAAGAAATTTTAAATCTGGACAGGATTGCAACGCATACAAAGTATTATTTGAATGAATGTGTTTTAAATGGGAGGGGAGTCGTGAGATACCCCGGTGAAGGTGTTTTATCTGGTTGGCTGGACGGGTGGTCTGGTTGCAGGAGAAAGAGGATCAGTTGCTAAGAATTTTAACTTTTTCAAGAAAAGGGACTTCCTAAGGGAATTCTGAAACGTACTATAGCCATCCATTTTCCAAAGAAAACAAGTGACACTTGAGGGCAAGAGTAGTGGCTCATCAACTCATTTTTGTTGACAATCTGAAAGGAGAACCTGCAAGACTCCTGGGAGAGGGAGAGGAGGAGGAAAATCCTAGGAGGTGGGAAAACTCTACAAGTCTATTCTCTATACAGGTTGAAGTAAAGACTGTTCATGCAGGTGCTCAGGCAAACAAACGAACAAAGAACAAGTCCAGAAATACATGCTAGACAAATCTCAACCAAGTTAAACTGCTATAGGATTTTCCCTCAAAGTCAAAAGGGAAGATGGGAAATTTCTCTGCTCCGTCTTCCCAATCACTCAAAAAAGGATGCTAGGGAATTAGAAGTCCTGATTTATGGGGACAGACTAGAGCACTGAGCAACTGAGCTGCCTGAAGAGGAGACCACACATATAAGTACCGCAGGGCTTTGAAAGGGACTTCCATGTGAGTGAGAGGATTCAACCCAAGAGTTACATGGAGGAGAGATGTTTCTTGATGTACAGGATTTAAATGGACAGAGTGACAGTTTACATCCTAGCAAAAGTGCTCCTACAACTTTCCTTAAAACACTCCACAATCACCAAACCTCTTGAGAGAACTGCTTATCAAATCTCCTCAGGAGAACTTTCCTCTTCTATGAGAATTTTTGGTATGTTAAACTTGACAGAAAAGGATAGCAGAAGTGATTCTGAGAATTCTTCTATGTACGTCTCTTAACTGTAATTAGTCTAACTTTGCTGAGCAGCCAATTTTGTTTTCTAGTATAACAACCACATGCAAGGGCTGATAAGGTATATTTATTATTTTTTTCTAGTTTATGCTTTCACTGTGACACTTTTCACTAATTAATTCACTAAATTATATTCGCCAAATGATTCCTCAGCCCCTAATCTTTAGCAGTCATAGGCACCCATCTTAGCATACAAAGATGGAAAGGGCACGATTCCCCCTAATGAGTGGAGTGAGGTTGCCCAAGAGGGAAAGGGGATAGGGCTTTGGAGATTATATTGAAGGAGGGCTAACAATACCAGAGGCTCCAATACTATTTCTTATTTGGTATGAAAAGTGCTTCACTGATGGTTTCATTTTGCAAATTCATTTGAAGATTTTTTTTTTCATTCTTCTGGATCACAGAAAGCAAGGGTTCTCTGTTCTTCATAGAAGAATCTTGGTTGGATACAATTTTATATTCACTGTTTCACTGTTTTGATAATATGATCTCAGTTCCTGAGTGCTATATGCTGAAAATCATGGGCCACGTTGATGCCTGTCTGAAGCTATCATCATGATAGCAAAACTCACTATACTTCTCAAGTTACAGAATACTGGTATTAGTCCAGAGATACATCAAAATGATTACTCACTTTTACCGTATAAAAGTATGTCAGACCTTTAGCTAAACTCTTTAATTGAGATTTTTGGGGTACTCATTGGTAAAATTAGAAGAGCAAGGAAATTTAGTAAGAACACTTAATCAATATGTAAACAAAAACATAATGTTGAATTTTCATAAAGTCAAAACTTGTTAAATTTTGCAAAAGTCCCAAAACTGCCTTGTTGAAATAGAATACAGAAAAATAAGCATTGGTCCTTGGGAGTAGGAAGTTGACCAAGGAATTACTCAAAATCATTGCTATAACAAAGTTAGCAATGCTAAACCCAAGCAAAGAAGTAGACAATGTTACTATTGATTATTTCAACTGAATATTTATCGTTAAATGTGACTTTTATAATGCATTAATCATACTAAATTTTGACAGTACTTTTCATGAAAATCACCTCTTCACAACTAAAATATATATTTTTCAGAATTTTTTGTAATTCTAAAGGAAATTTTGAATATTTGCAAAATGCACACTGTCTGTAATAAAGTGTGTAATAAAACCAAATAACTAATAAGGAACACCTACAAATTAAAGCACAAAGCAACTTCTAAGTGCACTTCTTACAGTATATACCTTAATCATTAACCAAATTTGTCAAATCTCATCTTTGCAACTGTCATTTGTTTAGAATATGTCAAAAACTGATCTGAGATCTGTGATATAAGGTTTAATCACAGTAGCTCAAAGTAACAGCTAGCATTTATTACACTGTCACACTATGCCATTACAATGCCACCTGGGTAGACATTTCTTATGTGTCATGTCAATGCACCCTCACAGCTACTCCATGAGCCACGTATAAAACTCATTATAAGAATAATTAAATCAAAGTTTCATAGATTAAGAAACTGTTTAACAAGACTTAGCTGGCAAGTATCACAGCTTTGATTGAAATTTAGTCCTCCATGAACCTAAACTTCATTTTCTTTGACTGTAACAGTATAAACAGACCTTCACTTCATTAGTTTAAAATAATCATCAATGAAGATGAATTACCATAGAAAAATCGCCAATAATTTAAAAATAATGTGTATTATGTATTTATGTGTGTGCATATTAACTATTATATATGTACATATGCATTCTTTAATTTTTTCTCTAGGTTATTTGGCATTAATGCAATTATCTCAAGTAAAATTTTCACTTACCTTTCAGGTTTCTGTCCCCCAGATTCCAAATACAATTTCACAGTTCTTAAGAAATGGCAATTTTGATCATAGTGGAAACTTAAAACTGAAGTCTGGGTTTATATACAATGTTGTAAATATGTGTCTCATCTTGTCAAAACAATATATGTTCCATGGCAATATAAAAAAAGCAACATATTTTAATCATGTCACTATATTAAGGTCTCTTGTGTGTCTATAATTCTGATGTCCACAAATGTTTAAATTCTCTAAAAGAAAAATATGACTCTTATCTCTTTTGTGCTTATAACTGAAAATATTTCTACTTTGATTTCTTATACTGTGACTCTTGCTTTAGAAATGTAGGAAATGTGGTGAAAATAATGGAAATGATTGGCCTTCTTATTGAAAGCTTAACTATAAAATGTTCCTCATCTATAAAAGTTCCTTATCTATAAAATGGGTATCATCTCCATCTTTCATAAAACAATGTATGTGGGTTCTTATTTCTTATATTTCTTATTTTAATTGTTACAGGGATCCAACAAATTCACATCTATTTGTTGCTCACTTTGCCACATATATAGATATGTTTTTATAGGAACTTTGAGAATGAGTATTGAAATCTAAAGTTTCTGTTTTAAGACTGTTAATACAAGCTTTGTTAGGGCTACAGACATTTGAGAAACACTGTGGAAATAAGTAAATTTGTCCCTCTAATCCTAGACTATTAAGATGTTGTAAGAGTAAACCACAAAAGACTTTATGATAGAAAAATAAAAATAAAAAGCATAATCATTTTATTGTAGTATTTCTAAAGCAACATAATTGTTAACCCAAATATGACATGACATGACATGACATTAAAAACATTAAGAGAATTTCAAGCAAGGAACTAAGAAATTAGAGATCACTCAAATATAACTTTTGAAACCCAGCTGGGTATTGCAAAATTGATGTGTAATTTGGTATCAGTCAGCCACATGATTTCCAGCCATCTGGCTCTACCTTTCCCTCTGTCTGGGATTCTCTGTGATCATAGGCTCTGCCCTCCCTTTGACATTTCACAGTAAGCAATCAACATTTTGAAAAGTATTCTGAAGTCATAAAGCATGAACTCTAAGAAAAGATAAGTCTGGGTATCAGAATGAAGAGGAGCTAGAAAGTACCATTTAGGAAATTAACGTTGGATTCTTTTCCCATAATTCATATTTGCAATCAATCAATCAATCAGTTCCAGCTATAATTGGAACAAGTACTTTCTTTCTCTCCTTTCTCTCCAGCCTAAGGAAGAGAAGAGTCTTTCACTAAAAATTTAGTACTTGCAAATGGAAATAGGAAACCATAGTCAGATCTTGTTATAATAAAAGAATTGGTGAGTAACATCATATGGCTCAGCATAGACCCAAATCTTATCCTACGTCAGCCAAAGGAGCACAATCTGAAAGTGACATGATGCCCAATAATGAAGCACTAACTGCATTGAAGAAAGGGAGTCTGGAAAGTTATGGGGTGATTAGGAAAATAGTTCTCTCACTGTTAGAGAGCTCAGAGTTTAGGTGGTACTCTGTTTAGGAATTAATATCTGCATTGTCCTGGATTAGAGGGGTGTGTGTATGTGTGCGTGTGTGTACATGAATCTTATTTAAGTTATGAACTCAGAAAAGGGAAATCACAAACACATGTCTGCAACTATCTCTGATGAAATAACCAAGAAAGAACATGAATTGAGAATGCCTAGCCCACTAATGGACTGCTCTGAGGACTACCTACAGAACTTCTAACTGAAGCCACACACATGCTTTATAGGTTAGAGATGTCAAACTGTGGAAGTGCCTTTCTAGAGAAGTGGGGATGCCAACTACGTAGGTGGTGTTAGGTTTTCCCAAAAGTTGAATCTAGACTGTACATTCAAGTTTGGAGGAAGAAGATATTTTCAACTGATACACAAAAACTTGAAACAGACAATTATTAAATTAAGGAACTGGACATATAAGGGGGGATTCCCTTTAGAGGAACACTAGGGAAAGATTTATCTTGTTATTATGTTTCCTTCGTACTGTGTGAAAAGTCTTACTTAGCATAAAGTTCTAAATTGTATTCCCTATGTTCATTGATTATCCAAACACTTACTCAACTCTGTTGTCCTCTTTAGAACAGAGATAAAGATGAACAAAGAGATGAAGAGATTGAGAGGACCACAGCATACTGAAGCCGCCTCTGCTCTCTGTTTAATAGAAACATCATCCAAGTGATGGCACAGTGTCCAAGACCTCAGATGCTAAACATCACCAAAGTCAGTGTCAGTCACATTGCAGTTGGAGGACTTGGGAAAGTGCATGATACCAGAGCAGACACAGCCAAGGAAGAAAGGTACAACATCTTTTATCAAAATCTACTGTAGGGCATGAGGAGGCCTGTGAAGACCATTTAACTTCTCTGAGCCTTATTTTTGCCATCTGTCCAAGGGGAATAAAATGAATGTTTTGCCTTGCTCTTAGGCTTACAACAATGTGAAATAATAAATGAAAAAAGTTCTATAAATCAGGATAATCCCTATAATACAAGACATAATTATAAAAAATAAACGCAAAAATAGTGGCAGAGTTCTTTATTCATAAACCTAGCAAGACTCTAATACTCTATTTACTACTGGAACCACAGTGCCACCTACAGACTACATACCAGAATTATGGAGCAGTGACGCTTTTTTCTTGACTGTCTATATTGCATCAACACAGGAGGATATTTTACTGGCAATACTCCCTCACGGAGTACTCTGTAGTGGTTCCAGAATTAAATTTAGTTTAGAATGTAAACCTTTCATAAAAGAGTTCAGAAATATTTCAGCCTAAAAGCAAAGCAAATGTGCCCAGGAATCAGAATATATATAGCATTTATATAACAACTTTACATTATATTGCTCTCAAAATTATTGACTCTTTCAGGAAGTTTAGATAACTGGATCCTTATTAATTGAATGCATATGTTCTACGCTAATAAAAACCTACCAGAAAATATTTTTATGTATGCACAAAATTAAGGAACTAGAGGATCCTTATTTCACACGTTGTTAATAAACGACTTTGTGTCTTTAGTTAGTATTCACCAAGGACAAACTTTGTTCAAGTCCTCATATGTAAGAGTGACAAGATCAGAAAAAATAAAGATCAGTCTAACTGTAAATTCAATGACATAATAAATGAAACACATATATTATAGTTAAAGACAAAAACCCAACTAGAAAAATGCAAAGAACAAAAACACATATATTGTAGTTAAAGACAAAACCCAACTAGAAAAATACAAAGAACTAAACCATTCCTTGTAATTCTGCTTAATTCCTTAAGTAAGGGATCCTACCTTTGTTATATCCTTCAGTGACACATTTTTATTTCTGGTCCCACGTGTCTTCTGTCATTGGACCCTACAAAAGCAGGGACAGAATATATGTTATTAGGCTTAAGATCATAGGTAAATAGGAGCCCTTGTCAAAATTTATAATAAATCCTTAAATAATGCAACAAAAAAATTAATGTCTAGACCTCCCTCAAAAGGAGTCTCCCTAGTACACATATTAGTCTAGGCAAGCTGATGAGAAGCAGAAGTTTTATGTAAAGTAAGGGGCTGGGGGCAAATTTCTTATTTAGTAATTGGTGTGCACTGTACTTTTCCTTGGTACATGATTCTCTCCTTTCAGAATGTCAAGTGTTCAGCTACAGATAGGCAATTTATAAGGAAAGCTGATGTTCAGAGGTTTAGATTCCATCCATTTCTGTTTTTTTTCCAAACACATGACAAACTTGTATAGTAGGCTTGCAATAAGTATTTCTTTAATAAATAAATAGTGTAAAACTTATAAATCAACTATGTCTCTAGGATAATAGATACGCATGTGTCTTGAACAGCATATGATAATGCTAAATGCACAGATAATACATGTTATATACTTAAAGTTATTCTCATATTAGAATATTACAGAAGAATTTATAAGGCTAAAAATTCTCAAGTAGCTAATATAGTTGAGTCCTAGCTAATACATTTTCATAAAAAGATGCAATCATGTTATAAAACATTTTAAGATGTCAAGGTTAAAAATTCTTAGTAGTTGCATAAAAATATATATTGTCTTTCAGCCTTCTAGAAATGTTAGCAGTATGGGAGACCATTATGAAAATTATAGGGAGCCAAAGACAGGTGAATAAACGGAAGTAGAAGAACATCAAAAAAGGCAAAGTATATAATAACTGAAAAATTAAGTCCCTCTTAAAAGCCTGCAACCTAAGGGCTACATGCCAAACAAGGCACTGGAGATTTTCAAGCACATGTTTCGTCAGCTGAGCTGCTGTCCGTCCTGTTATAAAAAAGCCTGCAGACTATCCATTATCCATTCCTAAACTGCTGTTCTGAAGAGTGGGTGTGGTCATTACCTATACTCCAGTTGACTCATACTTTGGCAGAATGACAAGGAAATTGGCATAAACCTTCTGAAATGTTATTATGAATTTCTCTACGTTAACCTGCTCAAGCCTAATTGGCTCATTTTTTAAGAGCAATAACAAGAAATGAAAATCTAATGAGGTACAGCTTGGAGGTACTCTAATAAACATGTCGAAGACTATTTTTTTTATAAAATAAAATTCTAGGAATTTTATAATCTTAAATTGATTAACAGTCTTGTTATCTTATGATATTCTCAGATTGTAAGGCAGCAGGCAGGAATTTAAGAAAATGTGGTACCTATAAAATTAAACAGAGCCCAACAGCCTTAATTTGTACTCACTTTGAAAGTGTTTATTAATTTTTATTAAGATACCTTCATTAGCCTCTTATGTTCAACTTTCCACTTCCTGTATATGTATCTTATTACCAGAGGTCCTAGCCTATGTGACAGCAAAATCTAATTAGAATGTATCACATTTGGTTGTCACTTTTTCTACCTGAAACTCGGTCACGCTTCTATGAACAGACATGGGCTTAACCCTAAGGAGAGTTTGAGAACTCATCACAGATGAGTCACAGAAGTGACTAAGTTTAGAGTGAAAAAATAATTATCAGATATGGCACCCTCAAGTTCCTTGACTTTAGAGATAACAAAATCTTGTTTAGCCAGAATGCCTGAGGAACAAGATATTCTGATTAAATTGATTTTCTGCCTAAATTAAGGTAAGCTTATAAACTTTTTTCATTAATTATTTCTAAAATACAAAATGCACTGAATTATTAATAAGAATCTTGTTTGGTACAATAGAGGAGGAGGTGGTAATAGTAAAATATTCACAATTTTTTTTCCTTTTGGAGGTACGATATATATATGTATACATATAAATTTGTTGTAGCTATAGAAGTATGAACATAGAGACAGATAACGTACTTGATATCATTCTGTACAATATTAGATATAAATAAGTTGATTTAAAACAATATATCAGAGTTGCCGAAGTTTAAGAAGTTGCACATACTCAGGTAGCAAGATGGGACAGCTGGCCGTTGCCGGCAGTCCTAGATGTGTATTTAAACACATTAAAAACCTTTCTAGATGCAGTTAGGCTTCTTCTTGGGTTGGATGGAGAATATACCAAATAAATCTGCTTTCTTAGTGGCTAAGAATCCAAGAAATAAAGCATCATCAATGATTGTTAAAAGATCCATCCTTACTAAAGAAGATGCAAATAGCCAAAGAAAAATCTTCCAAAAACAAATACCCAGGGAAACTTCTTACTTTTCAAATATGTAAAGTGTACATTAGAGATCAGAATAAATTAATTATCTATTCACTTCTCCGTGCCCTATCATGTTTCAGGAGGCTATGTACTTCTAGCTTACAGATTTTTGAATCTTCAGTTTCACAAATATCCAGATATAACACCAGCTCTTATCTCTCATTTTAGCATCTGAGGATATGGAATGTTTTAATTATCTATTTTCTTTATTTTTCCTTCATTATTATTGATTTTTTATGTGTGTAATAAGAACATTTAAGATCTTGTCTCTTAGTAACTCTGAAGTACAAATACAGTACTGTTGACTATAGTCACAATGTTGTGCATTGGATCTCCAGAGTTCATTCATATTCTAAGTGGAAGTTTATACCCACTGACCAACATCTCCCCACCTCCCCACTCCCCTAATGCCTGCCAACCACCATGCTCACCTATTTCTATGAATTGAGTTTTTTAAGATTCCCATATATATGTGATACCATACAGTATTTATCATTACTGATCTGGCATCTCACTTAGGTTTCACCTCTGTTTTCACAAATGGAAGGATTTCCTCTTTTCTTGTGGCTGAGCAGTGCTCCATTGTTTGTGTGTGCTGTTTTAGGCATTCATCCACTGACAGAACACTTAGATTATTTCTGTACTGGCTATTGTGGATAATGCTACAATAAACAAGAGAAGGTATATTCTCTTTGATATCCTGTTATAATTTCCTTGGAATATACCCAGAAGTAGGACTGCTTGATAATATGGTAGTTCTATTTTTAATTTTTTTTTGAAACATTCATAGCAGCTACAACAATTTCCATTCCACTAATAGTGGACAAGGGCTCCCTTTTCTCAGCATACTCACTAAAACTTGTTATCTCTTGCCTTCCTGATGACAAACATTCTAATAAGGGTGAGGTACTATTTCATTATGGTTGTGATTTATATTTCTGTAATGATTAGTCATGTGGAGCATTTTCTCATGCACCAGTTGGCCATTTGGAAGCCATTTTTGGAAAACATTTGGAAAAATGTTATATTAACATTTTTTCAGATAAGAGCTTGTAAATATTTTCTCCTATTCTATAAGTGGCTTTGTCATTTCATTAGTTGTTTCTTTTGCTGTGCAAAAGCTTTTTAGTTTTATATAGTCCCAATTATTTATATTTTGCTTTTGTTGCTTTTGTTTTGCATTTTTTGCTTTGACATCATGGTCAAAAATTGTTTATAAGACTAAAGTCAAGAAGTTTTTTGTCTTTTTGGTCCCCACCCCCTTTATTTCTTCTAGGAGTTTTATTTTCAGGTGTTCTGGTTAAATCCTTAATCCACTTCAGTGATGTAAGATAGATGTGATGTGAATGATGTAAGATGGATGTCGAATTTCATTTTTCTTCATGTGGTTAACCAGTTTTTTAAACACCATTTATTAAAGAGACAATTTTACTTCTTTTTTCCAATTTGGAAGGCAAAGTTCCCCCCTCTCCAATGTGTCCAAACTCTTCCCCCCCCCCCCAATAGAGTACTGGAAACTCTCCTCAGGAAACCTGGACTTCTACAAAGGATTTAGATTGCCAAAGTCAGCAATCCCCAGGTATTCCATGACCATGACCTAGAAGAGCTGAAACTGGTTCACAGGCTCCTTGAGTTCCATAGCCCTTACTGAGGTCTGTCTGCCTACTACCTGAAGCACAGGTGTGTGAGAACCCACCCAAGGGCCTTGGCACATTGTGCTGGATTTCACAACACTGATGGAAGCACTTTTGCTCATGGATGGTTGCCAAATTTTGGCAATTAAAAGGCGAGGCAAGAAGGGAGGGGTACCTATGCCACATGATGCTGATGTACAAGTCTTCATTTTCTTGACACTTCCTATGATGGTTTCTTACCCAAGTTCGTATATATATATATATATATATATATATATATATAGTCACCACTTCAATCAATCAAGATAAACTGTTGTCTATTGGCTTCATAGATTGTTTCATTGAATGAGTTATTTTTATACAAGTAAAGATAAGAAATACCACCAGACAGGGCAATATTAATTGATTTTATGTATGATATGGGAGTTACGTGTCTCTTTAGAAGGGGTATTTGAGGCAGGAGAAACCAAGATAGTGGAGGAGTAGCAAACTAAAACAGCACTATGTCCCAGGAGTTCACCTACATAGTTATCAAATCATTCTGAATACCTACGAAGTCAACAGGAGATAGAAGAGAAGAAGAGCAGAAAATCTAGGAACAGAAAATCAACCACTTTCTGGAAGGTAGGATGTGTGGAGAAGTGAATCTGAAGCGACGTGAAGATAGACTTCAGGGGAGGTGCCAGCTCCTGGAAAGCAGTGGAGCAGTGAAGCACAAAATCAGAATTTCTACAAGTCTGCGCCACTGAGGGATATCACTCCAGAGACTAAGCTGGGGTAGAGTCCTCGTGGGGACAGTGTGGTCTTAGGACCAGCGGGGTCACAGAAAGACCGGGGGTGTCTGAGTGGCAGAGCTGCCAGGTATTGGAATGGGAAAGCTGGATACAGAGACAGAGCTGGAGCCAAGGAGTGAGTTTTCAGTTTGGGGTTACCTTAAGGCATGATCCAAGGCACAGTTGAACCACTGCTCTTTGAGCAGGGACCCCACAAGTGACAGATCTGGAGAGACCCCCTCCCTCCTCCTCCAGGAGGAAAAGAACAGGAGTGCGCAGCAGGAATCTGCTGGGTTTGGAGACTCCAAACATGGCTGTGCTCCAAAGATAGAAATGACTGGTCACAGGCCAGGTGAGCGCAGCCAGAGACCAGGGAGAGAGGAGGGATTGACTGATTTTCTCTGAGGGTGCACTGAGGAGTGGGGCCCTGAGCTCTCAGCTCCTCTGGGGCCAGTGATTGGGAGGCCACCATTTTCACTCCCATCCTCCAAAGCTCTATGGAAAGTGTTCAGGGAACAAAAGGTCCTGAGAGCAAATCTGAGCAGATTACTTAGCCTGGCCCCTGGCAAGTTTGGTGCAATTCTGCCTCGGGCAAAAACATCTGAGAATCACTATAACAGGCCCCCTCCCCAGAAGATCAGCAAGAACATCCAGCCAAGACCAAGTTCAAAAAATCAATGAGAACTGCAGAACTCCAGAGCTAGGGGACAGCAAAACATAGAACTCATGGCATTTTCCCCGTGATCCTTAAATCTTGCAAAGTTAATTTTTTTAAATTTTATTTGTTTCTTATCCTATTTTTTAACTTTTCCTCTTTACTCTTTTAACATTTTTAACTATTTTATCTTAATAATACCTTTAAAAAAAACCTTTTTAAATTTTCATTGTTATAGCCATATTTTATCCCTTCATTGTATTTAACCTTATTTTTTGTACAATATAGGTTTTTTTTTTCTTTAGTACAATTTCTTCTAATAGATCAAAATATACCCTAAATCTAGCACATGGCTTTGTCCTAGTCTCCAGTCTGACCACATTGCTTCCTTTTCTTTTCTTTTTCCAACCAACTTATCTTATCAATTCCTTCTTTAGAATCTTTTTAAATATTCATCTTTAAAGTCATATTCCATCCCTTCATTGTGTTTACCCTTATTTTTGTATATATATATATACATTTTACTTTCTTTAAAATTTTGGGAGGTAGTTTTTTCTAAGAGGCAAGAATATACCTAAAATCAAGTGGGCAGCTCTGTTCTACTCACCAGTCCTATATATATACTTTTTTTTTTTAATTTTTTATCTTTTTACCCCCCCTTTCTTCTCCACCCAGTTTCAGGTCTCTTCTGATGTGGTTAGCATATATTTTTCTGGGTTCTTTGCCATGCTTTTAGTATTTTATCCTCTCATTCATATATTCAAATCTGGATAAAATGGCAAGAAGGAAAACTCACCACAAAAAAAAAGAACAAGAGGCAGTACCAATGGTTAGGGACTTAATCAATATGGACATAGGCAGTATGTCAGGACTAGAGTTCAGAATGATGATTATCAAGGTGATATCTGGGCTCAAAAAAGGCACAGAGGATACTACAGAATCCCTTTCTGGAGAAATAAAACCCCTATCTGGAGAAATAATAGAACTAAAACCTAACAAAGTTTAAGTTTAAATAAAAGTTATTTAATGAGGTGCAATGAAAAATGGAGGCTCTAACTGCTAGGATGAATGAGGCAGAAGAGAGAATTGGTGATATAGAAGACCAAATGACAGAGAATAAAGAAGCTGAGCAAAAGAAGGACAAAAAACTACTGGACCATGAAGGAAGAATTTGAGAGACAAGTGATACCATAAGACAAAACAATATTAGAATAATTGGGATTCCAGAAGAAGAAGAAAAAGAGAGAGGGGCAGAAGGTATATTGGAGCAAATTATAGTAGAGAATTGCTCTAATATGGCAAAAGGAACAAGCATCAAAATCCAGGAGGCAGAGAGAACCCCCTCAGAATCAATAAAAATAGGTCCACACCCCATCATCTAATAGCAAAATAGGAACAGAGACAATATACAATATAAAGTAAGAGCCATCTTAAAGGCAAAACAATGGCACTAAAATCATATCTTTCAATGGTTACTCTGAATATAAGTGGGCTAAATGTCCCAATCAAAAGACACAGGGTATCAGAATGGATAAAAAAACAAAACCCATCAATATGCTGTATACAAGAAACTCATTTTAGACCCAAAGAAACCTCCTGACTTAAAGTGAGGGGATGAAAACAATTTACCATGCTAATGGACATCAAAAGAAAGCTGGGGTGGCAATCCATATATCAGATAAATTCGATATTAAGCCAAAGATTATAATAAGAGATGAGGAAGGACCCTATATCATAATTAAAGGCTCTGTCCAACAAGAAGATTTAACAATTTTAAATATCTATGCCCCTAACATGGGAGCAGCCAAATATATAAACCAATTAATAACAAAATCAAGGAAACACATCGGCAATAATACAATAATAGTAAGAGACTTTAACACACCCCTCACTGAAATGGACAGATCATTCAAACAAAAGACCAACAAGGAAATAAAGATCCTAAATGACACACTAGACCAGATGGACATCATATTCAGAACATTCCATCCCAAAGCAACAGAATAGACATTATTTTCTACTGCACGTGGAATTCTCCAGAATAGATCACATCCTGGGTCACAAATCAGTTCTCAACTGGTATCAAAAGATTGGTATCATTCCCTGCATATTTACAACCACAATTCTCTAAAGCTAGAAATCAATTACAAGAGGAAAGTGGAAATAACTCAAATACATGGAGGCTAAAGAGCATCCTACTAAAGAATGAATGGGTCAACCAGGAAATTAAAGAAGATTTTAAAAAATCAATGGAAACAAATGCAAATGAAAGCACAACTGTTCAAAATCTTCGGGACAGAGCAAAGGCAGTCCTGAGAGGAATATTTATAGCAATATAAGCCTTTCTCAAGACACAAAAAGATCTCAAGTACACAACATAACCCTACCCCTAAAGGAGCTGGATAAACAGCAGTAAAGGAACCCTAAACCCAGCAGGAAAAGAGAAATACTAAAGAGCAGAAATCAATGAAATAGAAACAAACAAACAAAAAAAAAAAAAAGAAAGAAAAAAGAAAAAGAAAAAACAGTAGAACAGATCAAAGAAACTAGGAGCTGGTTCTTTGAAAGAATTAATAAGATTGATAAACCCCCAGGCAGACTTAGCAGAAAGAAAAGAGAAAGGATCCAAATAACTAAAATCATGAATGAAAGAGGAGTGATCACAACAAACACTAAAGAAATAAAAACAATTTTAAGAACATGAGCAGCTATATACCAGCAAATTTGATAATCTGGGGCAAGTAGATACATTCCTAGAGATGAATAAACTACCAAAACTGAACCAGAAATAGAAAATCTGAGCAGACCCATAACCAGGAAGGAGATTGAAGCAGTCATCAAAAATATCCCAACAATCAAGAGCCCAGGGCCAGACAGCTTCCCAGGGGAATTCTAACAAACATTTAAAGAAGAATTAATACCTCTTCTCCCAAAACTGTTCCAAAAAGTAGAAATGGAAGGAAAACTTCCAAACTCATTTTATGAGGCTAGCTTTACCTTGATCCCAAAACCAAAGACCCTACCAAAAAACAGAATTACAGACCAATAACCTTGATGAATATGGATGCAAAAGTTCTCACCAAAATACTAGCCAATAGGATCCAACAGTATATTAAAAGGATAATTCATGACAACTGAGGAGGATTTATTATTCCTGGGCTTCAAGGTTGGTTCAATATCAGCAAATCAATCAATGGGATATAATACATTAAAAAAAGAAAGCACAAGAATGACATGACACTCTCAATAGATGCTGAAAAAGCATTTGACTAAGTACAGCATCCTTTCTTAATTAAAACTCTTCAAAGTGTAGGGATAGAGGGTGTATACCTTAATATCATCAAAGCCATCTATGAAAAACCCATAGCAAATATCATTCTCAATGGGGAAAAACTGAGAGCATTTCCCCTAAGGTCAGGAAAAGGGCAGGGACATCCACTATCACCACTGCTATTCAACATAGTACTAGAAGTTCTAGCCTCAGCAATCAGAAAACAAAATTAAATAAAAGGCTTCTGTATCAGCAAAGAAGAAGTCAAACTCTCACTGTTTGGAGATGATATGATACTTTATGTGGAAAACCCAAAAGACTCTACTCCAAAACTGTTAGAACTCATACAGAAATTTAGTAAAATGGCAGGATATAAAATAAATGCACAGAAATCAATTGCCTTTCTATACATCAACAGCAAGACAGAAGAAAGAGAAATTAAAGAGTTAATCCCATTTGAAATTGCTCCCAAAACCATAAGATACCTACGAATAAACCTAACCAAAGAAGCAAAGAATCTGTACTCAGAAAATTATAAAGTACTCATGAAAGAAATTGAGGAAGACACAAAGAAATGGGAAAACGTTCCATGCTCATGGATTGGAAAAACAATATTGTGAAAATGTCTATGCTACCTAAAGCAATCTATATATTTAATGCAATCCCTATCAAAATACCATCAATTTTTTTTCAAAGAAATGGGACAAATAATCCTAAAATTTATATGGAACTGGAAAAGCCCCTAAATAGCCAGAGGAATATTGAAAAAGAAAGCCAAAGTTTGTGGCATCACAATTCCAGACTTCAAGCTCTATTACAAAGCTGTCATCATCAAGACAGTATGATACTAGCACAAAAACAGACACATTGATCAGTGGAACAGAATAGAGAGCCCAGAAATAGACCCTCAACTCTATGGTCAACTAATCTTTGACAAAGCAGCAAGGAATGTCCAATGGAAAAAAGACAGTCTCTTCAACAAATGGTGTTGGGAAAATTGGACAGCCACATGCAGAAAAATGAAACTGGACCATTTCCTTACAGAACACACAAAAATAGACTCCAAATGCATGAAGGCAATGTGAGACAGGAATCCAACCAAATCCTTGAGGAGAACACAGGCAGCAACCTCTTCAACCTCAGCCACAGCAACTTCTTCCTAGGAACATTGCCAAAGACAAGGGAAGCAAATGTAAAAATGAACCATTGGGACTTCATCAAGATCAAGTGCTTTTGCACAGCAAAGGAAACAGTCAACAAATCCAAAAGACAACTGACAGAATGGGAGAAGATATTTGCAAACTACATATCAGATAAAGGGCTAGTGTCCAAAATCTATAAAGAACTTATCAAACTCAACACCCAAAGAACAAATAAATAATCCAATCAAGAAATGGGCAGAAGACATGAACACACATTTCTGCAAAGAAGACATCCAGATGGCCAACAGACACATGAAAAAGTGCTCCACATCACTTGGCATCAGGGAAATACAAATCAAAAGCACAATGAGATACCACCTCACACCAGTCAGAATGGCTAAAATTAGCAAGCCAGGAAACAACAGATGTTGGTAAGGATGTGGAGAAAAGGGAACCCTCCTACACTGTGGGAATGCAAGCTGGTGCAGCCACTCTGGAAAACAGCATGGAGGTTCCTCAAAAAGTTGAAAATAGAGCTACCCTAAGACCCAGCAATCACACTACTGGGTATTTACCCTAAAGATACAAATGTAGGCATCCGAAGGGGCACATGCCCCCAAATGTTTATAGCAGCAATGTCCACAACAGCCAAACTGTGGAAAGAATCTAGATGTCCATCAACAGATGAATGGCTGAAGAAGATGCGGTATATATATATATATATATATATATATATATATATATATATATATATTGCAGCCATTAAAGGAAGGAAATCCTGTCAATTGCAACAACGTGGATGGAACTAGAGGGTATTATGCTGAGTGAAATACGTCAAGCAGAGAAAGACAATTATCATATGATATCCCTGATATGAGGAATTTGAGAGGCAGAGTGGGGGGTTTAAGGGACAGGGTAGGAAAAAATGAAACAGGATGGCATCAGGAGGGAGACAAGCCATAAGAGACTCTTAATCACACAAAACAAACTGAGGGTTTCCTAGGGGAGGGAGTATGTGGAGAGGGTCATTGGGCTATGGACATTGGGGAGGGTAAGTGATACGGTGAGTGCTGTGAAATGTGTAAGCCTGATGATTCATAGACTTGTACCCCTGGGGCAAATAATACATTATATGTTAATAAAAATAATTTTAAAAAAGAGAAGAAGGGGTATTTGATCCACAAACTCCTGCTATTGGTAAAGATCTATAAGGCACATCCTTGTCCTAAACATCTTAATTCATCTTGTAAATTCTGAAGCTCAAAGAGCATTAATATAGACTCCACTCTTGTGAACAGTGCACCCTATAACATTAGGTTACAAAAACTATTTGACTTGGCAATGCATATAAATTACATTTACAGAAATAATTATTGTTATAATATGTTTGCATGGTATATGTTCAATTTGTACCAACAGCCATAATCAGGAAGTTAAAAAATAAAGGTCATCTGCTACTGCATTTTCAATTGAGAAACTCAGACATAAACTCCCATTTTTACCATGATTATTGTTCAATTGGCTTTACATATCAAAATCCAAAAATAAAGTATGAATTTTTGTTTTGTCTAATATGGGTCCTTTAGGAATTTAATTAAGTTACTGGTGTCTTATCTTATAGTCCCTATCAGCCCAAAGCCACAGAGAAATGAGGTATTCTAGAAATTAAATTCATTAGAACAGTTTTTATAAATTCTTTGACAATAATAAAATATAGTTGGCTCAATAAAAAGTAACTAATTGTTTTTTAAGGATTTAGGGTTTTAGTCTACTACTACTTTTTTTTTTTTTTTGGCTGAGTTGCCTAATTATTTCACTAGTGCTTCACAGTGATTTATAATGGGACATAGCTCTGTGTCAACTATAAGAACACATTTTATTTTATTTTATTTAAGATTTATTTATTTATTTATTTATTTGACAGACAGAGATTACCAGTAAGCAGAGAGAGAGAGGAGGAAGCCGACTCCCTGCTGAGCAGAGAGCTCGATGCGGGGCTCAATCCCAGGACCCCGGGATCATGACCTGAGCCGAAGGCAGAGGCTTTAACCCACTAAGCCACCCAGGTGCCCCTTATTTTATTTTATTATGTTCACATTTTAAAATATATTTCTTCATGGAACTGAGTATTCCAGTCTTAAAATTAATGTGACAATATCCAGATTTTTCTGCCACTAATCTATGTGCTCATCATTCATTTTCCATACTTAGTATGGAAACTGTCTGGAAAGTGAGAGTTGATACCTGGAATTGTCCTAAATAGAAGTCGATAGCTTAACTAAGAAATAAAGCAAAATCGCAAAATGAAGTAGGGAGAGACTTGACTCTCCTAGAAAACTGGTGCTTGCCCAAAGCAGGTCTGTCATTTTTGCTGTTCTTTTTTATCTAAAAAGACAAATTATATCTCTACCCTTATGAAAACTTCTCATTCCACAGAAATTGCTACTTTCTATAATGCATCTAGGTCAGAAAGTGGATTGCAATTGTTTATGTCATCCTGGAATATGAAATCAATACCAAAAGGAGTGAACTGACCCAAATTATTAAATTATAATTCTTTCAGAGTCAAATGACCAGGTTCTGAGATTAAGAGTAAAATTCACTTCACTCTATCAAAACCATGGAAAAAATAATAGCTACTGGGTAATATTAATATATATTGATAAGAATTTTGGAGTATTTTGCTGATGTTTAACAGAGGATCCTGGAAGCAGATTCTACAGCTTTTAGCAATTGATGTTTTCCTCTGTTGTGTAACCACTACAGGCAATAGTTCTTTGTAAATACTTCAACAGAGAAAATACAAAGAGAAGATATAAATGTTGATGTGGAACACTCATATGAAACTGGAAACTGATCTAAAGTCTAAATTGGTGAAAGCCATGCATTCATGGAAAAATCAAACCCCAGGAGAGCAGAAAAAATCTTTTCATCTTTATAAAAAGGAAGTGAACTGATGTAAAGCAACATGAACTTACACACAACTTATAGAGACTTTGTAAACCCTCTGGACAGTTCAGTTAACATCATCAACAACAACAACAAAGAAAGAAAGAAAGAAAGAAAGAAAGAAAGAAAGAAAGAAAGAAAGAAAGACTTCTCTACTTCTAGAATATTTGTTATGAAATGAAGATCAGACAGTGTAAGTAATGATTTATGTATCCCAAAGTCCCATTTTAAAAACAGTAACTTAAATATTAAGCGCATGTAGTGTTAGCTTTCATTGTTAAAATTATTTTTACTTGGCATTCACTTCATTTTATCTTAATATTTCATTCTTTTGATGTTTTCATTATTAAATGTCTAAATCAAGTAGGAAAACTTTCACATGTTAATGAAATCTAAAATCTTGTCACTATGTATTACTTCATACTATTATTATAATAGTATATTACTACATTATTTCAGTTTGTTTTATAGAGAACCTCTGAAACTTCTAGTATTGCCTTTTGAAAAAAAATTATTCACTATTTATTACCATCCTCACTCATTATCATACAAATATACTGAGATAAAGAATAAATTATAGGGTTGGGGGCAAGATGGCAGAGAAGTAAGAGACTCTGTTTCAACCATTCCCCTAAAGTGAGCTAATTATCAATCAGAAACTCTGAACACCCATGAAATCAGCCTGAGATGTAGGATTATACACTTCTGGATCTCTATGGAGGCAGAAGATGCCTGTTGAGAGGTAAAGTGAGTGGGAATCAGACTGATATCGGAGAATAAATAGAAGGGAGAGGGGGCCACCAGAAGTGACCCATTGGAAAGTAATACCCCAATAGGAGAATGCTCTGTGACTGGGGACGAGCATTAATTTGGAATCTGGTTAAAAGCACTCAAAAAGTGCAAAAGATCTTAGGGGCACAGGCCTAAGCCCATGGACCCAGAACGGCCACCGCTGGAGACCTTCCATGCCAGAAAAAGTGCAGCAAAGCCTCTAGGCCCTGGTCCCTGGGCCACCAACTTTTCCCAGCTTGCACAAGTGCTGAGCCAGGCACCCTCTGCACTTGCAGGAGTGCAGAGAGTACTCTGAGAGTACTCGGTGCAGGCGCTAGTCAGTGGGCGCGAGGACTGGCCACGAGTCTTATCACCCCCAGCCTGGGCTTGAAAATCTCAGTGCACTATCCCTGGTCTGCTGCAGTCCCGGCAAAGGCAGCTACTGGAAGCGGGCTCCCTGGACCAATACCCTCACGGTTTTAGTAGCACAGGGAGGCGAGACAAGTAGGGGCGCTTTGCGGGACCCCGGAGTTGGTGGCCAAGAACACGCACTGCCTGTGGGAGGTTAATGGCTCAGCGGATTTTGCAGAGGGAGAATATGTGTGTTCTGGACCGTGCAGAGGGGCGCAGACTGAGGCTTCTCTCAGATGGAGGTCTGGGTGCAGCTTGCTTTCCACTAAACCTCCAAAAAGCTGAAAAAGCTGCCAAAGAACAAAACCTCCAGAGAACAAAAGCCTGAAAAACCAGTTTCCACAGAGCCCAGCCCCTTGATAGGGAGCAAGAGGACTCACCCCACGCAAGACTGACCGAAAAACAACAGGGCAGGCGCCTCCCCCAGAAAGTCAGCTGAAAAAATGAGAGGACAAGCACCACAGGGTCCCCATAAGACTGTATAACCCTGATATCAAGGGAAATCATGATATTAAGCTCCCGGTATTGCCCTAAAACCTGTATATTTCATAGATACAACTTTTATTTTTAAATTTGTTCTCACTATTCTTGTTCTTTTTATTTACCATGACAATGAGAGATTCTATACAACAAATTCCATAATAACCTTTTAATTTGAACTTTTTTCATACATATACCTGTGTTTTTCTTTTGCTTTTGTATTTTTTAAAAATATACATATAGATATAAGCTTCAAGGTAATCCTCTTTCCCTAATCAATACTACCCCTATATATAAACAGTTTTAATCTCCCTTTATCTCTAGAAAATTGAGTCCTTTAACCAAGATATCAAGATACACCCAGGAAGAATCAAAATAACCTTTCTCCCCCACATTGAGGATTTATAACCACCTTCCCATCTTTTTCTTTTGTCAGTGTTTCTGCATATTTGTTTATGTTCTTGTATTACATAAATCTTATTCTTGGGCTTCATTTTTTTTTAAGATTTTATTTATTTATTTGACAGACAGAGATCACAAGTAGGCAGAGAGGCAGGCAGAGAGAGAGAGAGAGAGAATAGGAAGCAGGCTCCCTGATAAGCAGAGAGCCTGATGCGGGGCTCGATCCCAGGACCCTGAGACCATGACCTGAGCCAAAGGCAGAGGCTTAACCCACTGAGCCACCCAGGCACCCCTTGGGCTTCATTTTTGCTGGGTTCTCTTTTTTCTTGTCATTTACTTTTGTTGGTCTTCTCATTTGTCCGTTTTTGTTCATGTACCTTATAAATCTTACCTTTAGGGCTCATTATGGATGAGTCTTCTATTTTTTTTTTTTTTCTGTCTCTCTCTTTCTCTCTCTCTCTCTCTTTTTTTTTTTCTTTTTTCTTTCTTTTTGGTGGTAACTTCTAATTGTTCAGAAGTGTTCCAGGATGCACTTTGCCATTATCACAGTTGATATATTCAGCTACACATCCCCTCAACCACCTCTCACTAAAATGAGTAGGAGGAGGAATGCCCAACAGAGGAAAAATTCAGAGACTGTGCCCTCTCCATCAGAGCTATTGGACATGGACATAAACAATATATCAGAAGGGAATTCAGGATAACAATTATCCAGGCAATGGCTAGGTTGGAGAAAACCATTAATGACAACATGGAATCTATCAGAGCAGAAGTGAAGCTGCCCTGGAAGAAGTTAAAAATGCTATCAGTGAGAACCAATCTAATCTAAATACTGTAATAGCTAGGGTAACCAAGGCAGAAGATAAAATTAGTGATCTAGAGGACAAAATGATAGAGAAAAAGGATCAGGAGGAGGCCTAGAACAAACAGTTTAGAAGCCATGAAAACAGAATTAGAGAAATAAATGACACCATGAAACATTCCAATGTCAGAATTATTGGGATCCCTGAGAGGGTGGAGAAAGAAAGAAGACTAGAAGATATAGTTGAACAATTTCCCCATGAAAATTTTCCCAATCTGGGGAATGGAACCAGCGTTCGTGTCCTAGAAGCAGAAAGATCTCCCCCCAAGATCACAGAATCTGGAAAGACCTCATGACACCTGATTGTTAAACTGATGAATCATAATTTTAGACAGGAGCTCCTGAGAGCAGCTATAGGGAAGAGATTCCTTACATACAGAGGAACATCCATCAGAATATCATCAGACCTGTCCACAAAAACCTGGCAGGCCAGAAAGGGCTGGCAAGACATATTCAGGGCACTAAATGAGAAGAACATGCAACCAAAACTACTTTATCCAGCAAGGCTGACATTCAAAATGGATGAAAAGATAAAGAGCTTCCAAGAACAGCAAGGTTTTAAAAGAGTATGTGATCACCAAGTGGCATGACAAGAAATATTAAGGAGGTGGTTCTATAAAAGAAGAAAGAACCCAAGAGTGTCATAGAACAGAAATTTACATAGACAATCTATAGAAACAAGGAACTCATGGGCAACATGATATCAATAAAAACTCATCGTTCAATAATCACTCTCAACGTGAATGGCCTAAATGCTCCCATAAAACAGCACAGGATTGCAGATTGGATAAAATGACAGGACCTGTCCATATGTTGTCTACAAGAGACCCATTTTGAACTTAAGAATATATCCAGACTGCCACTTTGGAGAACAGTGTGGAGATTCCTCAAGAAATTAAAAATAGAACTTCCCTATGACCCGGCCATTGCACTACTGGGTATTTACCCCAAAGATACAGATGTAGTGAAAAGGAGGGCCATCTGTACCCCAATGTTTATAGCAGCAATGGCCATGGTCGCCAAACTGTGGAAAGAACCAAGATGCCCTTCAACGGACAAATGGATAAGGAAGATGTGGTCCATATACACTATGGAGTATTATGCCTCCATCAGAAAGGATGAATACCCAACTTTGTAGCAACATGGATGGGACTGGAAGAGATTATGCTGAGTGAAATAAGTCAAGCAGAGAGAGTCAATTATCATATGGTTTCACTTATTTGTGGAGCATAACAAATAGCATGGAGGACAAGGGGAGATGGAGAGGAGAAGGGAGTTGAGGGAAATTGGAAAGGGAGGTGAACCATGAGAGACTACAGACTCTGAAAAACAATCTGAGGGTTTTGAAGGGGTGGGGGGTGGAAGGTTGGGGGATCCAGGTGGTGGGTATTGTAGAGGGCATGGGTTGCATGGAGCACTGGGTGTGGTGCAAAAATAATGAATACTGTTACGCTGAAAAAATAAAAAATTAAAAAAAAAAAAAAGAATATATCCAGACTGAAAGTGAAGGGTTGGAGAAGCATTTTCATGCCAATAGACCTCAAAAGAAAGCTGGGGTAGCAATTCTAATATCAGATAAATTAGATTTTAAACTAAAGACTGTAGTCAGAGATACAGAAGGGCACTACATCATTCTTATAGGGTCTATCCACCAAGATCTAACAATTATAAATAGTTATGCCCCCAATATGGAAGCAGCCAACTATATAACACAACCATTAATCAAGATAAAGAGTCATATTGATATGAATACATTAATAGTAGGGGATCTTAACATGCCACTCTCAGTAACAGACAGATCATCCAAGCAGAAAATCAATAAATAGGGCACCTGGGCGGCTCAGTTGGTTAAGTGTCTGCCTTCAACTCAGGTCATGATCCCAGGGTCTTGGGATCAAGCCCCACACTGGGCTCCCTGCTCAGCAGAAGCCTGCTTCTCCCTCTTCCACTCCCCTCCTTGTGTTCCCTTTCTCACTGTGTCTCTCAATGTCAAATGAATAAATAAAATCTTTAAAAAAAAAAAAAGAACTAAAGGAATCAATAAAGAAATAAGAGCACTGAATGACTGAATGACACATTGGACCAGATGGACCTCATAGATATACACAGAACATTCCACCCTAAAACAACAGAATACTCATTCTTCTCAAGTGCACATGGAACTTTCTCCAGAAGAGACGACATACTGGGTCAAAAACCAGGGATCACACGATACCAAAAGATTGAGATTATTCTCTGCATATTCTCAGACCACAATGCTTTGAAACTAGAACTCAACCACAAAAAAAAGTTTGGAAGGAATGCAAACACTTGGAAGCTAAAGACCACCTTGCTTAAGAATGTTTGGATCAACCAGGAAATCAAAGAAGAACTTAAACAATTCATGGAAAGCAATGAGAATGAAGACACTTTAGTCCAAAACCTATAGGATACAGCAAAGGCAATCCTAAGTGGGAAATACATAGCCATCCAAGCCTCCCTCAAAAAAAGTTGAGAAATCCAGAATACCCCAACTCTCTTTACACCTTAAAGAACTGGAGAATAAACAACAAATTAAGCCAACCCCACACACAAGAAGGAAATAATCAAGATTAGAGCAGAGATCAATGAGGTAGAAACTAGAGATACAGTAGAATACATCAACGAAACTAGAAGCTAGTTTTTCGAGAGAATCAATAAGATCGATAAACCATTGGCCAAACTAATCCAAAAGAAAAGACGGAGGACCCAAATTAATAAATTATGAATGAAAAGGGAGAGATCTTGACTAACACCAAGGAAATAGAAACAATCATCAGAAATTATTATCAACCGTTATATGCCAATAAGTTAAGCTACCTAGGTGAAATGGATGCATTCCTGGAAAACTATAAACTTCCAAAACTGAATAAGGAAGAAATTGACAACCTGAATAGACCAATATCTAGTAATAAGACTAAAGCGGTGATCAAAAACCTCCCAAAAAACAAGAGCTTAAGACCTGACGGATTCCTTAGAGAATTCTACCAAACATTCAAAGAAGAAATAATAGTTATTCTCCTGAAGCTCTTTCAAAATATAGAAACAGAAGAAACTTCCAGACTCTTTTTATGAAGCCAGCATTACCCGGATTCCCAAACAAGGCAAAGACCCTTCAGACCAATATCCCCGATGAACATGGATGCCAAGATTCTCAACAAGATCCTAGCTAATAGGATCCAACAGTACATTAAAAATATTATCCACCATGACCAGGTGGGATTTTTCCATGAGATACAAGGGTGGTTCAACATTTGCCAATCAATCAATATGATAGAACAAATCAGTAAGAGTAGAGAGAAGAACCATGTGGTCCTCTCAATTGATGCAGAAAAAGTATTTGACAAGATACAGCATCCATTCCTGATTAAAACTGTTCAAGGTGTAGGGATAGAGGGAACATTCCTCAACTTCATAAAAATTATCTATAAAAAACCCACAGTGAGTGTTATTCTCAATGGGGAAAGCTGACAACCTTCCCTTTGAGATCAGAAACACGACAAGGATGCCCACTCTTGCCACTGTTGTTCAACATAGTACTAGAAGTCCTAGCAACAGCAATCAGGCAACAAAAAGAAATAAAAGGTATTCAAATTGGCAATCAACAAGTCAAACTCTCTCTCTCTTTGCAGATGACATGATACCCTATACAGAAAACCCAAAAGACTCCACCCCAAACTACTAGAATTCATACAGCAATTCAGTAATGTGGCAGGATACAAAGTCAATGTACAGAAATCAGTTGCTTTCTTACACACTAACAATGAAAATACAGAAAGGGAAATTAGAAAATCAATTCCATTTACTATAACACGAAAAACCATAAGATACCTGGGAATAAACCTAACCAAAGAGGTAAAGGATCTGTACTCGAGGAACTACAGAACACTCAAGAAAGAAATTGAAGAAGACACAAAAAGATGGAAGACCATTCCATGCTCTTGGATTGGAAGAATAAACATTGTTAACATGTCTATACTGCCTGGAGAAATCTATACTTTCAATGCCATCCTGATCAAAATTCCACCAGCATTTTTCAAAGAGCTGGAACAAACAATCCTAAAATTTGTATGGAACCAGAAAAGACCCCACATTGCTAAGGAAATGTTGAAAAAGAAAAACAAAACTGGGAGCATTACATTGCCTGATTTCAAGCTTTACTACAAAGCTGTGATAACCAAGACAGCATGGTACTGGCACAAAAACAGACACATAGATCAGTGGAACAGAGTAGAGAGCCCAGATATGGACCCTTAAGTCTATGGTCAAATAATCTTTGATGAAGCAAGAAAAAATATGCAGTGGAAAAAAGTCTCTTCAATAAATAATGCTGGGAAAATTGGACAGCTACATGTAGAAGAATGAAACTGAACCATTCTCTTACACCATGCACAAAGATAAACTCGAAATGGAAAAAAGACCTCAACGTGAGGCAGGAATCCATCAGAATCCTAGAAGTAAACATAGGCAGTAATCTCTTCAACATCGGCCACAGCAACTCCTTTCAAGATATGTCTCTGAAGGCAAAGGAAACAAAAGTGAAAAGGAACTTCTGGGACTTCATCAAGATCAAAAGCTTCTGCACAGCAAAGGAAACAGTCAACAAAACAAAGAGGAAACCCACAGAACGGGAGAATATATTCACAAATGACACTAGAGACAAAGGGCTTATATCCAAGATCTATAAAGAACTCCTCAAACTCAGCACACACAAAGCAGATAATCACATCAAAAAATAGGCAGAAGACATGAACAGACACTTCTCCAATGAAGACATACAAATGGCTAACAGACACATGAAAAAATGTTCATCATCATTAGTCATCAGGGAGATTCAAATCAAAACCACATTGAGATACCACTTTACACCAGTTAGAATGGCCAAAATTAACAAGACAGTAATCATGTGTTGGAGAGGATGTGGAGAAAGGGGAACCCTCTTATACTGTCGGTGGGAATGCAACTTGGTGCAGCCACTTTGGAAAACAGTGTGGCAATTCCTCAAGAAACTAAAAAATAGAGCTTCCCTATGACCCTGTAATTGCACTACTGGGTATTTACCCCAAAGATACAGATGTAGTAAAAAGAAGGGCCATCTGTACCCCAGTGTTCATAGCAGCAATGCCCACAGTCGCCAAACTATGGAAAGAACCAAGATGCCCTTCAATGGATGAATGGATAAAGAAGATATGGTCCATATATACAATGGAGTATTATGCCTCCATCAGAAAGGATTAATACCCAACTTTTGTATCAATATGGACAGGACTGGAAGAGATTATGCTGAGTGAAATAAGTCAAGCAGAAGAGTTAATTATCATATGGTTTCATTTACTTGTGGAGCATAAAGAATAACATGGAGGACATGGAGAGATGGAATGGAGAAGTGAGTTGGGGGAAATTGGAGGGGGAGACAAACCATGAGAGGCTGTGGACTCTGAGAAACAAACTGAGGGTTTTGGATGGGAGTGGGTCGGGAGGTTGGGTGAGCCTGGTGATGGGTATTATGGAGGACATGTATTGCATGGAGAATGAGAAGAGGGTGTGGTGTATAAACAATGAATGCTGGAACACTGAAAATAAAATAAAATACAAAATAATAAAATAAAATAAAATAAAATAAAATAAAATAAAATAAAATAAAATAAAATGGGGAAAAAAAGAATAAATTATAGTTTGAAAATTTGCTACACCAGGGAATTCTGATTTCTCCCATTTCCAAACCCTAAAGATTGATATTCATCAGGAATTTGAAAACATTAGCTCAAGAGAGTGGTGTTCCATGACCTATAAGGATTAACAGTGCAGCCCTCCCTTATTTGTTTTCTTTTAACATATTGCAGTTTATGTGGGCCTAAACATTTTCCAGTTTTACTTAAACCTACTCTCACAAAGCAGACAACTAGCTTTAAAAAAAAAAATCCATGAAAAGAAGGTGTGGAATAAGGCCTAAATTAATAAAATATATCTAAGCAAACAAAAATCAAGTGGTAGAGGGGGCACAGAGCAGAGTGAGGCCCACTTCTCAACCACAGTACTTTGTGGTCTGTGCATGTATGATGGGAGGAATTCAATAAAAATTGAGAAAAAGACACAAGACTTAGCAGACAAAAACATTACTGATAAGGGCTAACTTGAAGCACAACCTTTAAAATAAAACCAATACACAGCTGAAAGATTGACCAATCCAGGAACTGACATTGCTGGATCAGAGAAGGGCTCATCCTGGAATAGACAGCCTGGCTGTGGGACAAAGAGTAGGAGGTCCATTTTGTGTGGAGAGGCCATCTGCTAAAAAGCAAGAGTCAAGCTGGGCATAACCAACTTATTTTTTTCCCCAATTGACTAATTAGATGAGTTACCTCATCTCTGATCCTCAGGAATGGAAAAAAGGAAAAAGTGAAAAGAGATCAGTGTATGGTAGAGAATTCCATGATTCGAAAGAATTCCCTACATCCACCATTTAAACATCTCTGAGATCTATATGCCTGTAATAACGAATTTCTTAAGATTAAGTTAAGTCTTAAGATAACTGTTGGACAAGCAGCTAAAATGATAATGTTGTTAATGGCTACTTGTCATTAACCTGGCTGTTATTTTAGAGGACTTAACTAGACAACTACAACTATTCAAGAATCATTTGAGAAGAGAATATAAATCTCACTGTTCTCTGGAAACCTTTCCACGACATCACCTGGGGAAATTAAGAAAATGCCAGCATTAACATTTCATGATGAGTGAGAGTGGTAAGAAATCGCAGATATAAAGTACCACTCCTAAGAAAAGTAGCATTAGTGATGTCCTTGATGGCTGCAAGTTGATACATCATTGAAATACACAATATACAATATACAATACACAGTTGAAAACACTTGGACATTGATAACGCTGTCTCAAAGCTTATTCAGAGATGTTGGACCTTGCAGGTTAAGAAGTTTTGAGATAATCTATCCAATTTGTTTCACTTATTCCTCCTCTTTTGCACATGCACTATAGGTATACATGATTAAAATCTATACCTAATGGCAGAAGAGCCCTTTCAATAAGTATAAATTACAAATTTGAAGTTATAATACATGTCCTGGTTTAAGTGGCACCATTTTCTCCATGGTGTCTATGTAACAATAGAATGTTCTCTGTAATAATCAATGTCCTCTTAGATTCAATGAAATAAGAGAAGTGATAATATATAACTTATATTGAACACCTCCTTTACACCCCACATAGCACTTTACATGCATTAATTTCATTCATTACAAAACCTCTATACAGGAGAATCTTAATACTACTGCTATTTTACACTGTAGAAAACGAAGGCACAGTGGTATATAATAATCACCCAAAATAGTGTAACTAGTAGTTGTATGACTGAAGCTTCAGACCCAGTCAAACTTAAAGGCTGCACCATATTGTGCCATTCAAGATACACTATTCACTTGGAAACGACCATCTTGTTTGGGGGAAATGATAACCTTACCTCTGAAACTAAAATAGAAAATACTATTCCTTAGAAAATCTCATCACTGTCTCTTGTTTTAAAGACTTAATGGCATCCTGTCAATGATATATTTTTAAAAGAAATTTTAAAGTTCTGTTGTGAAACACTTCAAAGTTATTGCTCAATAAGAAATATTGACCCAACTTGTACCAGTCTTTTAACAACTACACTTTTATCTTTTATGTATGATGTGGGGCTGGAAATAGATACATTCTGTATAATCAGTTAGGAAGGAAACAAATTAACCAATATTGGATCCATTTTTTAATGGGAAATTGGGTTGTTATCTCTTTGTCTATAAAATGTAGTGTTTACAGCTTCTAATTAAACTTAAAAAGAACTTAAGACATCACCATTTTCAATATCTAGCTATAAGCTGGCTCTGAACACCATTCTCAAATAACAATTAATTCTGCATATACAGTGGGATATTATCTTATAAATCCTGCAGAGAATTACAAAAAAATAGAAAAATTATATAGAAATAATGTGGAGAGTACATAGTATCAGAAAGAAAATGGGTCAAATTTATATTAATCTTATTTATCAAAAATGTTTTAAAATTTACAAACATTTTCGTACTTTATAGTCAATGTGCTATCCTGTATGATTCATCAAAGAAATTGTTAATCACATATTCTGCATTAACAGCTATTTCTTTGTCAGAATTAACTGAAAATTCTGTTTTTGCCAGTGTGTATTTTTGTGCCATCATATATCTAAAATGCTTTTGTGGTTCTGCAAAGTTGTTCCAAGGACTCTTTGGATAGAGTAAATACAAACTTTGCCTTATAAAACATATTGTCTAGGTTACTTCAGCAGTTAAGATACTAATACCACTAAATTTGAGCAGACCAATTTGAACAGACCAGTGCTGGGTAGAGCACTGCTATCAGTACATATATAATTATAAGTGCATTCATGTCTAAACGTAATGACAATGGAAACAGTGAGGGTTAGATGTTTGTGACACTGGTTAGTTTTTCTTACTAAATGGGTTTTTTGCTTTAGTAACCTCACGTCTTATGTTAGCACATTAGTGGTGTAAAATATATGAGCACCCCAGACCAATCAGCCTGTGGAAGAAGGGATCATTTTCTGCATCTCAAGTGAGTAAGATAAGAGTTTTTGTAAATATGAATAGTGAATAAATGACATGATTTTATCAGACTTGGGAGTGCTTTTAGATACAATGAGGTTTAATTCAGTTTATCTTAAAAAATGTAATTTATAAGCCATGCAGTATTTTCCAGGGACTATGCTAAATGATGTATAGAGTAAGAAAAAGTCACATCCCTTGCTCTGAAGAAAGCAATCATCAAGTATGGAAGATAGACAAATGTAGGCACTCGGGGTATCACCAAGTGCAAGATGTACACTGACATTTTAACTTCTTTCTTGATATAATTTTAAAGAGGATAGAATGAGATATCAGAAGTAATTTTAAAGAGTCAAATAACTTTTGATGCAAACATATTTGCTTATATTTGGATAACCAAGTATATGAATCTGCTTATAACGTAAGAGTGGGAGATAATTTTATGAGTAGATAAATCCTGTACAGCCAAATATTAGAGCAAGTATCTAGATTCACCATTAAATAAAAGTTTGATCCTAGTTTTAAAAAATAGTCAATATAAAATGTCATCTGTAAAAGCAGGCAAACATCACACAACATCAATTTGTTTTTCAGAAATAAAAGTTTTCCCAGGTGCCTGGGTGGTTCAGTCAGTTAAGTATCTGCCTTTGGCTCAGATCATGATCCCAGGGTCCTGGGATCGAGTCCTGAATCAGGCTCCCTGCTCAGCTTCTCCCTCTCCCTCTGCCTCCCCCACGATCCCAGCTCGTGCTCTCTCTCACTCTCCCTCAAAATAAATAAAATCTTTTTAAAATTTTTTTTAAAAAAATAAGAGTTTTCCCTCAAAGTCCACAATTTGATTTTTAAAAATTTTTGCAGTTGGAAACACCACTATCTCTGTCAAACTTATGCTCCATATACATGCATATATACATGTACATACACATACATATACATGGAGAGAGAGAGAGTAAACAACACACACACACACCAAAAAAGGAGATTATGATTTCATTCAAGTATCTTGAAACCAACCAAGAATTATTAAAATTACATGTATGTAATATAGTCTCTCTGAGTTTCCTATTGTGGCTGAGATTTTTCTTTTCTCTTTCCTTCCAGGAACATATTGAAAAACAAAGATTAAACAGAATTCTCAAGTAAGTCATTTACTAACTGAGAATTTAATTGTGAGGTTGCCAACTACGGTTTGATTTTTTCATCGTCTTGTTCCAGGGTTGTAAACCTTTCAATTCATTTATATTTATAAACAATTCCCACCTTATTATGTGCATGGATTATTAGGAATGTCTCCCAATAGAATTTTGCCAGCTTTCTGTACACAATTAATTAAAAGCTCGGATTCATTTTTTATCAAACTTTTACAGTGGGTTAGAAGATCTGAAATCTAAACTAAAGTTCTTTTCTAGCCCAAATGATGACTCACTCTTTAGTTTGGAAGGCTCTTTATTTCATGGGATTTGAAAAGGGAGATTAAAGCCATTGGAGAAACCACCTTGGGCAGAATGTGGTTTTGCTGATAACAGAATTATATTTCTCAGCAAAGGAATCCAGACCCTGTATCCAGTTAATAAACCAACTGTGATAAAAACAAGTCAATGGAGAAAACTTCTAGCCTAAAACTATAATCCTACCTGCAAAAGAATGTAGAAGGTATAATAGCAGACCTCTGACCATGCAATATTTGCAAATTACATTATATTTCTAAGAGGAACTCGAATAAGCACAGTTTCTATACCCTCTGCAGTGAGTAAAATCCCTAATCCTGCAACTCTCTCTAACCCAGATTCTTGTACCTTCAAATCAATTCAGCAGCTTTTAAAACCTATCAATGCCTAGGCTCTAGCACCCAGAGATTCCATTTTAATTAAAATGGGAGGAGAGAGAGAACAGTGTGTTTATAATGTATTTATATGTATCTACAGGTAATTTTCCTATGCATAGGCTGAGAACTTCGAGGTCCTAATCTGTTAATTCTGAGGAATTTGGAATCATCACCTCATCTATCCCATTTCCTCAGCATTTCCTTAAGTTTTTTTTTTTTTTTTAAGATTTTATTTATTTATTTGACAGACAGAGATCACAAGTAGGCAGAAAGAGAGAGGGGGAAGCGGCTCTCCGCTGAGCAGAGAGCCTGATGTGGGAATTAATCCCAGGACCCTGGGGATCATGACCTGAGCCGAAGGCAGAGGCTTTAACCCACTGAGCCGCCCAGGCTCCCCGTCATTACTTTAAGTTTTGAAGGATCAGTGTGTGTTTACTGTGATGCAGTGAATAACAGAGCAAAAGTGCAGAAGAAAATTGACAGTAATGATAGTAAGGGAGTATTTTAAGTGGCACTTTACCAAGTAAAGTACTTGAAATTTCAAAGATCTTTCAATGCCATTGTCTTATACAACTGTAGTTTCCTTTAGACTCGGGTGCAAAGACTTGAGTTAAGCATATTCCTCTACTTGTGGAACATTTACAGTTTAGGCCCAGGTAATATCTCTTTTGTCTGTTTATTGACTCTCCTAGGCCTCTCCCATTTCCCCACAACATAAGGGGCAGCCATTCTATGCTAAATAGCATTATTTCCTTACATACAAAAATGTTTTAAAATAAGGTAGAGGAGGAGTCAAGATGGCGGAGAAGTAGCAGCTGAGACTACTACGGGTAGCGGGAGATCAGCTAGATAGCTTATCTAAAGATCGCAAACACCTACAAATCCAACGGGAGATCAAAGAGAAGAAGAGCAGCAATTCTAGAAACAGAAAATCAACCACTTTCTGAAAGGTAGGACTGGCGGAGAAGTGAATCCAAAGGGATGGGAAGACAGACCCCGGGGGGAGGGGCCGGCTCCCGGCAAGCGGCAGAGCAACGGAGCACAAAATTGGGACTCTTAAAAGTCTGTTCTGCTGAGGGACATCGCTCCAGAGGCTAAACTGGGGTGAAGCCCATGCGGGGTCAGCATGGCCTCAGGTCCCACAGGGTCACAGAAGGATCGGGGTGTCTGAGTGTCGCAGAGCTTGCAGGTATTAGAATGGGGAAGCGGCTACAGAGACGGAGCCGAGGAGTGAGCTCACAGCTCGGGGTTACCTTGAACTGGTCGAGGCTCGGAGCACAGCCAGAGGCCAGGGTGACGGGAGTAATTGGGTGCTGTTCTCTGAGGGCACGCTGAGGAGTGGGGCCCCAGGCTCCCGGCTCCTCTGGGCCAGAGACTGGGAGGCCGCCATCTTCATTCCCATCCTTTGGACTCTATGGAAAGCGCTCAGGGAACAAAAGCTCCCAAAAGCAAACCCGAGCGGATTACTCAGCCCGGCCCCTGGTAAGGGCGGTGCGACTCCGCCTGGGGCAAAGACACTTGAGAATCACTACAACAGGCCCCTCCCCCAGAAGATCAACAAGAAACCCAGCCGGGACCAAGTTCACCTACCAAGGAGTGCAGTTTCAATACCAAGGTGAGGGGCGGAATTCCAGAGGAGGAGAAAGCAAAGCACGGAACTCATGGCTTTCTCCCCATGATTCTTTAGTCTTGCAGTTAATTTAATTTTTTTTTCTTTTTCAATTTTTTTTTCTCTCTTCTTCTGCTAAATTTTTTTAACCTTTACCCTTTTCTTTTTTAACGTTTTAACTACTTTATCTAATATATATATATATATATATATATTCTTTTCTTTTTTATATATTTTTTTCTTTATTCGTTTTCTTTTTTTTTTTTTTCTTTCTGATACTCTTTTTATCCCCTTTCTCCCCCTTCATGATTTGGGATCCCTTCTGATTTGGTTAAAGCATATTTTCCTGGGGTCTTTGCCACCCTTTTAGTATTTTACTTGCTCCTTCATATACTCTTACCTGGACAAAACGACAAGGCAGAAAAATTCACCACAAAAAAAAGAACAAGAGGCAGTACTGAAGGCTAGGGACCTAATCAATACAGACATAGGTAATATGTCAGATCTAGAGTTCAGAATGACGATTCTCAAGGTTCTAGCCAGGCTCGAAAAAGGCATGTAAGATATTAGAGAAATCCTCTCGGGAGATATAAAAGCACTTTCTGGAGAAATAACTAAAATCTAACCAAGTTGAAATCAAAAAAGCTATTAATGAGGTGCAATCAAAAATGGAGGCTCTCACTGCTAGGATAAATGAGGCAGAAGAAAGAATTAGTGATATAGAAGACCAAATGACAGAGAATAAAGAAGCTGAGCAAAAGAGGGACAAACAGCTACTGGACCACGAGGGCAGAAGTCAAGAGATAAATGACACCATAAGATGAAACAACATTAGAATAATTGGGATTCCAGAAGAAGAAGAAAGAGAGAGGGGAGCAGAAGGTATATTGGAGAGAATTATTGGAGAGAATTTCCCCCAATATGGCAAAGGGAACAAGCATCAAAATCTAGGAGGTTCAGAGAACCCCCCTCAAAATCAGTAAGAATAAGTCCACACCCTGTCACCTAATAGTAAAATTTACAAGTCTTAGTGACAAAGAGAAAAACCTAAAAGCAACCCAGGAAAAGAAGTCTGTAACACACAATGGTAAAAATATTAGATTGGCAGCAAACTTATCCACAGAGACCTGGCAGGCCAGAAAGAGCTGGCATGATATATTCAGAACACTAAATGAGAAAAACATGCAGCCAAGAATACTATATCCAGCTAGGCTACCATTGAAAATAGAATGAGAGATAAAAAGCTTCCAGGACAAAGAAAAACTGAAAGAATTTGCAAACACCAAACCAGCTCTACAGGAAATATTGAAAGGGGTCCTCTAAGCAAAGAGACAGCCTCAAAGTAGTAGATCAGAAAGGAACAGAGACATTATACAGTAACAGTCACCTTACAGGCAATACAATGGCACTAAATTCATCTCTCAATAGTTACCCTGAATGTTAATGGGCTAAATGCCCCAATCAAAAGACACAGGGTATCAGAATGGATAAAAAAACAAAACCCATCTATATGTTGCCTACAAGAAACTCATTTTATTTTTTTTTAAGATTTATTTATTTATTTATTTATTTGACAGACAGAGATCACAAGTAGGCAGAGAGGCAGGCAGAGAGAGAGAGGAGGAAACAGGCTCCCTGCAGAGCAGAGAGCCTGATGCGGGGCTCGATCCCAGGACCCTGGGATCATGACCTGAGCTGAAGGCAGAGGCTTAAACCCACTGAGCCACCCAGGCGCCCCAAGAAACTCATTTTAAACCTGAAGACACCTCCAGATTTAAAGTGAGGGGGTGGAAAACAATTTACCATGCAAATGGACATCAGAAGAAAGCAGGAGTGGCAATCCTTAGATCAGATCAATTAGATTTTAAGCCAAAGACTATAATAAGAGATGAGGAAGGACACTATATCATACTCAAAGGATCTGTCCAACAAGAAAATCTAACAATTTTAAATATCTATGCCCCTAACGTGGGAGCAGCCAACTATATAAACCAATTAATAACAAAATCAAAGAAACACATCGACAATAATACAATAATAGTAGGGGACGTTAACACTCCCCTCACTGAAATGGATAGATCATCCAAGCAAAAGATCAACAAGGAAATAAAGGCCTTGAATGACACACTGGACCAGATGGACATCACAGATATATTCAGAACATTTCATCCCAAAGCAACAGAATACACATTCTTCTCTAGTGCACATGGAACATTCTCCAGAATAGATCACATCCTGGGTCCTAAATCAGGTCTCAACTGGTATCAAAAGATTGGGATCATTCCCTGCATATTTTCAGACCACAATGCTCTGAAGCTAGAACTCAATCACAAGAGGAAATTTGGAAAGAACCCAAATACATGGAGACTAAACAGCATCCTTCTAAAGAATGAATGGGTCAACCAGGAAATTAAAGAAGAATTGAAAAAATTCATGGAAACAAATGATAATGAAAACACAACGGTTCAAAATCTGTGGGACACAACAAAGGCAGCCCTGAGAGGAAAATACAGAGTGGTACAAGCCTTTCTCAAGAAACAAGAAAGGTCTCAGGTACACAGCCTAACCCTACACCTAAAGGAGCTGGAGAAAGACAAGAAAGAAACCCTAAACCCAGCAGAAGAAGAGAAATCATAAATTTCAGAGCAGAAATCAATGAAATAGAAACAAACAAAAAAAAAAAACAATAGAAAATCAACGAAACTAGGAGCTGGTTCTTTGAAAGAATTAATAAGATTGATAAACCCCTGGCCAGACTTATCAAAAAGAAAAGAGAAAGGACACAAATAAATAAAACCATGAATGAAAGAGGAGAGATCACAACTAACACCAAAGAAATACAGACAATTATAAGAACATATTATGAGCAACTCTATGCCAACAAATTTGACAATCTGGAAGAAATGGATGCATTTCTAGAGACATATAAACTACCATAACTGAACCAGGAAGAAATAGAAAACCTGAACAGACCCATAACCAGTAAGGAGTTTGAAACAGTCATCAAAAATCTCCAAACAAACAAAAGCCCAGGGCCAGATGGCTTCCCAGGGGAATTCTACCAAACATTTAAAAAAGTACTAATTCCTATTCTCCTGAAACTGTTCCAAAAAATAGAAATGGAAGGAAAACTTCCAAACTCATTTTATGAGGCTGCATCACCTTGAACCCAAAACCAGAGAAGGATCCCATCAAAAAAGAGAACTACAGACCAATATCCTAGATGAACACAGATGCAAAAATTCTCACCTAAATACTAGCCAATAGCATTCAATAGTACAATAAAAGGATTATTCACCACGACCAAGTGGGATTTATTCCAGGGCTGCAAGGTTGGTTCAACAACCACAAATCAATCAGTGTGATACAACACATTAATAAAAGAAAGAACAAGAATCATATGATACTCTCCATAGATGCTGAAAAAGCATTTGATAAAGTACAGCATCCCTTCCTGATCAAAACTCTTCAAAGTGTAGGGATAGAGGGCACATACCTCAATATTATCAAAGCCATCTATGAAAAACCCACCGCAAATATCATTCTCAATGGAGAAAAACTGAAAGCTTTTCCTATGAGGTCAGGAACACGGCAGGGATGTCCATTATCACTACTGCTATTCAACATAGTTCTAGAAGTCCTAGCCTCAGCAATCAGACAACAAAAGGAAATTAAAGGCATCAAAATCGGCAAAGAAGAAGTCAAACTATCACTCTTCGCAGATGATATGATACTATATGTGGAAAACCCAAAAGACTCCACTCCAAAACTGCTAGAAGTTGTACAGGAATTCAGTAAAGTGTCAGGATATAAAATCAATGCACAGAAATCAGTTGCATTTCTCTACACCAACAACAAGATAGAAAGAGAAATTAAGAAGTCAACCCCATTTACAATTGCACCCAAAACTATAAGATACCTAGGAATAAACCTATCCAAAGAGGCTAAGAATCTATACTCAGAAAACTATAAAGTACTCATGAAAGAAATTGAGGAAGACACAAAGAATTGGAAAAATGTTCCATGCTCCTGGATTGGAAGAATAAATATTGTGAAAATGTCTATGCTACCTAAAGCAATGTACACATTTAATGCAATTCCTATCAAAATACCATCCATTTTTTTCAAAGAAATGGAACAAATAATCCTAAAATTCATATGGAACCAGAAAAGACCTCAAATAGCCAAAGGAATATTGAAAAAGAAAGCCAAAGTTGGTGGCATCACAATTCCAGACTTCAAGCTCTATTACAAAGCTGTCATCATCAAGACAGCACAAAAACAGACACATAGATCAATGGAACATAATAGAGAGCCCAAAAATAGACCCTCAACTCTATGGTCAACTAATCTTCGACAAAGCAGGAAAGAATGTCCAATGGAAAAAAGCCTCTTCAATAAATGGTTTTGGGAAAATTGGACAGCCACATGCAGAAAAATGAAATTGGACCATTTCCTTACACCACACACGAAAATAGACTCAAGATGGATGAAGGACCTCAATGTGGGAAAGGAATAAATCAAAATCCTTGAGGAGAACACAGGCAGCAACCTCTTCGACCTCAGCCGCAGCAACATCTTCCTAGGAACATCGCCAAAGGCAAGGGAAGCAAGGGCAAAAATGAACTATTGGGATTTTATCAAGATCAAAAGCTTTTGCACAGCAAGGGAAACAGTTAACAAAACCAAAAGACAACTGACAGAATGGGAGAAGATATTTGCAAATGACATATCAGATAAAGGGCTAGTGTCCAAAATCTATAAAGAACTTAGCAAATCAACACCCAAAGAACAAATAATCCAATCAAGAAATGGGCAGAAGACATGAGCAGACAGTTCTGCAAAGAAGACATCCAGAATGGTCAACAGACACATGAAAAAGTGCTCCATATCACTCTGCATCAGGGAAACACAAATCAAAACCACAATGAGATATCACCTCACACCAGTCAGAATGGCTAAAATTAACAAGTCAGGAAATGACAGATGCTGGCGAGAATGCGGAGAAAGGGGAACCCTCCTACACTGTTGGTGGGAATGCAAGCTGGTGCAACCACTCTGGAAAACAGCATGGAGGTTCCTCAAAATGTTCAAAATAGAACTACCCTATGGCCCAGTGATTTCACTACTGGGTATTTACCCTAAAGATACAAACGTCGTGATCCGAAGGGGCACGTGCACCTGAATGTTTACAACAACAATGTCCACAATAGCAAAACTATGGAAAGAACCTAGATGTCCATCAACAGATGAATGGATAAAGAAGATGTGGTTTATCTACACAATAGAATACTATGCAGCCATCAAAAGAAATGAAAATTTGCCATTTGCGATGACGTGGATGGAACTAGAGGGTATCATGCTTAGCGAAATAAGTCAATCAGAGAAATACAACTATCATATGATCTCCCTGATATGAGGAAGTGGAAATGCAACATGGGGGGGTTAAGGGGGTAGGAGAAGAATACATGAAACAAGATGGGATTGGGAGGGAGACAAACCATAAGTGACTCTTAATATCACAAAACAAACTGAGGGTTGATGGGGGGAGGGGGGTTGGGGGGGTGGGGTTATGGACATTGGGGAGGGTATGTGCTATGGTGAGTGCTGTAAAGTGTGTAAACCTGGCGATTCACAGACCTGTACCCCTGGGGATAAAAATATATTATATGTTTAAAAAATAAAATAAAATAATGTAGAACAAGTTCTATTATTCTCATTTTTACAGATGAAGAAGCTACAAATCAAGTAGCCTTTTTTACATAAGCTTTTTTATATGCAGAGGGTGCAGATCCCATAAAGTTTTAGAAACAAATTTCTCTGCACAGTTTGTACCAATTGACATTCTCTCTGGAGACAGAGTGCCTCTTTTCATATAGAGTCGCTAAAGCTAGAAATCATCATTCATTCTTTTTAATCTTATGGATCTGATAGATGAAAACTTATTTCATAGTCTTGCTTTAATTGAGAATACTTCATAGCTAGTGAGATGGGACATATTTTCACATACTTAGTGGACATTTGCATTCCTTTTAATTTGAGTTGTTTTGTTTCTTATTGCCTATTCTTACTTAATCTTTTTTTTTTTTAAATAAGGTATAGGTAATATGCAACAAAATGGACAGAGTTTAAATATCCAGCCAGATGAGTTTGAGCAGATGTATACATGTGTGTAGCCACCAGGCAAACAAAATATAAGATCATTTATTTCCATCATACCATTGAGTTTCATGTCTCCAACTACAAGTACTTCTCATATCAACTTTCTGGTTTCTATCACTTTAGATAATTTTTTTTCTGTTGCCAGAATTTATGAATAATGGAATCATAAAATACATACACATTTTATCTAGATTCTTCTGGCTAATATGCTTCATATCAATAGTTTAACCTTTTCTTGCTGCTTATTAGTATTCTATTGTATGAATATACAGCAACTTGTTTTTATGCATCCCTCTATTGATGACACACTTTACCCAATTTTTTTGGCTGCCATAAATGTGACTCTAAGAAACCTATTGTGGACTTATGTTTTCAGTTCCAGTGGCTAAATACCTAGGAATGGAATTACTTGCTCATACTATAGATATATGTTTCATTTTATTTAAAAAGTGTAATTCCAAAGTGATTTAAACCATTTTAAGTTTCTACCAACAATGTCTGAGAGTGCCAGTTGCTCCATATCTCTACAAATATTTAGTGTTTTGAGGGTTTTTTTTTATATTAGCCATTCGAGTCAGTGTGAAATATTGTAGTTCTAATTTGCATTTCTCTGGGGACCTTTATGTATGATTACTGACCATGTATCTTCTTTTTTTAAGGAATTTTTTTTTTTTTTTGGTAAAGAAAATAGTTTTACCAGTAAAGAATAACTGTTCAAGTTTTCACCCATTTTTGAAAACTGGAATTTCTTTTAATTGCTAATTTGTAGGAGCTCTCAGTATCTTCTTAATAAAACTCCTTTGTCACACTTATGTGTTGCAAATAATTTTTCCCTGTTATGGCTTATATATTCATTTTCTCAATTATGTTTTTTGATAAGCAGAAATTTTCCAATTTTGTTAAAGTCCAATTTATTTATTTATTATTAGTAGTAATTTTAGTGTACTTGTTCAAGAAGTTGTTTTCTTATCCCGAATGAGAAAAATATTATTTTGGGGTTTTGTCTGGAAGTTTCATAGTTCTGTGTTTACCGTATGATCTATGATTTATCTCAGATTATTTTTATGTGTTGAATGAAAGAGATTAGTTTTGTTTTGTTTTTCACATAATAATCCAATCGTCCTAGCAACATGATTAATAGGGAAAAATGCTTGCAAATCTCACAGCTGACAAAAACTTCATGTATGGAATATATAAAAAGGTTTTAAAACTTAATGGTAATAAAATATACAATCCAATTAACAGATGGGCAAAAGACATGAAGAGATATTTCACCAAAGAGGTTCCAGAGATGGCAAATATGCTGATGAAATAATGCTCAATATCAAGATCACTGGTCACTATAGAAATGCAAATTAAGATCACAATGAGTTATCACTACATACTTATGAGAATGGCTAAAACAAACAAAAAATTTTGACATATCAAGTTGCGGTGATGATGTGGAGAAACGAGATCTTTCAGACACTGCTTGTAGAAATGTAGAATGGTATGGTCACTTCGGAAAATGGTATGGCGGTTTCTTAAAAACTAAACATTTATGTATCATATAACCCAGCAATCATCCTCCTAAGCATTTATTCCAGGAAAATAAAAACTTATGTTCATATAAACCATGCCCATGTTTGTTCAAGGCAGCTTTATTTGCAAAGGCAAAAAACTAGAAGCAACCAAAATATCCTACTATTGTTGAGTGGTTAAAAACAAAAACAAACAAAAAACTATGCTTCAGGCATACTTTGAAATTCTACGTGGCAATAAAAATAAATGAACTATTGATACATGAAACAGCTTGAGTAGATCTCAAGGGGATCGTGGCTGAATGGAAAAAAGTCAATACCAAAAGGTCATGTACTATATAATTCACATAACATTTTCCAAATGAAAAAATTAATATATCTAAAGAAAAGATTTGTGGTTTCCAGGAATTAGAGATGGTGGAGAAGAAAGGGTGACTATAAATAAGTAACACTGAGATCTTTGTGGTAATGGACTATTTCTGTATCTGTGGTGGTGATTCCAAAAATGTACATGTGGTAAGATTACGTAAAACTGTACGTTTACTTTGTTTTATACTGTACTAAAGGCATTCTTAATGTAACCAATGGAGCAAACAGGGTTAAGCAGGGAGAGGTGGATATAGGTCCTCTCTGTACTATCTTTGCAATTTCCTGTGCATGTATAATAAAGACTTTCTTATGCTATTGTATTTTCTTGGCTCTTTGTTAAAATCAGTTGACCATTTTATGTGAGGGTTTATTTCTTGACTCTCTAGTGTATTCTACTGGTTTATTTATCTATACCTAAGTAAATGCCTTTCTATACAGGATAGAGTTATTTTATTGCCTGACTAGAACTCTGCTTATCTTCAGGGAAACCTGGGTATCTGGTATTGACTCTTATGTCCCATGGTTCAGAATGCTAACCGGCTATGGTTTGTGTGCTGACCAACTCACCAGAGATGAGTGATGTGGTATTTAATCTTAAACTCCCTTTGTGACATCCCTTCAGTGGTTTTTGACTGGCAAACACAGTCAGCTTTGTTATGTGACAAGAACATATAAGACCTTACTGGAAATTTCTACCTTAAGCTCTACAGAAGGTCATTACACAAATCTTGATGATTTATTCTTTTTTTTTTTTTAAGATTTTATTTATTTATTTGACAGAGAGATCACAAGCAGGCAGAGAGGCAGGCAGAGAGAGGAGGAAGCAGGCTCCCTGCTGAGCAGAGAGCCCCATGTGGGGCTCGATCCCAGGACTCTGAGATCATGACCTGAGCCGAAGGCAGCGGCTTAACCCACTGAGCCACCCAGGCGCCCCTTGATGATTTATTCTTGAGACAAAGTGTATCTTTATGAAGACTTGGAGGAACTGCATCTGGAAGTCTCTGAAAACTAATGCTTGTCTGCTTTCTCTTTTTCTTACTGTATCATATTCTTGGCCTGCGAGTGACCTATGAATCATTCAAATATTCAAAGTTGAGTAATCTTGAAAAGTCTGTCTTACTACTGTAGCTTTATGATTCAGTCCTAAAATCATACAGTATAGTATCTCCAACTTTATTTTTCTCAAAATTGCTTTCATATTTTACATCCTATAAATTTCCAAGTAAATTTTAAAATCAGGTTATCAATTATTTTTATATACATGCAAAAAGTTTTATAAACTATTTTGAGAGAATCTTAATATTAACTTCCAATCCATAAATGAGATATATCTCTCTATTCAAGCAGGTCTTCGATTTTTCCTCAAAATGACCTTATAGCTTAAATGTAGAAGTCTTGCTGATATTTTAATAGATTTATTATAAGGTAGATGACATCATTTTTGGTGTTATTATATATTATGAAATGTTTAAATTTTTTGTTTTCTGATTGTTCACTGCTAATACATAGAAATACAATCAACTTTTATATTAATATTAAATCTGCACCTTGATAAATTCAACTAGTAATTCTGATATGCTTTCCTAAAATATCACAGAGTTTTGCATGTAAAAAAATTATGCTATCTGGAAAATTAGTTTTATTTTTGTTTCCAAACTGATTGTCTTTCTTTTTCTCTTGCTTTATTATACTTCTAGAACTTTCAGAATAATGTTGAACAAAATTGGTGAGAGCACACATACTTAGCTTAGGATTTATCTTATAAGAAAAATTTTCATATTTCTCTATTAGGTTATGCATATGCATCAGCTATAGATTTGTTTATTTCATGTTTGTTTGTTTTAAGGAACTTTAGCATCTTGAAGAAGTTTTCTTTAAATCCTGATATGATAAGAATTTTCAAAGGGAAGAAACATAAAATTTTGTCTGTTTTTGCTGCCTAATGAGAAGTATGGTTTTTCAGCTTTATCCTGTTAATATGGTATTTTACATTGTTAGATTTCAACTCTTGAATCAAATTTGCATTCCTGTGATATACCTGACTAGGTCACAATGATTTATCTTTTTTATGTGTTGCTGAATTTGATTTGCTAACATCTTGTTGAGAATTTTTACATCTGTGTTCATGCAGAATTTTAATATATAATTCCCTTTTGTTGAATTTTTCAGGGTTTTGGTATTTTTTGTATTTTTTTATTTTTTTTTCAGGTTTTTGTATTTTTCAGGCATTGTCAAATATCCCTCTAGGGGAAAAGTAGTACCCAGTTGAGAAGCATTGTTCTAAAGATTACAACATTCATTTTACTTGTTCATAGTCCACTATTACTACACTATTTTGAAACAGTATAAGAGATTGCTTATAGTCTAATTCTATTCTCCCACCTCTACTTTTAAGTACTTGTTTTATAATTTGATTTCCTATTCACAAAAAAAACCCTCCAATATTATGACACAGAAAGTATCTAGCACCACCATTTGCCTAGCAACAATTTATTCAAATTCCGTTTTTTAAACTTCATTCTTATTAGACTCACCTGAAAATATTTCAGACAATTCTGAATATTGCAGACTAATTAAATTACAAACGTTGAAGGAAGGATCAGGCATTGGTAGTTTTTTAAAGCTCAAATTATTCCATGTGCAACCCAGACTGGGACCACTACTCCAATGTAAGCAATGTCCTTGTAGAATCAAATCTATAAATTTACAACAACAATCACATTTTTGCCTCATATACTTATTTGATTTGTTACTGTTAATGGTAAGTGAGATTTGTTAGTGTAAGCTAACTTTCAGGTTGAAATGTATTTGACACACTTGGACAAATAAGGGCTTAACTGATAATGCATGTTACTAAAGATAATCTCAATCCAAGAGAGTAAACGCTCTGGGTTCAATCTGAAGAAGCAGAATAATCCCACTTGAAGATACTTAAGGAATCAGGACACTACAACAATTTTCTCTCATACCACTATTTCATATTATATAGTTGTTTACCTTTTCACCACTTTTTACACTACATATAGTAATAGTTTAGATTCTATGGTCAGCACTATGATTAATTTAACTCCTTTAATCTACATAATACTGACATGCATTATTATTTCCAACACTGAGAGTTGAAGAAACAGACTTTGAAGAGATGAAATCCTTATCCAAGTTTTCACAATAGTAAATGACCAAGTACTTAGACTCCAAATCCTATTTGGTAACCACTCTAATGGACAATCTACTACACATGATCTAGAAAACAATGTAATTTTCCAAGATATATAATTAAAATTGTTCCATACTGAGAAAGAGTTGGTAGATATACTATGTGCAGTGCAATGATAATTACATGGCAAATAACTGATAAACACTTCTTGGTTGCCTTACAAAGATGTGTACACACCATCACTAGAAAATAAATAAAAAGGAAAATTTTAACATCACATTTAAGGTAGTAATTAGGATGAGAAAAAAAGATTTGTGGATTTTTTAATTGTTTTTTTTTTTATTTTTCCCATCAGAAAACACTTTATAGCTTCTTCTGTGTACATGAACCATGACATGTCTTATGTGTTAACGTAACTAGCATCTCAGTTCAGGTTTTATGTAACAGCAAAATTTTTGTTATGATATAATGTAAATTCTTAAAATATATTTTCTCACTTAGATAATGCAATTTTTTCAGCCCCCTAATCAAAGTAATATCATGGAATACAAGTCATGTTTATTCTTGCATTGACCTCCAACACTTTTAATATTGTCTAAGCCTATGGCACTTATGGAGTAAGCATTGGTACTTTTCAAAAGTTACATGGATTGTTTTTCCTTATCTGTGATTATCTTTGCTTGCATGCTAGCAAATATTCTTATTATGAATGGTCAATGATGTCATATATAACATGCCATTGAGCATCTAATCAGGGTGCTTATAATATCATGCAGTGTAATACAGTGTAATGGTGACATATTGACTGATTGAAAAGATGTGAATCTCATTTAAATACCTTTTTATAGTTATTATATCTATACATATATGCAATACTTATAGTTATTCTTTCATAGCTAATTTGGCATTTTTTAACTTTGATTGTTCTTGCTGCCATTTATTCACACGTTATAAACCTGGACCTATATTTCAACAGACCTAACCTATAATTAGAAAACACAAAAAAGCACTTTTTATTAACTTATTTTACTCTACATGAAACCCTTCAATTTAGATGGCGTAACCATGCTAATTTCCTACCATTACCCTTACATCATTTGTATACTTTCAAAATGCATCTCTCTGCTGTACCTGCTCTGATCTCACCCCATACCACCACAATCCCCTCTTATAGTGTCCTCTGCAATTTTTATCATCTATTCAAGCATTTGATTTTATCTAGTAGTTTAGTCATTGTAAGAGGAGAGTATATGAGTAGAAATAACAAAAAAATCCTCTCTTTCTTTCTTTCCATAAAGATAGTCAGGTGCTTTGTGTTTTTGTTTTGTTTTGTTTTGTTTTCCCCTCAGAGAACCCCCAGCAAGCTGAGGTTAAAGGCAGCTGAAATCATTAGCTTTTCCTGTCTTCTTTACCATTCAGTCTCCAGAAGGGTTGGCACAGGTGAGGGAAGAAAAAAGTGAGGATTTGGGGGACAAGAATTAAGAGAGATTGGGTAGAACCTAAAAGACTCTAGATCTTTTAACAGAGGCCTTGGGTCCTATTAGCTGGCAATACCTTGAAGAAGTGGAAAATATCAGAGAATAGTCACCTTATGCTCCAGTGAGGCAGATACTGAGTTTTTGTTGTTTTTTTTTCTACATGGACCTCAAAGATAGCATAAAAACAGCAGAGTTTCTGAAACTAAAAGGCCCCTCAAGAGTGGGATAGCAGGTATTTCAGTGGATACTACTTAGGATTAGTGAATTAGGACTGAAGTCACCTCCACGTGGGACACTCGAATAATTGTACAACATTGGTGGACTGAAAGGAGGAATCAAGTCTGATCGTAGATGAACACTTGGACAGGGCTTTGATTTAGAATTAACTGATAAAAAAAAAGTAAAGACACATATCTGTGCTGCACAACTGAATCTATGATTCACATCCTTCATAAGATGTTAGTGTTTTACTAATTCAATTTACTTATAAGTTCCCGTAAGTAGTAGTCTCAGTTTTTATAGTCCTCTTCAAATCTACCAAAATTACAAGATAATAAGATGTCAAATATTTGCTGATTTGTTTCTTATCTATCTATGGCTTTTGGGGTAGTGATCAAAATTTCTAACTTATAAATACAATGTTTAGAACTACTGAAATTTATAAAATGATGCAATACTATTGTACTGCTAATTCACAGGTCAAAAACTGGAAATATGTCCTAGCGCATGAGGTTTAAGGAGTTCAGTGTCATTCTGTTGCTCAAATGTGTGTGTGTGTGTGTGTGTGTGTGTGTGTGCTTGTATACAAGAATACTAAAAACTAAATTTTTAAATTAAATATTGAATGCTTATATTAAAGGTTGGCTGAAACAATATTAGAAATCTTAATAGCTTCACAGATGGATGTGAAACCATTTGGGAAAATCAAATTTGTCTTTCCAATAATAGCATCTTCACCATAGAAATATGTTTTAATTTTTTTCATAAAACAATAAATTCTTCATAATAAAATATAATATGCTTCATGTACCTGTATATAGATTGTGTTGCTATATCTGTAATGTAGATGTATTAAACTGTATACAATAGTAATGTTCCTGAAAATTCACATGTAAATAGGATTTATTCTTATTCAAGTAGCATGGCTGCAATCTCAGGGAAATTTTCAATATGTAGAAAATTCTTTGTGTTGTGAGTAATCACATCCTAATGAGAGTCTTTTAAACATTCAGAACAATGATTTTTATGCACAGTTTAACTAAATTAGGCCATTCCTAAGTCATAAAAAATCAGCAGTCATCATACAGGACCCTCCCAAAAGTACTATGTAAGCCCAGTATTAGAAGCAGTGGGAGATCTTTTGAGAACCCTGCTAACAGTCAGTGGACAGGACAAGCCTTCTTATTTACTAAGACTTTCCTCCTCCACCAATGGATTCCAGGGTGGCTAGGAATAAGGCAAAGCAAGAGAGAGTGCATCTTAATAAGTAGCCTAACTAGCAAGTCTCTGCGCCACTGTGCTTGAGATTTCCCTCCCTCTTTGAGCGATAGTGGGAGAGCCCAGCATAAGGAAACTCCTTCTTCACCCTTAGACAGTGCCAGCAGGGACCAGTGAAGTCCTGGTAGTACCAGATAAACCAAGTAGACCAAAATGAAATGGTTTTACTGTACTGCTAATTTTTAAATTATCTTTACTAAAAACCAAAATAGAAACTGATGTAATCCAGTGGCTCTCCCTAAAATAATCTGAGTATAACGTGAATTAATGAAAGAAGACCTTGTCGTAATATGAGAATGGAGAGTAGGGTCATGGAAGATGGTTCTCTGGAAGTACTTGTTATGTTTTACAGTATTTAAAACAGTGCTGCATTATGAATTATTGTATCTGAGACAGTTCTTAGTTCTTTCTGCTCACTATCTGAGATGAAATAAGTTGCAATGATCTCCTTTAGTTCAAAGACCAAGAATGATAACTTGGAAATTTTAAACAGAAAGAACATTAATGCAAGGAATTAAATGCTAATGAAACCACTGGACAATACCAGGAAAATAAGTCAGGTCTTGTAGACGGAAAGACAATGTATTGACATCTGGAGGTCAGAAAGCTACTGCTTCAGTCATCACAACTCCGTTCAAAAGGCTTCTTAGCCTCAGAAAGTTGGTGGGTCTCTGGTGTGGTAAGTATGGACAATGTAACTATTTCTAAACACCAGATTTTATGATCTTGCTTTTAGCAGAGAAGAAGAAACAGTCTCCACATTATGTCTACCTAGCCAATCTTAAGTGTAGGCAATTGGAGGAACCCAAACTGCATCCAAAATTCTCAAATCAAGGCAGTCTCAAAAACATGATTTTTACTTTTCCTGCTTCTAAAATCAGGAAAAGTAGAAAAGAGGTTGATGAAATCAGTCTATAATATCTAGCATAAATGTTAATTCTTTACATTTATGGTTCTCCACTCACCCAATGCTCATGGTTCTTCTTAGCCATGTCTCTAGAATAAGGAACTCTTTTGAAACACAGAACCATCTGAAATAATCTCCTACTGCTCCTTACCTTAAGCAGAGAACTATAATCCTAGGTACTTGCTTCCTGTACTTCAAGCAAACCAAATTTGCCCATACTTGAGTGATTACCTTTGCCATCCCTCCATGTGGAAAGTTCTTCCTTTGGGTTTATTCCTCATCATTTAGGTATCTGCTCAGATATCATCTCCTCAAAAATTTCTTTCTTGATGTTATATGAAATTTTAACCATTTTAATTACCTTTCTGTTCTTTTAAATATTTTCCCTTTCTTCCTAACATTTTTTAAATACCACATATTTTCACTTAATAACCTCCCTCTCTTTTCCTCCCTCTTTCTTTTAACTAAGATTTATTTATGCTATCACCCAGAACAAAAACATCAGGACAAAAATGTTTTGTTTGCTAACAAGAGCAATGCAATTTTTTTCTTTCTGCACTCTTTTGTCACTTTTGAAGATCTAAAGTGATTTCAGATATTTTTTTTGAAATATAAAAAAAAAATGCTACCTGTATTTTAAAAATTTATCCATGAGCTAATGTAAAGGTAAATTACTATATTTCAAGGAAAAGTAAATTTACAAGAACGGTTCCTGGGATTGAGTCAGGCATCAGGCTCCCTGCTCAGTGGGGAGTCAATCTGCTTCTCCCTCTGCTCCTCTCCTCATGCTTGCACTCTCTGCTTTTCTCTCTCTCTCTGAAATAAAATCTTAAAAAAAAAAAAAAAAAAGCAAAAAAGATAAAACCCGTAAGAAAAACCCTTAAAGAGATGCATGGCAGCAAAGAAAGCAGTCAGGGTAAAGTGAGAGCAGATGTTTTAGGGTGGTAAATAGAAAAATAGTAATAGAGCTTGAAGTCAGTAGTACAAATTCCAATTTTATGAAAAATTTTTCTATTAGTGTGTAGAAATAAGATAGTATTATTCTATTTGGAGTAATTTTTATTCTGCCCAATCTGTTTTTAAGGTTATTTTATAATGACCATTGCAATTATTTTATAATGACCATTTTATAATGACCAAGGTATCCTAAAGATGGTTTTCCTTATATATACATTTAATTATTCATTTATTTTCCCCCAAAATATTTATACCTATCTACTGTGTAACAGGTAATAAAATTGAGATGGATACCATTTTCATATTTCCAGAGCCCATTCTGGTGACCAATTAATGATAAATAATTAAGAAAGTCAATATTCTTAGATTTCCTCCCCCATATGCTATTTCTTATCACATGCCTAAAAATATTTCACAGCACCAAAAATTCTCTCTGCTCACACCATCATTTCCCACTAAACAGGTTTATACTTCACCAAGTTAGGTCATGGCTGGTAAAGCAGAAATTTAACCAGATAGATTATCTTTAGATAAAGTTATGAATTTTATATTCCAAACACAAGATCCTAACTTGGAATTCTAAAACAATATGTAACTTAATTAAAAATCCTAAATTTTTTACATGAAGCAAGAGATGTTTGATCTTCTTTGCTATAAGTTATCCATAAAAGTTAAATTTTAAAGGATTTATTAAAGAATAAAGATGAATGCATTATATTTATCATATTAAACTAGACTAGTGCAGATGCTATCAATACATACTCTAATTTTATTATGCACACAATTTTTAAAAGTATAAATGAAAGTTGTCATAAAATTCATTGAAAATGTCTATTATTTCTACATTATGAATTAATTCCGTTATTTCACCTGATAATTAGCTTTCTCCAAGACTACGCATACTGTGCATTTGGGATTATAATGATGGAATCACATTCTTTGTAATTACTTAAAACAAAATAAAACAAAACAAAAAGAATACTACATGACAGAATAGTTTCAGAGAAGTTTATGACTCTTGACACATCCTAAATTGGTTGCAAATTACAGTGCATTAAGATGCTACTCTCTTACATAACCTAATTCTCCCAAATTTATAGCATTTCCTAGTAATATAGGATTTAATTTAACTGTTTTCCAAGAGAAAATGATCACATTAGAATTATTATAGTGGTTCTACTGGATTGTATAGTCCAAAATCATCATAATATATGAATGAACCATATATACTTTCACCACATTAAAGTTAATATAGTTTCTATTGTTTCTGAAACATGTAAATTCTCTCTCTCTTCAAAATGTTTTCTAGTTCCTAGTGACATGCTTAGGTATTTTGAAGAATGTCACAATAGAATACACACACACACACACACACACACACACACTACCCATGTATATATAACACATAAAAGAAATTCAAGCATATTCACTTAATAATCTACTTTCTTCAATATAATTTAACACAAAATTGGAACCATGAAATTGTCATTAAAAATAATAATAGGACCCTTGGGTGGCTCAGTCGGTTGAGTGACTAACTCTCGATTTGTGCTCAGGTCATGACCTCAGGTTCCTGGGATTAAGCCTGATGTGGGGCTCCATGCTCAGTGGGGAATCTGCTTGAGGATTCTTTCTCTCTCCCTCTGCCCCTTCCCCCACTCACATTCTCCTTTCTAAAATAAATAAATAAATCCTTAAAATAATAATAATAATGAAAAAAGACACATGACAATATGATATAAATAAAGCTTTAAAGTTACTCATAATCGAACCATATGATGCATGGCATTTAAGGCCCACAGTGTTATTCACACTTCCTGATCTTTTAGAACATAGTTGACATAAAGACTTAGAATTTAATCAGTAACAATCTCATGTATAAATAATCACTATTCCTCAGTTAAATATACACACTTTGTTAACTAGATCTAATGAGGGTGCATTTCTTACTTAATAAATCAAATTCCATTTTGAAATATAAATACATATAATAGAATAAATCTATCCATATGAATTATATAGGGCAGATCTTGCATCTCAATTTGAAGAACATGAGATTCAAAATGCTTATGGCTGCCTGGCTATTGTGATGATTCAGAAACCCAACTTAAACCTTCCAACTTTAAGTCTCTTTTTTACCACTGAACTATAATGCCTCCTCAATCTCATAATCAGAACTTGTTTTTATTTCTCATTTAATTTTGAAAACTATAAAACATACTAGATTCAAGTCCAATGTAGGTGTCCATATATGTGTCTAAGTATTTCTTGTTCTTTTAAAAAAAAATGCTACATTTTAAAAATTTTCCTAAAATTTTGAAATAATTCAAACTTAGAAAAAAGTTACCAAAATAATACAGAAATCCCAGATTTCAAAATGTGCTAACATTTTACCATATCATCCTGTCTCTATTTTTTCCTTCTCTCTCCTTCCCCCACCCTAGATGGTAGATGGCTAGATGGATGGATGGGTAGATAATAGGTCTATTTACCACCTTTCTCCAATGTGTGAAAGCAAATTGTAGATATGATATTCCTCTACCTCTAAATACTTAAGTGTCTATTTCCTGAAACCAAAAACATTCAATTCTATAATCATTGATACAATGATGTCATCTAATTTAAAGATATTCACATTTTATCAACTGTCCAAAGAGTGAACTTTATAACAGAGAAAAAAAAAATCTGGTTTAGTATCTAACCCAGGATTGTGTGTTTCATTAATTTTCACTCTAATTCAAAATTTTTTTTTGAGATTTATATTTATTTTAGAAAATATGCATGATAAAGAAAACAAAATCTATATTCTTTTGAAATTTAGATACACTTTACCATATTTTATTTTGTCTGTAAGAATTGTAAGGAATTAAAAAAAGAATTATAAGGAATTTTAAAATCTACTTTTCCCATAAGTTAAAGGAACACAGTTAAGAATTTTACATACACACATACACACAGAAAAGAAGCATCAACAAACTTTTCCATAGGGCATACTGTCATTCTAATCATAGATAATACAAATTGTTAAGTAGTGTGTCTTTAAATGCTCATTTTTTCCCTTTTTTCTCAACTATGAGCATTTATAGAGCAAGAAATACTATAAATGTTAGGAATATTAATACATAAGACAGTCTTTGCTTTCTTTGCTTACTTCTTATGAAACCTTGTGTTACCTTTTACATAAAGACCCCTCCTCCACAACTAAGTAAAACTCTTCTGTGCTCAGCTAGCCCATTGGTACATATCCATGTGAACTAATAAAATCAATACATTAGCTAAAGACCTAGAATAGCCAACAAAACATTGAGTAAGAAGAGAACTCTGGAATCACACTTCCTGACTTCATGACTTACTATAAAGCTACAAAATTCAAGAGAGGGTGGTCCTGGTAAAAGAATAGACAAATAGATCAATGGAACAGAATAAGATTTCAGAAACAGACCCACCTAATACAGTCAACTAATCTTTGACAAAGTAAAGATGATACAATAAAGCAAAGATAGTCTTCCCAACAAATGGTGCTGGAAAAAACAGACGTCCACATTCAAATCAATGAATCTAGTCATGGAACTTATACCTTTAACAAAAATTATCTCAAAATGGATCATAGACCTAAATGTGAAATTAAAACTACAAAGCTCCTAGAAGAAAACACAGGAGAAAAATTAGATGATCTTGGATATGGTGACAACTTTTTTGGTACAACACCAAAACCCAATCCTTGAAAGAAATAGCTAATAAGCTAGACTTTGTTAAAATTAAAAACTTCTGCTCTACTATTTTCAAGAGAATGAAGGAAAAAAGCCACAGGCTTGGAGAAAATACATGCAAAGGACACATTTGAAAATGGAATGTTATCCATAATATATAAAGATCTCTTAAAATTCAACAATAAGAAAATAATGAGGAGCAAGATGGCAGAGGAGTAGGAGGCCTAATATCATTGGGTTCCAGAAGTTCAGCTAAATAGTTATCAAACCATTCTGAATACCTACATACTCAACAGAAGATCAAAGAGAAGAGCAGCATTTCTAGGAACAGAAAAGTGACCACTTTCTGGAAGGTAGGATGTGTGGAGAAGTGAATCCGAGGCAACATACAGGAAGATAGATGGTAGGGGGAAGGGCCAGCTCCCAGCAAGCGGTAGAGCAGCAAAGCAAAAAATCAGAACTTTTACAAGTTTACTCCATTGAGGGACATTACTCCAGAGGCTACACTGGGAGTAGAGCCTTTGCAGGGACATTTGGTCTCAGGACCCGCTGGGTCACAAAATGGCCAGGGGTGTCTGAGTGTGGAAGAGCTAGCTCCCAGGTATCAGAGCAGGGAAGCCACCTGCAGAGACAGAGCTGAGGAGTGAGCTCTCACCTCAGAGTTACCCCCATGATATGAGGCACAGTTAGACCACTGATCTTCGAGCAGGGACCCCACAAGTGGCAGATCAGGGGACACCCCCTCCTTCCTCCTCTGGAAGGAGCAGCACAGGAGCATGCTCCAGAAATCCACTAGGTTTGGAGACTCAAAACGGGGCCATGCACCAGAGATAGAAATGCTCAGTAACAGGCTGGCTGAGCTCAGAGTGCAGGCAGAGACCAGGGAGACAGGAGGGATTGACTGCTTTTTTCTGAGGGTGCACTGAGGAGTGGTGAGGGTGCACTGAGAATCCCAAGCTCTCAGCTCTTATGGGGCCAGAGATTGGGAGGCCGCCATCTTCATTCCCATCCTCCAAACTGTACGGAAAGCATTCAGGGAACAAAAGCCACTAAGAGCAAACCCCAAGCAGATTACTTAGCCTGGGCCGTGGCAAGGGCAATGCAATTCTGCATCAGGCAAAGCCATTTCAGAATCAATGCAACAGTCCCCCACCCAGAAGATCAACAAGAACATCCAGCCAAGACCAAGTTCACCAATCAAAGAGAACTGCAAAACCTCAGAAATATGGGAATACAGCATATGGAATTCATGGATTTTTCCCCATGATCCTTTAGTCTTTCAAAGTTAATTTTTTTCATTTTTTTTCTATTTTTTTAACTTTTCCTCTTTTTTATTTTGACATTTCTTAACTATCATATCTTATCCATACCTTTTAAAAATCATTTTTAATTTTTATTCTTATAGTCATATTCTATCCCTTCATCATATTTAGCCTTATTTTTTGTAAGCATATAGGTTTTTCTTTCTTTAAAATTTGGGATACAGGTTCTTCTAACAGATTAAGATATACCCTAAATCTAGCACATGGCTTTGTTCTAGTCTCCAGCCAATAACATTCTTTCCCTTTTTTTTTTTCTTTTTTCAACCAACTTCTTATTAATTCCTTTTTAAGAATCTTTTTAAATTTTCATCTTTACAGTCATATTCCATCCCTTCATCATGTTTACCCTTATTGCTGTATATATGTTTTTCTTTCATTAAAATTTTGGGAGGCAGTTTCTTCTAACAGAACAAAATACACCAAAATTAAAGTGTGTGACTCTGTTCTATTCACAACAACTATATATATATATATAGATAGATAGATATAGATACACACACACACACACATATATATATATATATGTCTTTTTTTTTTTTTCCTCCTTTCTTCTCCCAGTTTCAGATTTTTCTGGAGTCATTGCTACCCTTTTAGTATTTTCTTCTCTCATTCATCTATTCTTATCTGGATAAAATGACAAGGTGGAAAAACTCATCTCAAAAAAAAAAAAAAAAAAAAAAAAGAACCAGAGGCAGTACCAATGGCTAGGGACCTAATCAATCTAATCAATACAGACATTACTAAGATGTCAGATCTATAGTTCAAAATGATGATTATCAAGGTGCTAGCTGGGCGTAAAAAAACATGCAAGATACTGCAGAATCCCTTTCTGGAGAAATAAAATCCATTTCTGGAGAAATAAAAGAACTAAAACCTAACCAAGTTGAAATTTTAAAAAGCTATTAATTAAGTGGATTTAAAAATGGAGCCTCTTATTGCTAGGATAAATGAGGCAGAAGAGACAATTAGTGATATAGAAGACCAAGTGATGGAGAATAAAGAAGCTAAACTAAACAGAGACAAACAACTACAGGACCATGAGGGGAGAATTTGAGAGATAAGTGATACCATAAGATGAAACAATATTAGAATAACTGGGATCCCAGAAGAAGAAGAAAGAGAGGGGGGCAGAAGATATATTGAAGCAAATTATAGCAAAGAATTTCCCTCATTTAGCAGAGGGAACAAGCATCAAAATCCAAGAGGCACAGAGAACCCCCCCCAAAGTCAATAAAAATAAGTTCACACGTGGTCATCTAAGAGTAAAACTTAGAAGACTCAGTGACAAAGAGAAAATCCTGAAAGCAGCTCAGGACAAGAGGTCTGCAACATACAATGGTAGAAATATTAGATTGGCAGCAGACTTATTCACAGAGACCTGGCAGCCCAGAAGAACTACCATGATATATTCAGAGCACTAAATGAGAAAAATATGCAGCCAAGAACACTATATCCAGCTAGAGTGTCACTGAAAATAGAAGGAGAGATAAAAAGTTACCAGGACAAAAGAAAATGAAAAGAATTTGCAAACACCAAACCAGTCCTATAGGAAATATTGAAAGAGGTCCTCTAAACAAAGACAGAGCCTAAAAGTAGTAGACCAGAAAGGAACAGAGACAATATACAGTAACAGTCACCTGGCAATACAGGCAATACAATGGCACCAAATTCTCATCTTTTAATAGTTACCCTGAATGTAAATGGGCTAAATGCCCAATCAAAAGATAGAGGGAATCAGAATGGATTAAAAAAAAGACCCATCCATACATCACAAGAAACTCATTTTAGACCCAAAGACACCTCCAGATTTAAAGTGAAGGATTGGAAAACCATTTACCATGCTAATGGACATCAAAAGAAATCTGGGGTGGCAATTCTTATATCAGATAAATTAGATTTTAAGCCAAAGACTATAATAAGAGATGAGGAAGGACACTATATACACTTAAAGGGTCTGTCCAACAAGAAGTTCTAACATATTAAATGTCTATGCCCCTAACATGAGAGCAGCCAATTATATAAAACAATTACTAACAAAATCAAGTAACACATGGACAATAAATAATAATAGTAAGGGACCTTTAACACCTACCTCACTGAAATGGACAGATCATCTAAGCAAAAGATCAACAAGGGAACAGGGCCTTAAATGATACACTGGGGCTCCTGGGGGGCTCAGTGGGTTAAGCCTCTGCCTTTGGCTCAGGTCATGATCCTAGGGTCCTGGGATCAAGGCCCTCATCAGGCTCTCCGCTCAGCAGGGATTCTGCTTCCCCTTCTCTCTCTGCCTGCCTCTCTGCTTACTTGTGATCTCTCTCTCTCTCTCAAATAAATAAATGAAATCTTAAAAAAAAAAAAATGACACACTGGACCAGATGGACATCACAGATATATTCAGAACATTCCATCCTAAAGCAACAGAATACACATTCTTCTCTAGTGCACATGCAACATTCTCCTGAATAGATCACATACTGGGTCACAAATCAGGTCTCAACTGGTACCAAAAGATTGGGATGCTCTGAAACTAGAACTCAACCACAAGAAGAAAGTTGGAAATAACTCAAATATATGGAGGCTAAAGAGCATCCTACTAAAGAATGAATGGGTCAGCCAGGAAATTAAAGAAGAGTTTAAAAAAAAAAAAAAAACATGGAAACAAACGAAACTGAAAGCACAACTGTTCAAAATCTTTGCAACACAGCAAAGGTGGTCCTGAGAAGAAAGTATATAGCGATGCAAGCCTTTCTCAAGAAACAAGAAAGGTCTTGGGGCACCTGGGTGGCTCTGTTGCTTAACGCTCTGCCTTCAGCTCAGTTCATGATCCCAGGGTCCTAGGATCGAGACCCTGATTCCCCCCTCTCTCTCTGCCTGCCTCCCTGCCTACTTGTGATCTCTGTCAAGTAAATAAATAAAATCTTTTTAAAGAAAGAAAGAAACAAGAAAGGTCTCAAGTATACAACCTAACCTTACACCTAAAGGAGCTGGAGAAAGAACAGCAAAGAGATTCTAAACCCAGCAGGAGATGAGAAATAATAAAGATCAGAGCAGAAATCAATGAAATAGAAACCAAAAGAACAGTAGAACAAATCAACAAAACTAAGAGCTGGTTCTTTGAAAGAATTAATAAATTGATAAACTCCTAGCCAGACTTACCAAAAAGAAATGAGAAAGGACCCAAATAAATAAAATCATGAATGCAAGAGGAGAAATCACAACCAACACCAAAGAAATACAAACAATTATAAGAACATATTGGGAGCAACTATATACCAGAAAATTTGAAAATCTGGAAGAAATGGATGCATTCCTAGAGACATATAAACTACCCCAACTGAACCAGGAAGAAAGAGAAGACCTGAACAGACCCATAACCAGTAAAGAGATTGAAGCAGTCATCAAAAATTTCCCAACAAACAAGAGCCGGGGGCCAGACAGCTTCCCAGGGGAATTGTACCAAACATTTAAAGAAGAATTAATACCTCTTCTCCCAAACCTTTCCAAAAAATAGAAATGGAAGGAAAACTTCCAAACTCATTATGAGGCCAGCATTACCTTGATCCCAAACCCAAAGATCCCATCAAAAAGGAGAATTACAGACCAATATCCTTGATGCATATGGATGGAAAAATTCTTGCCAATATACTAGCCAATAGGATCCAACAGTACATTAAAAGGATTGTTCACCACGACCAAGTCAGATTTATTACTGGGCTTTAAGGTTGGTTCAACATCTGCAAATCAATCAATGTGATACAATGCATTAAAAAAAGAAAGAACAAGAACCATATGATACTCTCAATAGATGCTGAAAAAGCATTTGACAAAGTACAGCATCCTTTCTTGATCAAAACTCTTCAAAGTGTAGAGTTCATACCTCAATATAATCAAAACCCACAGCCAATATCATCCTCAATGGGGAAAAACAGAGCGTTTCCACTAAGGTCAGGAAAATGGGAGGGACATTCATTATCACCACTTCAAAAAAATGAAACAAGATGGGACCAGGGGGAAAGACAAACCATAAGAGACTCTTAAGAAGTCCTAGCCTCAGCAATCAGACAACAAAATGAAATAAAGGCTTCTGTAGCAGCAAAGAAGAAGTCAAACTCTTACTCTTTGCAGATGATATGATACTTTATGTGGAAAACCCAAAAGGCTCCACTCCAAAACTGCCAGAACTCATACAGGAATTCAGGAAAGTGTCAGGATATAAAATCAATGCACAGAAATCAGTTGCATTTCTATACACCAACAGCAAGGCAGAAGAAAGAGAAATTAAGGAATCAATCCCATTTACAATTGCACCCAAAACCATAAGATACCTAGGCATAAACCTAACCAAAGAGGCAAAGAATCTATACTCAGAAAACTATAAAGTCCTTATGAAAGAAATTGAGGAAGACACAAAGAATGGAAAAACGTTCCACGCTCATGGATTGGAAGAACAAATATTTTGATAATATCTATGCTACCTAAAGCAATCTATATACTTAAAGCAATCCCTATCAAAATACTATCAATGTTTTTCAAGAAATGGAACAAATAATCCTAAAATTTACATGGAACCAGGAAAGACCCTGATTAGCCAGAGGAAAGTTGAAAAAGAAAACCAAAGTTGGCAGCATCACAATTGCAGACTTCAAGCTTTATTACAAAGCTATAACCATTAAGACAGTATGGTACCGGCAGAAAAACAGACACATAGATCAAGAGAACAGAATAGAGAGCCCAGAAATGGACCCTCGACTCTAGGGTCAACTAATCTTCAACAAAGCAGGAAAGAATGTCCAATGGAAAAAAGACAGTCTCTTCAACAAATGGTGTTGGGAAAACTGGACAGCCACATGCAGAAAAATGAAACTGGACCATTTCCTTACAGCACACATGAAAATAGACTCTGAATGGATGAAAGACCTCAGTGTGAGAATGGAATCCATCCAAATCCTTGAGGAGAACACAGGCTGCAACCTCTTCGACCTCAGCCACAGCAACATCTTCCTAGAAACATCATCAAAAGCAAGGGAAGCAAGGGCAAAAATGAACTATTGGGACTTCACCAAGAAGAATGATGCTTTTGCACAGCAAAGGAAATAATCAACAAAACCAAAAGACAACTGACAGAATGCGAGAAGATATTTGCAAATGACATATCAGATAGAGGGCTAGTATCCAAAATCTGTAAAGAACTTACAAAACTCAACACCCAAAGAACAAATAATCCAATCAAGAAATGGGCATAGGACATGAACACACATTTCTGCAAAGAGGACATCCAGATGGCCAACAGACACATGAAAAAGCGTTCCACATCACTTGGCCTCAGGGAAATGCAAATCAAAACCACAATGAGATACCACCTCACACCAGTCAGAATGGCTAAAATTAACAAATCAGGAAACAACAGTTTTTGGTGAGGATGTGGAGAAAGGGGAACCCTCCCACACTGTTGGTGGGAAGGTAAGCTGGTTCAGCCACTCTGGAAAACAGTATACTATTTCAGGTTCCTCAAAAAGTTGAAAATAGAGTTACCTTATGACCTAGCAATCACACTACTGGGTATTTACCCTAAAGATACAATTGTAGGCATCTGAAGGAATACCTGCACCTGAATGTTTACAGCAGCAATGTCTACAATAGCCAAACTATGGAAAGAACCTAGATGTCCATCAATAGATGAATGGCTAAAGAAGATGTGGTATATCTATATACAATGGAATACTATGCAGCCAGCAAAAAACTGAAATCTTGCCTTTTGCAATGAAGCGGATGGAAATAGAGAGTATTATGCTAAGTGAAATAAGTCAATTAGAAAAAGATAATTATATGATCTCTCTGATATAAGGAATTTGAGAGGCAGTGTAGGGGGTCATGGGGGATAGAGAGGAAAAAAATGAAATAAGATGGGACCAGGGGGAAAGACAAACCATAAGAGACTCTTAATCCCAGGAAATGAATTGAGGGTTGCTGGGGGTGGAAAGGGAGGTATAGTGTGGATGGGTTATGGAAATTGGGGAGGGTATATGAGTGCTGTGAATTGTGTAAGACTGATGATTCACAGACGTGTGCCTCTGAAGCAAAATAATACATTATATGTTAATTTTTAAAAGGGAGGAGGAGGAGGAGAAGAAGAAGAAGAAGAGGAAGGAGGAGGAGGAGAAGAAAAAGAGGAAGAAAAATTAAAAATTGGGCCAATGGTCTTTACAGATACTTCACCAAAGAAGATATACAAACGGCAAATAAGAATATAAAAAGATGAGTGACACTGTATGTGATCAGGAAATTGCAAATTAAAACAATGAGATACCACTACAGACATATTAAAATGGTCTAAATCTGGAACAATGACAAAAATCTGGAAAATGCTGCTGAGGATGTGGAGCAGCAGAAACACTCTCTCATTCTTGGTGGGAATGCAAAGTAGTACAGCCACTTTGAAAGAACTTGGTGGTTTCTTGCAAAACTAAACATACTCTTAGAATAAAATTCAGCAACCCTGTTCCTTGGCATTTACTTAAAGGAATTGAAAACTTACATCCACTCAACAATCTGTACGAGGATGTTTACAGCAGCTGTAGTCATAACTGCCGAAACTGGGGAACAATCAAGATGTCCTTCAGTAGGTGAATGGATAAATAAACTGTGGTGTATTCAAACAATGGAGTATTAGCACTAGAAAATGAGCTATCAAGCCAAGAAAAGGCATGAAGGAAACTTAAATGCATACTAGTCAGTGAAAGAAGCCAATCTAAAATTCCAAGTACATGACATTCTGGAAAAGGCAAAATGAGGGAGACAGTAAAAAGATCAGTGGTCTGTGAATTGTGGGGAGGGCGGTATGAGCAGGCTGAGTACAAATGATTTTAGGGCAGCAAAACTACCCCGTACACTATACATAGTAGCATAGGCAACCATTTCTCAACCCAACAATAAAAGATAAAATGGAAAAATCTTCAAGAGATGAAAGCCAGGTCTGTGTGGTAGCTAAGCTAAAATTAATAGGATGGTTGTCACACACACTATAAATACCTCTGAATGAATCAGATAATAACTAGATTAAATAAATCTATTATTCCCTATCACTAGAAACTAAAAATAACTATCACTTACACTAATTTTTTGTCTTTTTTTATTCACTGTTAAAATTCTTATATTAAAAAATGTATTTGTTGTATATAAGTGCTGTTGCTAAATCATTCGTTAAAAATATTTAGGGAAGAGACACCTGGATGGCTCAGTCAGTCAAGTCTCCACCTTCAGTTCAGGTCACAATCCCTAAACAGGCTTCCTGCTCAGCGGGGAGCCTACTTCTCCCTCCCCCTCCACCTGCCACTCCCCCTGCTTATGCTCTCCCTCTCTCTTTCTCTCTCTGTCAAATAAATAAAGTCTTAAAAAAAATATTTCGGGAAGAATGAGCACTAATGTAAACGATAGACCTTGGGTGATAATGATGTATCAATGTAAGTTGATCAGCTGCAGCAAATGTACCACTCTTGTGGGCATCTTGATAATGTGGGAAGCGACGCAGGTGTGGGGTAGGGAATATATAGGAAATCTCTGTACTTTCCTCTCAATTTTGCTGTGAACCTTAAATTGCTATAAAAGAATAGTCTTTTAAAAAACTAAGTAAATAAATACACTGGACGCAGATTTAAGGAATCTGAATTGAATTAGCCAAGTTTAGAAGGCCAAGTCTATCCCAAACTAGTATGCAAATTATAATTACTTTTTTTGCATTGGGTGAGTGTGGGGTGGGGGTGGGGGTGGGGGAAGAAATCATTCAACTGGTTTTAAGCGAAAATCCAAATGACTATGGGAGAAACACTCTACCAAATTCTAATTATCAGCATAGGTGGTGAAATTGAGATTATCTCCTAGAGGGCCAAGGAATTCGTTAATGTGATTTCTTTATAATTGGTGTAAACTCTCAAAATGTGTAGTATTGTTCCTTTATATGATATCTTACTGAAATTGTATTTCTAATTATTTAAGCTCAAACCAAATTCAACCTAATCTTATCTAAGGCATTAAATTAATGCTTTTTGGTATGATTTTTGAGTATGTTTAACTGCCATGTGTTTAATATCTATTTAAAAAAAAACTTTATATCTACTAATATCTGATGAGCACAAATGATCACCCCAGCAAAGCATTCCTACTATATGTTCCCTAACTGAATTTTAGGAGGTCCCTGGACAATAGTATAAGAAGAACAGATACTTTCATTGCCCAATTCTTCAAAGTTGTCTGTGTCCTTGACCTATGCAATAGATCAGTACTTGGTGGCCTTTAGTTCATGTCTGTCTTCTTAGAATATCATTACCACTAACCTCCATACCTCTAATTCTTAACCATATTCGAACAGTAAAAACATCTTTCATATGTTTTCAATCAGATTTTAGACTTCAGACCATGGCAGTGGAAATGCTGAGTACTTATCACATTCTTTTTAGGCTTCTACTCAATCCCACACTACTTGTCAATGCACAAACCTAAGGTTTTCTGTTGAAAGTACAAATTCTGGGCTCCAGAAGGCTTTTAACATTGTTATTTACATCATCAGAGCTCTCCACTAAAATCCTCAGTATGTTATAGCAGCAAACCACATGCCAGCCCCCGCATTGGGTTCTGGGCAGTTGTAGGTGAATTAGTCATGGTTTTAACCTCTAAGGAGCTTAATAATAATACCTTTGTTTATAAAGCTCTCTCACGCATATTATTTTCATTTAATCCTCACAATGTCTTTTGATATTATACTAATAATTACACTGTGGTCTACTGAGTTACAAATGAAAATGAATTGAAGTATTGACGTCCCAGATTTAATCGGTTTCACCATTCTAGTAATCAGAATCTGGTAGACTGTTTCTTTCATTGTCATTTGCATGCATAAAAGAGGTTGTTGCACAATGGCATATCATTTCTAAAATAAATAATGGCTATCCACTTTCCCTTTTGTGTCTTCACTTATTTTTGAAATTTTTTATAATAGGCATATATTGCATTCATTGTCAGGATTTTATATATATCTTGTTTTCACACTCTTAGGTAGGTACTTTGTTCAGAGAAGCCAAATGAGGTCATACAGATCTACTTACTAATGACTTTGTTACCAACAAAAGTAATTGACAGATTCCCTGACCTCCTACATCCACAACAAACATTCCCCATAAATTGGTAAAGAAGTTCCAACCAAAGTTTTCCCAGGTTGCTTTCTCCACATAAAAAAAAAAAATTATTCTTTGTTTTATATACATTCTAGTACAAACAATGTTTCAATTATAATTTTTTATAAAACAACCCAAATAAACAAAACAGTTTACTTATTTATTCTAAAGATTTTACTTATTTATTTGTCAAAGAGAAAGAGAGCAGCAGACAGAAGGAGAAGTAGGCTCCTGGTGCCTGGGATCATGACCTGAGCCAAAGCAGACACTTAACCAACTGAGCTATCCAGGCGTCCCAACAAAACAATTTAATCATGCTTCTATAAACATTTCCCATAATTAAGTAATCTAGTCATCTATCACTCTATTAAACATTAATAAACAATCTAGCAATTGCTATTTCTTACTATTAATAGCATTTAAATAAAAATAAGTACCTGAAAGTTAAAATGATTTTACTGGCAATTTTGCTCAATTATATAAATAAAAAAAATGCACTAGTGCAAACAGATCACACTTGTTTTACAGATAATTATTTGGAGGGTTAAGAAAAAGCAAACTGATAGATCACAGAAAAAATAGGATAATTAAAGTAAACTGATGAAATGAGTTCATTTGAACTTGTTTCACCACTAAAAGTGAAGAAAATTGACTGCAAATATTTTATTGTGCTATAAGTGAAAGTATACAGAATGTATGAGTATGTAACTTTCCTCCCTTGTGATATGTGTGGATGAGTGTGCATTTACACATGTGTGTTCATGTTTGCATGTGAATCTGGTTTTATTGTTTTTCTTTTTCTTTCTTAAAGGAAAACCTCTTGATTCCCTCCAACTGAAGCTGTCGCCAAAAAATAAAGGATTAGCCAATTGGTGGTGAGATTTTGATAACAGTGGTGAAATTCTATGATCCTAAAGAGGAGTTGCTTTTTAAGGCTTAGCCAAGATAAACAGTGGTTTGAGAAGCTGGGGTTTCAGTGTAAGAAAGACTCCACAGGCCTGCTGTTACTAAATGCAAAGCAAATAACAGAAGCAGGTTGAATGCACTCCATGGGTTTTTGAAAGTAACTTGATTCATAATAAAACAGTGCTTAAAATCATGAAATTTCTTTTTCTTTTCCTCTGGAAAAATTGCACTGAGCTTACTGAGGTATTGTTATTGTTCAAAAAAAAACCAGTTTTATAAAGAAATGTGTTAGAATCAAACAAATAGATCAACTAGTGTTATCACTTATATAAGAAAATATGCTACCATAAAAATACCCTTAGGCCTTTTTCTGACTCTGTATTACAGGCTTCTAAAATTAAAGCATGGTTCAAAGTAATACAAACAGAGTCACCCTCAAAAGGCTGTTTGCCTTTATTAAGTCCCCTTCTCTCCATGACAAAATTATCTTCTCCCTCCTGTCTCTAAAAAGCAATCTCATCCTAGAACATTTCAACAGATGCTACCTTTCCTATCCCTCTTGGCTCAAAAGGACTGCCTAATACTGAAATATATTTAAGGCTGACTCTGTCAGACATCAGATTTTACTCTTCCAAAATTCACTTTGCCTGTCAATAATTCCAGGCTGACATCTAAGAATTTTCTTTATTGGGAGTGAGAAATATCAAATATCTAATATGAAATTGCCCCCTAGTGGAAAAAAAAAGCTCTCATGATAACCATCTTTAAGAATATGGGTTGAATCGTATGTGGTAAATTTATTTCAGTTCTCTTACTTTCTGTGAGGCGTAGGGTTGTAAGAGAACATAATAATCAATGTTAGTAATTATATCTTCCCCTTTGTAAAAGAGTAGCAATCAAATTCTACATCTCAGTCAGGACAATCTGCCAGGGTGGGAACAAGCTACTTAACCTCCAGCCCTCTCATCTTCCTTTATCCCTCACAATTATTTTCTTGAAATAATGTCAATTTGACATAAGGAATATACCATAAAGGAAAATAGTAATATCCTATTAAAAGATACAATGTGCCCCAATTGAAGATTCTATCCATCTTGACTAACACGTAATCAATAACACTTTGTTTGCAAAATTAAATCAATATGATAAATTTAATCCTTAACCAAATGATTAACATGATTTTTTAAGATGACAGATATAATCTCTCCCAACACATCTTAAGAAATTCTATTTTCCAGCAGTGCCTGGGTGGCTCAATCCTTAAGCATCTGCCTTTGGCTTAGGTCATGATCCCAGAGTCCTGGGATCAAGTCCCACTTTGGGCTCCCTGCTTGGCGGGAAGCCTGGTTTTCCCTCTCCTACTCTTCCTGCTTGTGTTTCCTCTCTTGTTGTATCTCTCTGTCAAAGAAATAAATGAAATCTTTAAAAAAAAAAAAAAAAAAAGGAAAGAAAGAAATTCCATTTTCCAATGAAAATTTCCCTTAATATAAATAACAGGCCTATCAGAGACACTATAGGTGCAATTTATTTATTTATTTATTCATTTTGAGAGAGCGCATGACCAGGGGGAGAAGCAGAGGAAGAGGAAGCAGCAGACTCCCGGCTGAGCAGGGAGCCCATTTAGGGTCTCAATCCCTGAATTCCACGATCACCACCCGAGCTGAAGGCAGACATTTAACAGACCCAGGCACCCCAGGGGTAATCTTTTCTCTTTTTTTTTAATGAAGTAATTACTTAAGTCTTAAAATATTGTTTTCCAAATAATTAGCAATTTCAAAATATTTTGAAAGAAAATGTATAAATAATTTCTCCTCCTTTCATTCTACATGAAAACATAACTCATGGAAATGTTTACTAACTAGAAAAGACACAAAACCAGTAAGATAATATGTTATCTCAATTCTAGTAATTATTAGACATTGTTGTAAGAAAACTGTAGTTGATAATTAATAAAACTGATGGTCCATTAACATTCTTAACATACACTATTTTGTTTCCTTTCTCTCTTTCATTTTTCTTTCTCTTCTTTTCTGATTTTTTTCTTTAATAACCTTTCCTCATTCTCTTTTTCCTACTAAGCAGCTAGTCTTAGTTATTTTCTTTTTTTACAACATCATATTTCAGACATCGAATATTTGATATCAAATTGAAATTCTAAACTTCAGCCTGTGATCATGGCTATGATTTCATTATTCCATCTGTATTCTTTGGCCATAATACTTTGAAGTATTTGCAATAATACTACTGTAGTCATTCTTAAATATATATATATAGTATAAAAACAGAATTATAGGAAGTAAGATTTTATTTCTTTAAATATTTATTTATCTGAGAGAGTGTGTGTGCACATGGGCGGAGGGGCGATGGAGAGAATCTTCAAGCAGACTTCCCACTCTATGGAGAGCCCTATATGGAGTTTGACATCAGGACCCAGGAGATCATGACCTGAGCTGAAACCAAGAGTCAGGCGCTTAACAGACTGAGCCACCCAGATGCCCCACAAGTAGGTTTTAGATTTAGATCACACAATGGGTTTCTGCTAGATTTAGTACCATGGGGAATAGTAGAGCTTGCCCTACTGAACTGAGCCATAAACATATAGGAGCCTGCTTCTCCCTTTCCCTCTGCCTCTCCCCCTGCTTGTGCTTTCTCTGTTTCTCTCTCTCAAAAGTATAAACAGAATCTTTAAAACAACAACAGTAACAACAACAGCAACAACACAGAGATAGGAGCTAGACACAGATGTGGTAATAAAACATAACGTGTATATAGAAGGATGTTTTCAATAGGGACGGTGAATAGAGACCTATGGAGAGCCTTGCGCAGAGATGTCTTGTTTATATTTTTAGTTACTTCTCTGGACTAACCATGGTTCATGCAAAAGGAGAGAGTCCTAACCAATGTGAAAGAGCAGAGCTGAAATCTTGACTCTAATTTTACCTGCTTATAGTCACAAGCATAAAAGTATTAGGAACAGGAACTAAAATATACACTCTCTAGCAAGAGTGATTAAATGAGCTGGTGATAGGCTTAAAACATAAAAAATAGAAAAGCAAATAACAGAAGCAGGTTGAATGCCCTCCATGGTTCACATTACTGCATCTGAAAGTCCCAGGAATCTCTATTTATCTTGTTCCAAATGTTTGTTTATCCATTTCTCCCAGTGTTTTTGAGACAAAATGTATTAAAAATTCATTTTATAGACCAGAAATTAGAAGATGAATTTTCTACATTTGTTCATTGTTTGTCCAGTGCTCTTTACTGGAAAATCGCTATTTCCATACCTTAATTAGAGGGAGGGCCTAGCCAATATTCCGGATTGTTTGTAGCAAACTGAGTCTTTAGTAGTGAGATACATTAGACATGAACAATGGGTTTTACATTGCTAGTTTCAGTGCAGTAGTATTTACTAACTCAATGACGTGTCTTACAATCAATGGTCAATTTAAAAAGTGGAACTATGGTACATAAATCCTAGAGATTATGAATAAACAGGCTTATACTTGCACAACTCAAATAGTATGGACATATTTAGCAAAAGGAAGACACACTACTCAAAGTTTGCCATACTGTAGATTAAGGATCAATAAAAATAGGATTAGTGTATAAACTACATAGAACACAGCACAATTTTGAATGATGTGAATAATAGTTGTAGATTAACCAGAAATGGAAAAATAAAAAACTTAATAAATATCACTAATTTGAATTATTACTATAATTGGGTTATAACAATTTATTTAGAAACAGATTCCTACTAATAAATTAAGTGGATATGTCAATCCAGTTAGTGAGATCCTATATTATGTAAGATTTTTCAACAAAGGCACCACGTTGGCTTAGAAAAGCAGTATACTGCTTATCATAATTAATGCTCTTGGCAACAAATGCTTTATTAAATTGGTTTTTAAATTCTACATGGGGCGTCTGGGTGATTGAGTCAGTTAAGTGTCTGACTCTTGGTTTCAGCTCAGGTCAAGATCTCAGGGTTGTGAGATGGAGCCCAGCCTCAAGCCTCGTGTTGGGCCCACCTTGGCTCTGGGCTCAGTGCTCAGTGGGGAGTCTGCTTGAGATTCTTTCTCTCCCTCCCCCTCCTCCCCTCCAACCTCTGTCACACATGTACACATGCAAGTTGTCTACCTCTTCCTCTAAAAAGAAATAAATCTTTAAAAAATCAAATTCTACAAAGGTAAAGTAAAATAGAATATTAAGTAGGCATATTCAGTATGCTGAATTTAAGTATTTGCATTTCCTTTAATACTTATATCTGCAGGCTGGTTTGGTATTCTGTTCATTTATTTATTGATATTTGTATCATGCTTGCAATTTTTTAATGGATGAATGTAATTTAAAATATAGCAAAAAGAAGACTGTATTATAACATAAAGTAATATACTGAGAAAATTGAAAAATTCTTCTGAGACAAATTAGAGGTAGTGTAGTTAGTAAGAACGGCCTGCGAAGTCAGAGTAACTGGGTTTAATTTAGCTCCATCACCTACTAGTTATGTGACACGGTAAAAGAAATTTAATCATTTGCCTCAGTTTCCTCATTTGTAAAATAAGAATGTAATTCTAAGTGTCCTTCTTTGCAGGACGGTCATGAGAATTAGATAAGTTAGTGATCTAGAGCACTTAAAGCAGTGCCCAGCACATGGCAGAAATAATCAGTAAATGTTAGGTCTTATTATATAATTCAATTCAATTTCTCATAATTTTCCTGTCTTTGACAATTTTTACAAAATGATTTAAAATCATGACACATAGAAATTTTAAATAAAAATTATTTTAACAATTGTAATAACATTCTTTTAGAATCTAAATTAGAAGATTTTGAAACTTACAGGCTGGCACAGCCAATGACCAAATAGATATTCCAACTCTAAATTAGCATGTCTAAAATTCATATTTACTCAAACTGTTTAAAGATCTGGCATTCTTACTTCCTCTTCAGGGGATCTTAGTGCTTATTGAATCGATCAGATTGTGGTTTCTTGTTAGCAAGAAATCACATAATCCTTTTTTTCTAAGTTTATATGAACCTGCTAATTGATGTTAGTGAACTGCCTTGGTACAGACAATTAAGTATAGACAATTTTTTAGAAAAAAAATGCTAAATAAGCATTAGGGATTATAACCAATATTCCACAAAACTCAGTATATTTTTGAGAATCTCTAGAGATTACAAGAAAGTACAGATGTGATAAATACAAAGTAGAAATGTCTACATCAGTCAAAACATCCAAAGTAAAAATGTACATTTCAGTGAGACTTGTAGATGCCTGCTTTATATGTCAACATGCCTATATCACATCTTCAGTTCTCCTTGTGGCAACAGGTATCAAACTGGATTATAACCATTGAGTTGACAAACCCGCTGTCAACAACATGAAGCTGAGACTGTATGCTGTGGACACTTCTGTACCTATAGGGTTGGCTCAGTTGGAATAGGTACTTAGTAAACATTATGATGTAATGAATAAATGACATTAATTATTAAAATGCCTGACACCTGTGATAACTTAAAATGAATACAAAATAGTTGATCACCTCTACAATTCTGACCCTAAATACAGCTTTTAACTCCACCTTTATGTCATTCAACTCAATATTGGTTTTTTTTGGAAGTTTGGTGCATGAAAAGTCAAGCAGGAAGATGGTAAACATTCAGAAAGTTCAGTACTGATCTAGGGCTTACATCAATGTTAATGAAGTAGTACAAATTTTGGCTGAAATCAAATATAAAACACATTCTTATAATCTTTGGGTATGCGAACATGTGCACAAAATATTTTCATTCTATGGAGGCAGAAGGCCAAAATAGTTGATTTTTACATTTTTTGTTATTTGATGCCAAAGAATAGTAATTGCAGAAATATTTGCACAAAATACATTCTGTTCTGCACATGTGATATTTGGGTCAAATTTAAACTTTGCATGTGAATTTTGGGAGCAGTAACTAAAATCTGAACATCGACAACAACTTTAAAATAAGAGATTCTCCCAAGAAAACTAGTATAAATATGCCTATCATTCTGTAATGTGATGTGTTTCTAATTTCTCACACAGTCTGATTAAAAATTGTGTGAGTACATAATATAATTTAGGAGGGCTTTCTTTTCATATGCTTGGCATCTCCAGAGGAGTTAATATTTGTTCTGTGGATCAGCGAGCACTAGAGATAAAATTAAAGCTAATGCGTAGATCTCTTTTTCATCTAAGAAATCCCTTCTAAACCTCATTGACTGAAGGCCCAGTGTATATTATAGGATGTGGGGAACAAAGGAGGAAAATAAAAATAAAAAGTCTTAAAAAAGTCCTACAATTCAGTCTCTCAGTTTCTGTAATTTAATTTTATATACTAACTTGCTCTTCCTACTAAATAAGCATTTTTTTAGTTTTCTATAAAAACAAATTAAGAAACAAATTTGTTTTGTTTATATGTTTTTAAATACCTGTTTCACCACAAAAATAAATTTTAAGAATTAATAATTTAAGTATTAAAAAGTACTGTAAATATTAGGATAATTTTTTAAAGGAATATTCACTCTCATTTTCATTTGAAATGCACTTAGGTAGTTCCAGTAATGTTTATGAAAGACTCCATTGAGTGGCTTTCTTTTTTAACCACAGTTTATATGACAGTCACATGGGATACAAGTTCAGTAAGATATGTTTTTATTCTTGTTTAGTAAATTTTCTTACACAGTAAGAGAATTCCCAATTATGTATTTTAACATTTATGTGAAGATTAAAAGTTGGCTCTTTGTACATAGAGTTTTAAAAAATATGTTGAGCAAATCACTTCTGTATATTTGTGTGTATATCTGTATATCTCTGTGGATATACTTCCATTGCATAATAAGACTTTTTATGTTTTCTAAAAGATGTTTTCTCAGTTCAATGGAAAATTATTTCAAAAACCATGAATTAGACTTCTTTCCTTTCAAACCATATAGAATTTGGATTTTAAGACTATGTTCTATTCATTTTAAAGGCTTAAAATAAGAAAATGTTCTTTCATGAAAGTCCAAAATGCTAACCTGCATAATAGTCTGCATCTTGCAAAAGATGATAATAAATGTTATATATGAGATCTATTCTCATCAATACTTTTTCTAGTAATCAACATTTTGAGTAGATAGCATAGCCTATTGAAATTTCTGAAATATACATATATATGTGTGTGTGTCTTTGTGCATACATAAAATATTTAAACATTTATCACACATATTACAAGATAAAGAAGGTATAACCATTTATAACTCTTTAATGTGGTGTAACTACTTGAGGACTTAGGCTGCCTTCCTTCGGAAATTATTTGGAAGAACTCATGCCTGCCTTTTAAATATCTCCTTATAGGTTGACTAATCTCCTAGAATTTCAGGTTAATTTCTAATACTGGATATAAAAGGGAGAGCAATTTTAAATTAATGAGGCATAGATACATTCAAAGGGGAGGAGAGAAATATGACACCTAAAAAGCAAGGGAGCCCTACCTAGCCTATGTTACAATGAACGCAAAGTCAAGCTACCTTGATCAGGTATTCACGGGAGACATAAAAGTGAAAAAAGACCAAAACCAAAAAACAAAAACACCCTAACAATGATAAAACTGGAGGAAGGCAAGACCAGCTTCATACATTATGTAGTCGTGACCAGGTACACACTGCCAATTTAGACAATGTCTATAACATGGCAGGCAAACCACTTTCATCTATCTCAATATTTAAATCATATGGCAAAATACAGATGTGTCGAATTATTTGAATCATTCATATATTAGTATGGTATTTTACTAATAAAAATTTTACCTTTAGGAATATTAGTGTGCCTACTGTTAGGAATAAACATCATGTGTGGGATCTCATCAAATTCTCTACTGTCCATCTGTAGTTAATTCAATGGAGAAAGCTTTTCCCTGCTACTAATGTTCTTTAAGCTCCAGGATTATTTTATGTGCACTTTTAACAATACACAGGTCCATGGCCTCTATAAGATAGACAGTAAAAAGTAAATCAGCATTTAAAATGACCCAGTCCAAGATATCAATCCATTTTTATCCAGTGCTGAAAGCTACTCACTTTGTCCCAGCAATGGTCAGTAGTTGGTTGACAACCTACTTTGGTTCAAAAGACTATGGCTTCTTGTTCTTTCAACGTTCATTTTGTATTCACCACCTGAGCTGTGGTTTGGATCCACAGTGGGGTAAAGGAAAGGAGCTGCTAGAGATAGGACACAAAAGTTCTCACATGGCTGGGAGATGCTACTCTCCTAAATAAACTATGGTTCTTGTTCCAGTGGTGCCTCCCATCATCCTCATGTTTTCCTCAATACGGGGATCCACGCTATTCTTGACTTCCTTGTTAAAGACTCTTCACCCTTTAGGAGATCTCTTTGGAGAAGATTTAATATAAACCATTTCTCTCCCCATAGACAGCCACATAGAATCAATAACTCAGTACTCCCTGTCCAGCCCTCGGTGGGAGAGCTGTGATTTCCCGACCCATTGCTCACTCTCCTTATTACCCTCAGGAGTGAGTCAGGCACAAGTCTATGAAGTCTCCCAAATCAGAGAACATCTCAAATTCCCCAGGTCATCCTGTTGGAACCCATTTTATCTACACTTGAGATAAAGGAAGCAGCACCCTCTACTTTTCTCTCTTCGGTGAAGTAACTCTCCTCAGGAAATCTATTCACAAATTCCCCAACTACTCTTTCTGTCAATGTATTATGCTCCTCCAAATGATGCTTGTTTCTGTTTGCTTATTTTTAAGAGTCGTTGAAAGCTTTGAACTTGGAGCACCTGTGTGGCTCAGTCGGTTAAATGTCTGCCTTCAGCTCAGGTCATGATTCCAGGGTCAAGTTCCTTGTCAGACTCCCTGCTCAGTGGGGAGCCTGTTTCTCCCTCTACCCTCTGCTTGTATTCTCTCTCTCTCTCTCTTTCTCTCTCTCATAAATAAAATCTTAAAAACCTAAAAAATCTAAAAAAACTTAAAAAAAAAAGCTTTGAACTTCTTCTTAGGAAATTGTTTTAAAAACTCAAAGAGTTTGAAAGGGGAAGGGTTTTCTATCCTGCTGTGGGTCTTTAGTGCCCATTCAGATAAGTACTATAATTTTGAAATATTAAGTGGGGAGATAAATATAGCTCTACATCGTGTCTATACTGTAACCCTTCATCTCACTATTCTAGCATAACCCCCTTCCCACCTAAAAGAGAATAAGAGAAAGAATATGAATATCCTAGCCCAGCTTCTTTATCACCACTACTATGACACAAGCATGGTCTTGGGGCTAGGCAGAGGCTGAGGTCAGAGATGACCTAATGAAAGGTAGAAAATAAGATTTAAGGCACTGACACCAAAGAGACTTTGCTTCTAATACAAACTCATGTCTGTATGAAAACTTTTATACTCATCTTGGTATAACTGAGTTTAATTAAGATATTTGTTCAATCTTGACCTGCAAATTAGGTCAGGGCATTGTTCTCAACATTTTTACTCCTAATTTTATTCCACATTTTACCTTGGCATTTTGATCTTTTCTTCATTAAGGGACACACTGAAGGAAAGATAGTATTTACTAAACTTTATGTTGGAGAGAGAACCCACAATTCCACAGTGGATTAGAGTTACAATTCTGATTGCCCCCTTAAATTACTCTGTTTCCCAAATGTAAAAATAAGACAATCAGATTATGCTGAGTGAAATAAGTCAAGCAGAGAGAGTCAATTATCATATGGTTTCACTTATTTGTGGAGCATAACAAATAGCATGGAGGACAAGGGGAGATGGAGAGGAGAAGGGAGTTGAGGGAAATTGGAAGGGGAGGTGAACCATGAGAAACTATGGACTCTGAAAAACAATCTGAGGGTTTTGAAGGGGCGGGGGGTGGGAGGTTGGGGGAACCAGGTGGTGGGTATTAGAGAGGGCATGGATTGCATGGAGCACTGGGTGTGGTGCATAAACAAAACAATGAATACTGTTACGCTGAAAAGAAATTTAAAAAAAAAAAGACAATCAGGTTTACTTTGCACAATTAAATACAATAACTTTCATGAAAGAACCTAGAACAGAGCATTCTTCCTTTCACTTGTTCAGTCTTCTTTTTTTTCTTTCCTGCCTTCTCTTTCTACTTTTATTTCCCTTTAAGTTTTCCTTCCTTCCTTCCTCTCTCCCTTCCTTCCTCCTTTTCCCTTCCCTTCCTCTTTTCTTCCCTTCCTTCTCTCTCCCCATCTCCCTTGAATTTTTAGGCTATTTCTTCAGCTTTTTTTTTTTTTAATTTTTTTTTAAGATTTTATTTATGATAGAGATCACAAGTAGTCAGAGAGGCAGGCAGGGAGAGAGAGGAGGAAGCAGGCTCTCCGCGGAGCAAAGAGCCCGACACAGGGCTCGATCCCAGGACTCTGGGATCATGACCTGAGCTGAAGGCAGAGGCTTTAACCCACTGAGCCACCCAGGCGCCCTTCTTCTGCTTTTTAAAATCATACTATACGGGTGTCTCTGACTCAATCAGTTAAGCTTCTAACACTCTTAATTTTGGTTCAGGTCATGATCTCAAGGTTGTGAGATGGAGCCCACATCAGGTTCCATGCTGGGCAGGGAACCTGCTAAAGATTTTCCTCTCTCCTGCTCCCTCTGTCTGCCCCTCCCTGCCTGCACACATTCTCTCTCTCTCTCTCTAAAAAAGAGAGAGAGAAAAAAAAATTAAAACCATACTATATATGTCCAGAGATGTATAAAATTTTTATGCAATTTTTCATAATGTGAAGAATAAAATTCTGACCATATTTATACCTACATAACTAATAACCTCTCAATTTACTTGGTTTAATAAGGAAATAGTTTTTTAAAATGAAGCTCAAATATAAACCTTACAGGTAAATTATATTTTGTCTTTATTTGCTATAGATCTTACACTGAAACAAGTGTGTAGTAAAATTGGTCACTGCATTAATATCTATCTCAAATTGCAAATAACAAATTTAGTCAATAACATCTAATTATTATGATTGCACTAGATTAAATCTAAAGGAACTATAATTATAGCATGGGTGCAATGAAAGCCTTTGTATTACCACAGCATTTCAATGTTTCATTAGGATGCGTTCAGTCATCCTCTGGCTGTGCTATGAAATGCAGTGATTCTTCTTTAATGTAGACTAATTAGAATGAAATTATAAATGGCTTAAGAAATTGTAAATAACATTATTTCTAAGAATTATTCACAAGTATATAAGCTAACAAATCTTGCTAAGTTGAAATTCTTGACTTGTTCTAAAGGATGTCATAGGACAGTGCTTACTGACATAGGAAGAAGTTATTGTAGGAGAAAGAGCTTGAAAAAAAGGAATAGGAAAATAACATTATGGACTTTATATGAAGAATATTGAATTGAGCAGAAAGGCAAATATCTCACTGATTGATGAATGGATATGAAGCCTGAAGCCCATTCTCCCTTCCAAATTGTTAGATTCTGAGTATTAGATATATGTCAAAGAGTAGTATGTAAGAATAAACAAAAGGAAAAAGTCGAAGTTATTTGAAAACATCTGTTCCATTCTGTGTCCTGGACATCCATATAAACACAGGCTTCATGAGAGAAATAGGACTATGATAGCAGAATTAGAGAATGTCTGGTTCATCTCATTCATTTGATAAATATCCCAAATAAATTACATAGGGGTTATATGACTTGCCCAAATTGGCAAATATATTTAATTTCAGGTTGGCATTTAGGCACAATTGACATACGTTCTTTCTATGCCTAAATCTGTTAAAAGTTTTTATCATAGGGATGCCTGAGTAGCTCAGTTGTTAAGCATCTGCCTTTGGCTCAGATTATGATCCCGGGGTCCTGGGATGGAGCCCCACATCAGATCAGATTCCCTGCTCAGCAGGAAGTCTGCTTCTCCTTCTCCCACTCTCCCTGCTTGTGTTTGCTCTCACTGTCTCTCTCTGTCAAGTAAATAAATAAAATCTTCTAAAAAAAAGTTTTTTATCATAAAAGGAAATTTACTTTTTAAATGTTTTTTCTGCATCTTTTGAGATGATGATTCTTTTCTTTTATTCTGTTGATGAGATGTAGCATACTGACTGACTTATGTATGTTAAACCTTCTTTGCATCTCAGGGATAAACCCACTTGTTCATGTTGTATGATCCTTTTAATGTGCTGCTGAATTTGGTTGGCTGGTATTTTATTGATAATTTTCATATCTATATTCACTGGAGATATGGACCCATAGTTTCATTTTCTTTAATAGTGTCCTTTTCTACTTTTGGTGTCAGAATAATGCTGGCCTTATAGAATGAGATTGATAGTGTTTGTTCCTTTCCCTTTTTTTTTGAAGGATATGAGAAGGATTGGTGTTAATTCTTTAAATATTTATTTAAAAAAAGCAGTGAAGTCATCTTGATTTGAGCTTTTCTTTGTTGGGAGATTTTTTATTACTGATTCAATCTCCTTACCAGTAATTATTCTATTCAGATTTTCTATTTCTTCCCAATTCAGTCTCAGTAAATTGTACATTTCAAAGAATTATTTCATTTCTGATAGGTTGTCCTGTTTATTAGCGTATAGTTGTTCTGAGTGGCCTCCTATGATCCTTCAAACTTCTGTGGTATCAGTTTTAATGTCTCCTTTTTATTTATAATTTTGTTGATTTGTGTCCTTTATCTTATCTCCTTTGTTAGGCTAGCTAAGAGCTTGTCAACTTTGTTTATCATTTCAAAGAACCAACTCTTAGTTTGGTTAATTCTTTCTATTGTTTTTCTACTTCATTTACTTCTGTTCTAGCCTTTATTATTCTTTTCTTCTGTTAACTCTGAGCTCTGTTTTCTCTTCTTTTTCTACTTCCTGAAGGTGTAGAGCTAGGTTGTTTGAGATCTTTACTGTTTCTTAAGATAGGTGTTTATTGCTATAAAATTCCTTCTTATAACAGTTTTTGCTGTATCTCACAAGTTCTGATATGTTATGTTCCCATTCTATGTTGTATAAAGAAACCTTTTTTCCCCTTTAATTTCTTTTTGATTCACTGGTTGGTTGGGACAGTGTTATTTAATTTCCATGTGCTTATAAATTTCCCACTTTTCCACTTATTACTAATTTCTAGTTTTATGCCACTGTGCTGAAAGAAGATATTTGATATTATTTCAATCTTCTTGAATTTGCTTACACTTGTTTTATGGACAAAAATATGGTCAATCCTAAAAAATGTTCTATGTGCCTTAAGACAAATGTGTATTCTGCTGTTGTTGAATAGAATGTTCAGTATATGTTGGTTTGGTTCATTTGGTCCATATCATTGTTCAAATCTGCTGTTTCCTTGTTGATTCTTTGTCTGAATGATCTGTCCATTCTTGAGAGTAGGGGATTAAAGTTTCCAACTATTATTATATTAATGTTTATTTCTCCTTCAGTTCTGTCAGTTTTTTTTTTTTTTTTTGCTTTATATATTTAGGTGTCCCAATGTTGAGCACATGTTATTTATAACTTTATTATCATCTTGATGTATGGACCTCTTTGTCATTATATAATGGCCTTTGTCTCTTTTTAAAGACTCTTACTTGAAAGTCTATTTTGTCTGACATAAGTATACCTACCTCTGTTTTTTCTTAACTATTGTTACAAATTTCTTGTAATGTCTTTTTCCATGTCTTCACCTATAGTCTGTGTCTATCTTTATTATTTTTTATAATTAATGCATTTTTTAAAGACTTATTTATTTGAGAGAGAGAGAGAGAGAGTGCACAGGGGGAGGGTAGAAGGAGAGGGAAAGAATCTCAAGTGGACTCCTTGCTGAGCACTGAGCATTGAGCCCAAAGTAGGGCTCAATCTCCGGACTCTGAGATTATGACCTGAGCTGAAACCAAGAGTCAGATGCTTAACCAACTGCAGCACCCAGGTGCTCCTGTGTCTATTTTTAAAAGGCTAAAGTAAGTCTGTTGTAGGTAGTATATTGTTGGATCTTGGTTTTCTTGTTTGTTTGTTTTCTTAAATCCTTCATCCATTTTATGACTTTTGATTATAGAATTTAATCTGTTTATATTAAACTAACCTATCAATAGAAATGTAACCATTGATAGGTTTACTATTACCATTTTGTTAATTGTTTACTTGGTTGTTTTGTAGAACCCTTGTTCTTTGTTTCTTATCCTGCTACCTTTTTACCTTTAAGATTTATTTGAGAGAGAGAGAAAGAGAGAGTGCGAGCACAAACAGGAGGGGCAGAGAAAGAGAATCACAGGGGGACTATGCCCTGAACTCAGAGGCCAACTCAAGGCTCAATCCCCCTGAAATCACAAGCTGAGCCAAAAGCAAGAGTCAGATGCCCAACCAACTGCACCCACCCAGATGCCCCATCCTGCTACCTTTTTATGTGTTTTGATGTCTTTTGGTATGCATATGCTTTAACTTCTTATTGTATTCCTTTGTGTAATTAATATAAGATTTTCCCATGTGTTTGCCATGAGGCTTACATAAGATATCTTAAACTTAAAACACCCAATTTTAAAGTGATAGCAAATTAATTCAATAGAATTCATAAAATTTATACTTTTTACTTTTCCTCCACCTCACGTTTTAGGTTATTGCTGTTACAATTTACATATCCTTTATATTGTATTAACAATAACAAATTATTGTATTTATGTTATTTTTACTATTTTTTTAATTTTTACACTAGGGTTGTAAATGATTTATACAACATTATTGTCATATTGCAGAATCTATCCATGACTACATATTTATCATTATCAGTGACACACTACCTTTTTATGTTTTTTATAATGTTAATTAGCATTCTTTTACCTCCCTTAAAGAAATCACCTTATTATTTCTTGTAAGGCAGATCTAATGATAAAGAATTTCCTCAGCTTTTATTTGTTTAGCAAAGTCTTTATCCCTCCTTTTTTCTGAAGGACAACTTTACCTGGTATAGAACACTTGGTTAACAGTTATTTTTCAATGTTTTGAGGATACCATCCCATTCTCTCCTGGCCTGAAAAATTTCTGTTGAGTAATCCACCAAAGGCCTTATGGGGGTGCCTTTCTGTGTAACTTCTGTCTTTTCTCTTGCTGTTCTTAGCTTCTTTCTTTGATTTCGACTTTTGACAATTTAACTATAATATATTTTGGTGTAGCCTTACTTTGTTTCAACCTATTTGGGATCTTTTAGACCTCATGGATCTGGATGTCCGTTTCCTTCCCCAGGTTTGGAAAGTTTTCAGCCATCATTACCTTCAGTATATTTTCTGTTCCTTTCTTTTTATCTTTTCCTTCTGAAATTCCCACAATGCAAATATTGTTTCTTTTCATTGTGTCCCATAATTCCTATAGGCTTTCCTTATTCTTTTTTCATTCTTTTTCTTTTTGCTCCTCTAATTTCTAATGTCCAAATTTCCATATTGCTGGTTCCATCTTATTCAATTTTTTAAACTCTCCATTGAATTCTTCCGTTCAGTTATATTTGTAACTCTAGGATTTCTGTTTTTGTTTTTGATGGCTGTTATTTCCTTATCAAACTTCTCATTTTGTTCATGTATTATTTTCCTAATTTTGTTTAGTTTCCTATCTGTGTTTTCTTTTGGTTCATTAAGCTTCCTTGAGAGGATTATTCTGAATTCTTCAACAGTCCAGAGATCTCCATTTCTTTAGGGTTAGCTTTTGGAGTTTTATTAGTTTCCTTTGGAGGGGTCAGATTTACCTGACTTTTCATGATCCATGATTCCTTATGTTTCTATCTGCACATCTGAGTCACTGGGTTCCCTTCTCAAGCTTTACAAGTTTGCTTTAGCAGAGACAGTTCACCAGTCAGCTCAGTTTGGGCTTCTGGCTATGTCTGCTGCTAATGCTCTTGTGCAGTTGGAGCCTACTATGGACTATTTTGGGGTGAGGCAACTATTAGAGCTTGGAGGACAAGGACACAGTGGCAGTTAGAGAAGACTGCTGGCTTGGGGCGCCCGGTTAGGCACCTGCCCTTTTCTCAGGTCATGATCTCAGAGTCTTGGGATGAAGCTCCACATCAGGGGTACTATTCAGTGGGGACTCTACCCTCCCGCTGATGTCTGTGCTCTCTCACTCTCTGTCTCTTGCTCTCTCTCTCATAAATAAATAAAATCTTTAGTGGGGGAAAAAAAAGACCACTGGCTTGATTCCCTACCTAAATAAGGCTGTAGGATTGGTTTTGCAGTTGCCTGGATTAATAGGTGGTCAGGCCTGGGTACTGTATTCAGTAGTAAATGGGGCAAATATTAGCTTCCCAGCTCTGGCAGGGCAGCAGGAAAGGACCCAGGGCCTGTACAGCTATTTCTTGGGTACCCAAATCAGGCCAGAGTGAGCACTAACTTTACTAGTCAGATGACACCATTGATTTTGTTTTGCAGATGGGGAAGCCATGGGCTGAGCCCTTTATTCAAGTGCCACAGTACTTATGGCTATTAAATGGGCCATGCAGCTTCCTGTGTGCTCTGGTTATGTTCCCTGATTAGACAATGAAGGCTGCATTCAGTAATAAGCAGAACTATGAATTAGATTTCCTCTCCGGTACAGTGGGAGAACATGTTCTAAACTGGTAAAGCTCTTTGTTGTCTTAACTGAAGCAAATCGACAAGTTCCTTGACCTGACAGGGCCAGTGGCTTTGTTCTGCAAACCATCAGCTCTACCTAACTGTCTCTTGGTTAGAATGCCATTAGGCTAAATAGCTTCTAGAAGTTGTCTCCAGGATTTCTGGTCTGATGGGGCAGAAGACACTCTCCATAACCCGTAGGGATTTGATTCATATTCTTGCCTGGGCAGGAAGAGAAGGGGCCACTCCAGGCTACTCTCAATTTCCCAAACACATTCTGTGGTATAGAGGGTCCAAGACTTACCTTAAGCCTTGGCTGTGAATTAATCCCCCAACCTGTGTAGCATGGGAATGTTCCATTCCTGGCATTGTCTTTGCTCTGGGGGCTATCAGTTCTGCCCATCCATTTCTCAGCTGCAGCAACACTGTGCTGCACTGGTTCCAGTCTTTCTCTCAAACGGTGATGGAAGACATTCTCTACAGAGGGTGGGACTGTGACTGGGCAGCATAGCTAGGCATGGGCAAATTGGGCTTGAGGACCAGTAAAAGTTTTTGTCTGATGATATGCACAAGGCAGTTCTGCACCTGCCAAGTTCTCTGGTCATTGTGTACCCCTACCTTGGTTCTGCAGATGAGCAAATCTGTTGGATGGAGTTACCACTTGGGCAGAGCAGTTAAGAACTCAATCTGCCAAGATTTGTGTGCTGGTATTGTAAGACCCTTTCCTCTTATATTCCTCTTGGAATTACACTTAGATTCCCAGTGGTTGTGCCCTACAGATTTCCCTATAATCCCTGTGGTGTGAGATAGGAGTAGGGGCTCTCACAAAGGAACCCACAAATCTGGGCAGTCTGATTGTCCCTGCTGGGTTCTGTTTCCGCATTGGAGGAAAGCAGTCAACATACAGCCCCTTCTCTTACCCTTCTAATGCAGTCTGTCTTGGTCTCTGAAGTGCAAAGGTTGCTTCAGCCTCACCTCTGTTCTAGGGTTCTCTCAGTGGTATCTTGCTGTTGAACAGTTGTTATTTGTTCTTCATGTGATGTGGAGCAAAGTCAGGAACAACCCTGTCACTATCTTGGTGATGTCACTTCCCCTTTTGCTTTTTATTAGTCATCAACCAGAAGCAAAGAAGTGAACAGATAAACAGAGAATGTGAAATAAATAGCAGGTAATTTTCACAGGAGAATAGAATAATAGTGATTTTACCCAACCATTTGATGGGAGAAGGAAAAGTATATTTCCACAAATAGTTTCAAACCAAGGCAAAATGTGTACTATATATCAAAAAAAGAGAAAATTGCCAAGAAAAAGTAAAAAAGAGCAACACTGAAGCACTGATCTGAATGAACCCCAGGCCTACAGATTTATTCAAGTCTCTAAAACAATGACACGACCCAGGAAAACCTCAGAGTGAAATGGGACTTCAGCAATATGGTTCAAGATTAATAAAGCACACACATCCAAAAGATAAAACCATCCAATCACTACCTTTTTTATTTATATAATTTCTTCCAAAAATATGGATCACAGACTATGTGTCTAAAATACGAGACTCCCTATCTTATTAAGATCAGAAATGTCTATAACAAATTGTAAATTCCCATACTTAAAAAATGTAATGGGTGAATATTATGGAAGAAGGAAAAAGAGTTTTGTCTGATTCATCTTGACATCCCACCAATGAGATGGAGATAGAGTGTATCCTCCTTTAATGGCTAAAGAACAGAAGCCCTGAATACATAAGCACACAGTTTACACAAGCATGCACAAGTACACATGCACATACAAACACGTGCACACACTCACAGCAGAATAAGTAGTATACTTATCTTCTAATCATTTGGGGTTTAATAGCAAACCTTACCTTTCTCTTGGCCTAAAGCAAAGGTCTGAAAGGAATTATTTGAGTTAATATTTCTTTCAATCTAAACTATAACAACATTCTTCTTTATTTTCACTTACTCTTGAATTCAAAAGCGCTTCTCTAAAATACGGCAAGTAGCAGTAGTATATAAATATAAGATGGCCCATAAGATAGAAGAACAGAAATTGTAACTATCTACACAGACCTTAACCATGAAACAATAACCTTCCACAGAAACTAATGATTCCATGTAATTTAGTTTCCAAAACCCATGGATGCCCTGACTGTCCCCACTGCAGGTGCTCTACTCTAAAAACAATGAATCAGAATGCAGAAAAATAACATTTTATCTCAAGTATACTGAAAGGGTCACACACATATTACCAAACCCAATACGTAAACCAATAGTCAAACACTCGATTACATGTCAGTCACAACCATCAAAACTTGGATGGAACAGAAACCAGTAGGTCATAGACTGGCAGAAAATAACCTTGGAGATTTTCTTGCCATGGTAGCAAACACAAGTTATTCTTTGTAAAAAACTGTGCAGCAACATTTTTATTACAGTTATTTAAAACTGTTTATTGGTTTATCTGAAAGACACAGATACAATTAATTATTTTGTAAAATAGTTCATTATTAGATTAATTCTATCATTTCATCTAACGTTTGTGACTGGATTAGATTTGCTGAGTTCTTATAACAATCTGTCTTTCCCTATTATAATTTTTCATCTTACCATACAAATAGTAGCACATTAATCAACAGAACTCCAGTTACTTCAATATGAGCCATTTCATGGTTCAGTGAGTTAAATTACAACTTGAAATATTCCCCAGTCAAGAAAATTTACTGAAGTTACTTAGTCACTATCCTGTATCTCTTGTCTTCATTTATGAAATAAACAAAATTGTGAAAGTTTTTATTTTCTAAATGTGGAGGAAAGGCTTCATATTTAACAGCATATTTATATGGCCCTTTCTGCCTAGATAATATTATGAATTTCTGATGGAACAATCATTTTTGGTACCATGGAACATTCTTTTAATGTTAACTTAATAATAGAAAAATAGGATTTCTTTCATTTTATAAAAAGCTGTATTTCAAAGGCCTTTCTTTCACATATATTTAATAGGAATATTACAAATAGTTTTTATTTCTTTGTTTTCTGAGTTCATCTGGGCACAACCTTATCCTAGCCTGCAAAATTCTAATAGGTATATTATGGAAGACATGGAAATAGTAAAAAAGAAAATAAAATATTTATGATGATTGACTTACATATTTTTTAAAATATTCCCTGAAAGTTAAAACGAGTAGCTTTCTATCGGGACGTTAAATTTCGTACAATGCTTTATTGAACTTGTATTCAGGAAAAAGTTCATCATGAGAGACAGCATATTCCAGAAATCTGAAATTGAGGTTATAACAATTTGCTGGGCAGAGGGTTGGTACAGTTACTATTCCACAGAGTTATTTTCAGGAATGGGACAAATATTTCTATATACTGCCCAGTTTCTAATGCTACAATAAATTCCCCAGTGGATGATTAGAATATACTTAGGATAGGTTATTTCAAGTTTGTCTTCTGAAAATATTATATGAGCCTAAAAATTAAAATTGATTATTTTAGAATAGAAACAAACTGATAGGCAAAAAGGAATGGCTTAAATCTACACGGATCCACATTCTATTTCTTTTTCTGAATAAGAGCAGCTCATTACTTACTGAGTCAACCTAATGTAGAAGACATAAAGGAAAATAATGTTAATTCCTATGTAAAAGAAATGAAGAAAGCATCGTGTCCAATTTCATTATGGTTGTACGGAGATACATAATTCTTTTAGTCCTTGAATTAAAATTTTGATGATAAAATCGAGTGTAGGTCATATAAACTTCATTTGAAAGAGTAAAAAGTATTTTTATATTTATTCTAACCTTGGATGCAAACATGGTACTGCTTATTGCCTCAGTATATTAGCAAATCGTGCAGAGATGCCATGTGTGTCTGACGACCCTTCATCCTGGCAGTGGGGCTTTCGTGAACAGCTGAACATTAAGCACAGCTGACACACCCCCAATCTGTCTAGTATGCAGACACAGCTGGAACACTGGCACAGGGTGGTGCTAAACGTTGTTTTGCTCAAAACCTTGAGTACTTTTAAAACGGCAATTAATAGAATCAAATGAAATTGAAAATTCAAGTTTTTCTTCTTCATCCTCTATGACCTAGACCATTTCTCATGATAACTAATGTCTGTAAACTGCTCACAAGTTGAACTATTTATATGAATTTGCCTAGTTCCAATGAATTGTTATTAGGCTACTTGAGTGCATTCATATTTTTCAGATAAAATTCAACCAGCAATTCCGCTTACTTATATTCAGATTCATTTCAAGATAAAAATGAACAGTCTTAGACACGGAATCATTGAAAATACGCAGATATTGGTTGAGTGACCACTTGGCAAGAATATTGGTTTGGTGTTTGTGACTTTAAAGTTGATATTTAAATCTGCTTCATGATTTCTCCCAGCAGCTAGATGATTTAAGAGTAACCATTCTTCTTACCCATTCCTTCACTGTGGATATTTTAGTAGGATCTCCCTTTTCAAAATAGTGGAATTAATCTTAATATTGCATTTTAGTTTTTGAAATGACTGTTGCTTCCTGAAGCTATTTTCACAATGGTGTCATAGGCATAACATTTTTCTTTTAAGAAATTTGTTGAAATTGCAGATATTGGTCAACCTGATAATTAGCTTCATTATTAGCATCATGCCTGATCTTTGTGATATTAACCAGACAGTTTCTATTAAAATTTTCTATTTCCTTTTTAACCTTTTATCATCTCTTCTTTGATACGTATATCACACCCTGCTAATTTAAGGATTATTTTAAAACCCTACATTTTGATTCCTGCATTTTATATTCCTGTATTCTCATCACAGAAAGAACAGTATGATAAATTAATATTTTGCATTGTTCAGGAGAAATTTTGTTATGCTGTTAAACAAAGACCTGTCATTTTTATGGAAACAACAGTACTCAAGGCATAAGTTGTGCTTTTGACATATTCAGAATCTCTGAGCTTCTGAGTTATGTTGTGCTGGCAAAATTCATTTTGTGACACCTATTCAATTTGTAATGAAATTATCTTAGTGATCCTAAGTGCTTTTTATTGAGATACTTTTAAGGTAATACTACCTGCCCCTATTCTACATCTCTCCAACTTCTCAAAATGAGTCAGAAAAATAACAGAAATCAAATTTCCTTCCCCTCTTTTATTTTTTGACCTAGCTTGTAATTTTCACCTTCATGTTATTTCTTCAAATAGTGAGTGCTACACTTATCTTCATTTTCTCATATTCTTATTTCTTGCTGGACTGATCAACCTCTCAACCAGTAAGTGAGTGAGTGGAGTCACAGTTTCATTTTGGCTCAAAGTAAGCATACATTCAATTATAAATACAGGATGAAATCCAGATATCTAAAAAATAGAGACACATCATTTTTTAAACCGCCTGAGTTGAGCATTATAATTTTGCTCTGTTTTATTCATTAGTAATTTTTGATTTTCTGTTCCTACCAAGGGGAAAAAAAACAAAAAAGCAGCCATTCTTTTGATATCAAGCAACCCCTAACACTGACTAGGATGGTTTATGGTAAAGGTTTTCTCTGTAGAAATCAGATCAGTGAAATCATTAACAAAGGAAAACATGCATCAAATTTCAAAAACTGAGAAATTTTCAAAGTGCTTACAGCAATCCTACCAAATATGTAGAATGAACTTCTACAGTCATTGTTTAGATAAAATAGAGAAGTTGGACACAAAGTTGGACAGAAGTGAGTGGCCATCAGAACTAAAATGTCATGGCTTGCTTTCTGAACTTGGAATCTAAACAACTTTGTAGCTTACATGAGACACTGCCTGGCATTTCAGTGTATTTTGCCTTGCACATAGAAAAGCTTTTTATCTGGTCACCTAGGAAATTCACTAAGTTATGCCAAAGTCACTGGATAATGTAATCTTTTCTGTAGGAGTAAATGGGCCAAATAGGTTGTTTACTGTAGTAGAAAATATGCCATCAGTTAGACAAAGGCCTCGTGTGAGGAATTTCTCCTTCCAGAGACTCATTATGAAGAACTAAATCTCAAGGAGAACATGGATGAGTAGAGGTAAAGAGATGGAATAATTTAACCCACTTCGTGGTATGCATTCTCTTTAATCAGTTGATGGCCAAAGTTTGGTGTTTGAAGTTCAAATGAGTCTTTTCAAAGGTACACTAAAAATGATATTTAGGGAAAAAACTGAGTACATTTCCAAAACAAAATTCTTATGATGAATCAAGATATAAGATAATTAAGAATAAACATTTAACAAAAATAAAATATAGAATAGCTTTTATTATTTTAAGATTGGCTTATAATCAATTTATTAACTAATAACTGTACTATATTACTTGAAGTTTTCCTTCCTTCATTAAGATTTTCCCATGTCAGGAATAATATTTTGTAGCTTATAATCTTTTAATGATATATCTTAAAAATTGAAAGTACATCAATATGTAAAAAGGATAGTTATAGTCACAAAGGCATGAAAATTAAAGATTAAATTTCTAATTAACATCAAAGGTGAATTTGAAAGAAGATATAGTAAAACTTTGATTAACATAGCCATGGTTTCAATTAATCAAATTTTTCCTTAATTTTAAAATGAGAGTCATGCTATAAGAAAATGATCTTACATTAAAGATCTGGTAAAAAATAATTAAACTCAATTCTAGAGTAACTATATTGCTGTACAATCATCTATATCATATAATGTCTGAGGGCAAATGATACAGAGATCATAATCCTATAGTTCTGTAAGCTCCTTATTGCATGAGGGTCTAAGCTATATTCAATTTGTTAGAATGTCTAAAAGCCAGTCAATGATTAATGCTCAGTTCACTGGCAGACAGTGATGCCTACTTCACCTTTGTTAATGCTGATTAACTAAACTAAGAGAAGAGCACTATCTCTGCTAAGTGTTCTTAGAGTAACAGGCAAAATAAAGCCTATGATTACTGGAATGCTAAATTAATGCAAAATTATCTAGACACACTTCATCAATTACACATTCAAATGTTAGAGAAACATTTTAAATCTTAATGATATTCTCATGTAGAGACAGGTCATTGTTTCACCTTTGTTAAATCTACTTACACAAAAGACCTGATTTCTACTTGAGTAATATGGAGGCCATGATATAGTTAATTTATTGATTTACTCAGAAAGCCAGGAAAATGATACTGAATGGGGACAATGTGCATACCACAATTTTATAGAAACAAAATATTCATGATTGTTTCAAGGATCAGACATATGCCAAGAGATGGAGACAGCTGAAGCCTTCTATCTAAATGCCATGAAACAACCAGGGATTCCAATGGTGTAAGTCTTTATAGAGTGAATGACTAGTGATTCAAGTTAAGGGATCTCTTAACTCACCATTTTCCTGAACTTTCCACTCTCTCCAAGTATTCCATCGGGATGCCCCACCCCATGATATTTCTGACCCCAAAAAGACAGACACCCCCACTCTACAAACACATGGCATGGACATTCACACCACATACTTATAAGAGATGGGACTCTCGTGAAATATCATTTTTCTCTCATTCTCCATCCTCACTTATTTCAACATGTTGAAATGTGTGAGAGAGTTGAAGAGTCACGTTGTATTTTTAGCTCTTTTCTCTGCAAATTCTGTATTTGGAGGTTTGTCTTATTCATACTTTAGTACATCTATAATACCAGCTCCTCGGTGAAACAAGGGAAGTTTTATCCTAAAGTCCTGCTACACAAATTTATTGCATTATTATCAGTGATATTTATTTATTTGACTTAATTATTAAGCACTCCTTACATGTTAATTTCAGAGAATGGAATTGTGAACAAAATAAAGGTAATCCCTAACTTCACATAACTCACAGTTTAGCATAGAGCTAGTACTCACCTGGCACCCATGAGACCATAACCCACTCACAAGAGGCTAGATAGCAGAGCTGACAGATATATCAGCTCAGCACAATTTTCTTTCTTTTTTAAAAAAAATTTATTTATTTATTTATTTGAGAGAGAGAGAGAGAAGTATGAGCAGGAAGGAGGGACAGAGGGAGAGGGAAAAGCAGACTCTCTGCTAAGCAGAAAGACTGACATCGGTCCTGATCCCAGCACCCTGGGATCATGACCTGAGCGAGCCAAAGACAGACACTTAACTGACTGAGCCACCCAGGCACCCTTAGTGCAGTTTTCTAAGGAGTCACTATCAATTCACCAAAACTCTTACCAGATATGAAATATTCTTTTTTTACTGTCATTTGTTACTAGCTGACTATAAACTGAGGTAGCAGGGAACAAGTGTTGTACGTCAGATGCCACAGAACACAAAACATCATTTGATCACTAAATACTTCTTTATTTGTATGATAAGTATTTCTTGAATTAAATAAATGTTGAAGATCAAGGCTTTTTATTTTAAAGTAATATCAGACATGTACTAAGTACCTAAAATATTACAGAAAAGGATGAGCTTATATGGTTTCCTAAGTAAATTTGGAGAAGTTGATGAGGGGATTGCAGTGATAAATGCATATGAATTATAAATGCATTCACCTGTTTATTTTATTGAGGATCTACACTGCACCTAGCACTGCGTTAGGCTTAAAGGGATCATCAATGAACAAAAGACAAGACCCTGCCTATGTGAGGCTTGCCTCTTGGTGGGGAGATAGACAGTGTCTAATAAACACAATTAAAAAAGCAAAATATAGGGGCACCTGGGTGGCTCAGTGGTTAAAGCCTCTGCCTTCGGCTCAGGTCATGATCTCAGGGTCCTGGGATCGAGTCCTGCATCGGGCTCTCTGCTCAGCAGGGAGCCTGCCTCCTCCTCCTCTCTCTCTCTGCCTGCCTCTCTGCCTACTTGTGATCTGTCTGTCAAATAAATAAAAAAAAAATCTTTAAAAAAAAAAAAAGAAAAATATATAGCACACAAGAAACTAGTACAAGCAGGAAAAGGAGTCTCTGGATTAGGGAAGAAATAAGGGGTCAGTGTATGGGTAGTGGGTGGTCACTATAGCCACCCATTACACAGATGAAATTTAAGCAGAGTTGAAGGAATTGAGGAGGTTTCCAAATAATAGAAGGAAGTAGTAGTGAAGGAAGAATGTTCAAAAAAAAAAAATGATCGATTAATATTTATTCAGTGGCAGGTAGCAACAGGAGAGGCAGGGAATAAAGAAGAGCAAGATTATGCTCTAAATTACACCTGCCCCTTTGCAAGTTGTTGATGTAATTATGGAAGAAGGAATTGAGGATAGAGAAGAAAAGGTAGTTAAAGTACATGGCAGCATAGAAAATATATCTTAAGAAAAAAGTAATCAGAAACAAAATACATCATGGCCACATGTCTATGTGTATAAATAAGGGAGGTGAGAGGTGAACATTTTAATGAGCTTTGAAATAATCTTTCATGATGTAATCAGAGAAGGAGTTGACGGCTATAAAAGAAAGGAGATTGAAAAGTTACCTCCCCTTGGGCTAGGCCATAGGAATTATGTTTAATAAAGTTCGTATGTCTTTAACACTGTCTCTATAGACTAGCATCTATTCACTTCTATGCTGTTTCGCTTCCTTTATTTTAGATTAGTGATCTGTTTTGAAATTCAATCTAACCCCTCCACTTCTGCACTAGATTGCATTTCCTATTCTCTCCTGCATCATTTTTATTTTCTCCATTACTTCTTCCTAATCAACATGCAAAATTACTCTTTTCCCCTCTTTAAAAATAAGCCAAAACAGGGGCGCCTGGGTGGCTCAGTGGGTTAAAGCCTCTGCCTTTGGCTCGGGTCGTGGTCTCAGGGATCTCTTGGGATCGAGCCCCACATCGGGCTCTCTGCTCAGCGGGGAGTCTGCTTCTCCCTCTCTCTCTCTGCCTGCCTCTCTGTCTACTTGTGATCTCTGTCTGTCATATAAATAAATAAACTTTAAAAAAAAACAAAAGACAAACCTCTCTGAACTCCTCACATTCTGCTTAAAACTGCTTCGATCTTTGGACCTGCGCTCCCACTGAAACTGTTCAAAAGTCATCACTAACAGATGCTAATTCCAGGTTCCTGATTGCATTCTGTCTGCAACTTTTGATACAGGTGTTGTCCCCATGTTTTTGAATGACCACCATCTTTAGGTTACCAGGAAGTACACGTTTCAGATTTTCTCTCGCTTCCATGGATGTCTTCTCTTCTAATGTGTCCTTGAATCTCTAACCTCTAACTACTGAAGCGCTTTTCATGTTCAATCTTTGGACCATATTCCAGGTTTGGTTCTCTAAGAAAAAACACGGAGATAGAGTGTGGCCTCCAGTGCATGCACTAGGGAAGAACATCGGAGCCAGAGAGAGGCAGGAGGACTGGGCGGCGGGAGCAGTGAGCTAAGGGGCAGACTTGTGGTTGCCTCAGTGGACTCCACTGGGGGCACACTGAGAACTGCCCTGACCTGGGCCGACATCGTCTAGGTTTTATAGCCCCGTCTCCTTCAGTCGTTGGATGAGGATGGCCCAGCAAGGGCATCTAAAGCAAACCCTTAAGGAGTTCTCAGAGGGAGGCGATGTGCTGATAGTGCTCCCAGCCTCTGGAGGGGGATCTGAGCAGCGCATCTCCGTGGCCACCGCAGACCTCTTCTCCTCTACCCACACGAAGTCTCTTTTTATCTCATTTATTCTTATGGCTTCATTCCAAAAATACACGAAGTATTTCATTTGCATGGCCAATCCCAAAATGATACAACGCCTCAAACAAAATATATCCAGAACTAAACGGATCCACCCACCCCAATATGTTCCTGTCTCAGTCTTCCCAGTGTCAGTTAACAGCAACTGTATTATTCCAGTAGCTTAGGTTGAAAAACACAGATTTTTCTCTTCTCTTCTTTCTCCCATGGAGCTATTCTTAAATCCTCCTCTTTTGCAATCCATGTCAATCTACACACAAATTCTATTGGTTTACTTTCACATATAAGTAAAATTTACCACTTTGTTCTGCAGAGTAAACCAGCAGGGGCTATGGGAGGCAGGCTTTTTAGTAACAAGAGAAGGGGGTAGCCCCTGGTTCCCATAGATGATCGGCTTGTTGGAATAGTTTTGTGGCTTGGCAACAAAGTGAAGCTCATTAAGCTAAGGTGAGGCACAACTGGTCTGGAGGCTGATAGATGTCCAGCTAACACATAAAACATTAGATCTTAAAATACACAACTCCACACCAACTCGTCTGAGGCAAGCCACCATGACAAAATAAAAGCCAAAGTCTGTGCATAGCTTTGAAGGCCTAACATGTTCTGAGCCCCATTATCTCCCTGACTTTAGTTCCTAATATTCTTTTACTAACATGCTCTGCTTTACACAATGACCTCCTTTCTGCTTCTTGAGCACAACAAGAATATTACCATGTCAGGAACTCTGCTCTTGCTTTTCATTCTGCCTTGAACACTTTACTCTCCTTTAAATTTGCTCCTTCATTCACTTCTTTTGAATCTCTGCTCAAATGCCTTCTTTTAAAAGAGGGTTCCCCAAACCTGCCTATTTTAAATCCCATAGACTCTTCTTCAGCACATTATCTAATTCACTGCTTTCATTCTCATAGAGTTATCACCATCAAAAAATCACATAATTTACTTAGTTATTTTACTATGTGTTCATCTCTTTCCATTAACATGGGGGTTACATGGTAAGAGGTCATTTGTCTATTAGTTCATTCCCATTAACAGTGTCACCTAAAACAAATGTTTGGTATATTTGGGCATATAATACATCATTTGTTAAATAAAATAAATCAATAAACCTACCATTATTTTACTATGTAACTGCAATTAGGTAATATGAAATTCTAAAAATCTGTTCTTTTCAAATGTTGAGCATGATTTTTCCTTATAAAAATAATAAACACTATCCCCCCCCCCCCCCCCGCCCGGGATTGCATAGGGTAAAGCTTTGAAAAAATGACCCAGAGGTCTGGGAAACACAGGCTGCAAGTTCAAGGATCAGGTGTTCCTTTGGGATAAACTTCAGCAAATGAGAGACAGAATATAGGAAGGATCCGTCATATCATGTTCTTGCCTTTCAAGGTAGTGATTCATACAGCTTCTTCAGAGACCTGTCACGTGGCCAATTCTGTTTTATGGTGAAGCTGTAACCAGTTCTGGAAAGACCCATCTCATTTTTGCTTTTCCTTCGTCTCTGCCTCATTTCCCTTTTCCCCTCACCATTGTTTGGAATTACATCTTTCAAGAACATGTAGGCATATGAATAATTACTCAGGCTTAATTTCTCTAGGGAAAAAAAGCTAAATAAAATACTTTTCTACCCCAGAACAAAATTACTTTAAGAAGAAACAGAGATGGCTATAACTTAAAAGGAGTCTACAATCTGGTTAGTAATGCAGAAGAGACCAAAATGTTAAATTACAGAATAAAGAATTAGAGAGTAAATCCATATGCAAAAGTGTGGGTGATACAGTTAACAAGAATGATAAGATCTGAGAGAAGCAGAGGGATTGTTACAGGTTAAATTTATCAGAGAATATTGACCTTAAAGGATTTAAGGATATGACTTTTACTCTTCTGAGTATAAATTTCCACGTATTCTAACCTGGAGAAATACTTGGACTAGGGAAATGTTATGAAAGTGTACATGCATGGAAGAAAGGGAGAGTGAGAAGATGAAGGGAGGAATTTGTTCCATATAGTAACACAAAGCAACTAAAATAGGCAAAGTATAGAAAGAATGCAAAGGAACTTACTGAGGACAAATTACACACACACACACACACACACACATACACACAAACACACACGATAATCAAGTATCCAGCTTTATATATATATAAGGAGATAGATGATTTCCCTTTTCATTGAGATGAGTAGATATTATGTTACACTATAAGACTTTCCCAAGAATTTCCCATAATATACTCTCTTGAGTTCACACTCAATATGTGAGTGCATATACACGTATTTCTACTGAAATAACTGCATTTATTACTTTGAATTAGTCCATTAAAAAGTAACCTACTGAGAAAAAGGTGTTTTAATACATGAGTGAAATAGGAGGTGCAGGCTGCAACATGGGACATTTCTAATAAAGCAATCCTAGAAAAAAGGATAAAAGAAAGAACTCTGTACAGCCACAAAAGCAAGTAATAGTGGAGACCTGAAGAGCAACTGTGCCGTGAGTGGTTGAAGGACACCAAAAAGAAGGCTGAAGGATGCCAGAGACTCCATCTGTCTTACACTGTTACCCAGGAACAACCCTGACACAGAACACATGTAATTAAAAAAAAAAAAATCTAGGAGTGAAAATGAGCTGCAGGTGATAACAAGACATATATGTAGTAGCTACCGTGTAATTTATATGCTTTTCCTGTCTTGTCATAGATTGGCAACTTGGCAACTGCTCTGGACAGCAAAATCCATGGAGCTAGCAGCCATGCTTGCTTTATGTTCCACAGTATACCGGAACAGGGAGCACCACCCATCACGCGGGATTCAAATGGTGCTTATTGAATCAATGGATTGATCAAAGTTCTCTGTAATTTAGAGTTCCAGCAATTTTTTATGGCCTCCTTAAACCAAAAGAAAGAGGTGACGGTTTTACTTATTGAATAGTTAGGTCCATACATATTAATATGTGTTTATGTCCTAATGACATGGTACGTGTTTGTTGCTCCATAACCTCTCAAACCCTCAGTCCCTATTCCACATTGACTGTTATCCCACACCTGCTTTTCAACACATCTGCTTAAAAATCGGCTTCATAAAGATGGAACATCATCCAAAAGAAGTTAGCCATTGAATGCTAAAACTACTTGAAGTTAGTGGTTTTCTTGATGTTTGACAAACACTGCTAGTTTACCAGAAAGTTTTAAATATCTCTCAGTGCCCCTGGAAAATGTATGGTGCACTGTTGGGGAACATCAGACTTAATTTTTAAAAAGTGAGGAAAGTATTTATTAAGTTTAAATTTCACAGTATTTCACAGATTGGTTGTTAGCATTAAGTGTGTACATATATAAAGTTCATTATTTAAAAATTAAGCTACTGCTTTACATCTTCACATTTACTTTTGGTGTCAAATCTACACACTGTAAATTATTTCTGTTACCAAACAGGAAAAGACCACTCATTTTTAACAATTCAACAAAGCACAGATCCTCCACATTCAAGGCACTTGTCCTCTGTGTAATATATTAGTGTACATGAACAGATACATTACTCCTAACTGATAAACTTTAGGAAGGTGTTCTATGTGGTATACACAGCGATTGAGTAATTCAACCCATTGATCCTTCAAATATCTTCATCAGTATTGTCCAGTAGGTTCTATGTAAAAAAACAAAACAAAACAAAAAACAGACCAAAAAACAAACAAACAAACCAAAAAAAAAAAAAAAACCAAAATAAATCTCTGCTGATGCCATATTTCTCTTCAACTATTGTCCTGTCTGCTCCTCTTTTGGCCAAATCTTTAGAAAAGTATTAGGGGGTAGAAACTTAATCCACAACAGATGTATACAGAATATGTATTGATCACAGTTCCCCAGAGAAAAAGAATCAAAAGAACACACACACACACACACACACACACACAGAAGAAATTATTATACAAAGCCCAAAACAAAACCTGGAGCTCGCACTTGTGTAAGTACATGGGAATAGATACTCCAACACATAAGAACTCTGTGACCTTATAATTTATTTTGTATCTTGCAGCCTAATTTTCCTCATCAGTAAAACAGTAGTAATACTAAGTCTCTGCAAAGAGCTAGAGCCAATAAGTGTTTGCTAGGTTCCTTCTATATCATTTTGAGTTTGAAATGGGTTTCTACATTTCTTGCAAATCCCCAAAGTATAAAACCTAGTGTCACTATGAAAAATTGTTCATCTTGAAATTGCCATTCTCCTATTGTCATACTTCAAATAATTTATTTTTTCTTTTCACCTACTATTCATTCTTCTTACTGCTTTTTCCACATTCTTACCACCTTCATGTGCATTTATCCACATCATGTATTACATTATGCACCTAGATTTGCTTTGGCCAAAATCTGTACACATTTTAAAATTAATGAATTAATAAGTTTTTTTATTTTTATATGTAGAAATTATGATTGCTGTTCTTTCACAAGATATGAGAACACTAGAGTTGCTAGTTTTTCTACTTATCAAAGAACATAGGTTTGCTTTTAAAAACTAAGCTATATTGAACTCCTTCGATTCGAGTTATTTTATTAATTTCATTATTTTATTTAAATATTACATACAACGTAGGGAATGGATTTTATGTTATTGTTTTCAGTACCATCATCCAACTCAGCTACCTAGAATCCTGACTGTTCTCAGAGGAGCTGTGGCCAACCAAACAGTGACAATATTAGGAAAATGGTTTTAGGAAGATCACAAACACATTTACAGTTCAGCATGGAGCTTTTACTGCCTATGCTTCTTATGTACTCATGGAAACAATTTTCCAAAGACCATATTTCCAAATAATGGCTAGCTGATTTTCCACCATTATTCAGACAAAACTCAGAAATAGTAAGATAGCATAGAAGAAAAAATAAGTTTGAGAGGAAGAGGTAGTAAAAGCATAAAAGCAAGTCTTTATAAATAGTGATCACCTAGTTTCTTGTAAACAGATTCTTAGTTATTTTTATTGTTGGTTATGTAATATTGAAAACAATGGGCATGGCCATTTAATTCTACTCAATTACTAGTAATTGTAATTCTTCCTCTTGCCTGGTATCCTCTAATGTTGACTAAACTATAAAATCAAGTTTAAAATTTATGTTCATATGTGAAGAAGCCCAAGTCCAAGGAAGAATCTAGCCCCCATTAAGTATTTTTCAGTATATCTAGAACCTTTAAAGAGGCATTACATCAACACACAAACCTGTCTATCAGCTACAGCCATCACAAGCCTCCCAGATCTCCCTCTCCTACGTTGGCTCTACTTGCAGGCATCCAATGTGTGGAGCTACTTGCAAAATCACATTGTTGCCATTGGTTTCACTGTATTGGTATTAATTCACTTAGAACAGGTCTCTTTTAGCAGAATAAAATAAATCATTTATCTATTTCCTATTATTCTGGTTTCACTGTATTGGTATTAATTCACTTAGAACAGGTCTCTTTTAGCAGAATAAAATAAATCATTTATCTATTTCCTATTATTCTATACACACTTTTATGAAGAAAGCCATGAGACAATTGGTTTCCCATATTATGATACACACTTGGGTACATTAAAATACTTCTGGTTGTTCGAGGTTTTATTATTGATCTATTGTTTTTTATTTTGGCACATTTTTATCATTTTACATCATTTTCTAAGACCACATTACTTCCCCAGGCATTAACTATCCACTACTTCCCATGTATCATTTTAAGTCTGGATATATCCCCCAAATACATGTTTCATTACTATGATTTGAGCCTTCACTTCCATTCATGCCTGGGCATGCATAATGTCTCATAAAGTTGAATTTCAGTATCATGGTCTACAACATCAGTATCACCTCCTACACTCGAAGTACTGTTTTAGTCTAGACCTCATATTATGCATTAAGAATTAGAGGGAGATTTTGTTTGTTTCATTTGTTGTACTTTGTTTTGTTTTAATACAAGCTTGTACTGATTCGCATTAAGTGGTATCAGTGGTTGATGCTTTGGAATTGGGTATACTTGTGAATGCTAATATATATGCTAAAGTTAAGATGAGATCAAGAATTTTTCAGAAGCTCTTATAAAATAAGGGGAAGTTTAAAAAATCACTTTTCTTAATTTAAAGATTAAGAAAATAGAATTAATTTTCAGATGTCTACTTTAGTTTTTCACAGTAAGCTGTGTGTTCAGCTTGTCTTATCCTCCTTGGACCAGCGAACTAGCTGTGCATGTCTTTCTCACAGCAATGGCAGAAGCACAGCCAACTATATAAGCATATTTCAAGCATTGACCCAAGAAGTCTTTCTAGTTCACTCTCCCAAGTGAAGGCTTAAGGAATGGAGAATTTTATACTTTCCTAAGGAAAGTGAGGGGGTTGTAAATCGAACTTTTTTTTTTAAATAATAATCTAATCAAGAGGAGGTGCTATTGCATATTCCAGTTGAGCAAGGGTTGTTGCTTGGGGCAGGTGAAAGGGGCACAAATGAAAAGAATTGTAAGAGTAAGGATATTTAGAAAGCAATATACATAGCATGTATGGATAGGCTCTGATGAGGCCAGGGAAAGAGGAAATATCAAGCATTAGACCCATAAGCCTGAATTTATTTACTTGATGCCCTCTATGGACATCCACAGAGACAGTGAACAGAAGAGATGAAGGTGGTTTTATGGGTAGGAGTAGGGGTTATAAATAATTATCATCATTTCTAGTGCTGTTAGCATCACCATTATTATTGATGATATTACTGGTTTGGGAAATTGATGACAGGATGCTGCCTTCAGTGCTATTTTTCCCAAGCTCAGACACAGGTCTGTCTAAGGGCACTGAAACCACTCAGCTATGTCCAGACCTATCAGCACTGTCTCTCCTCCACAAAACAGTTCCTATAATATCATCCATCCAGCCATCCCTCCCATCTCGATACTGTCATGGACACCAAACAGTAAAAATTACTACTGCACCTGTTCACTGGTCTTTGCAAAAACTGCTTTAGGTTCCACCCCTACTTTCTATTTTAAATTGATGTGTGTGAGTATTATGTATATATAAATGTGTGGTGGGGGATGAGTAAATTTTTCCAGTTTCTATCCTATGGACTTTATGTTTTTCACTCGTATTCTCTAATTAACCACTTTCAGACTAGCAAATTGGTTTGATCTGAATTCTAGATTTAATTATTAGAAATATGTTAGTCTTAGTATTTCACTCTGGTTCATCAGTAGCAGCCCTAAAGCAGGTACATGGACTCTCTCACACTAGACCAAGGTTTTCCAAATTCTACCCCACGCTGACCTCAGCACCTTGGGCCCATACACGTACAGAAGACAGGATGGAAAAAATTGTGTATTGGTAATTGTGGTAAAATATAGAATATTCATACTATAATAGTTGTGACAATATGTTCTGCCTAGAAATCCAAATGGAATCTAAAAAATGAGGCGATTTCCACTTAAAGCATTTTTACTACTGAAGTAAATTACATTCAGATCTGTTAATGACTAAGCTCAGTACCAGCATTAAGTGCATCTAGATCACACACACACACACACATGCGCGCGCGCGTGCGTGATTCCTGGTAAATTATTTAGTGTTTTCAGCACAGCTGCATAATGTGAGTATTAATTGCCTGTAAAATCAGCAAAATATGTTCAATAAGTGTCAGCTTGCCATACATTGTACATAATCACACATTTGAGCCATACAGTTGTTTATGTCACTTTATAATCGTGCTAATAATTACCAGACAACTAAATTATTCAGCAAACCATAAATGTTACATTTAATTACTTTATCATTTTTGTATGTTGCCATGGAGATTAAATTGCTAACTCAATCCATAAATTCAGTTCTTTTCTAATTTCCGCCTTTATCAATATGAATGTGGAAGGAATTAATGAAACTAGGAAGCATGTGCAAACAAGTTAGTATTTTCTTGGTATGTTTTCTAGTCACACAGCTTCTATATGATGCTGTGAAAATTTAAAAGGTTCTCTCTAATATCTTCAAAGCATTCCTGAGCTCTGAAAATTAAAGGGAGAGGAATAAAATAAATCTTTCATAAGATACAATTTCCACCTTCTGTCAGGAACTAACTGATTAGAAAACTCTTTATAGGTTAAACCAACCATCACATTTTTTATGGTTCTGTGTATTTCCAAATGTAAAAAATAAAGCTTTCTCCCAATAAACTATCCCCATACAGTAAATACACGGTCCACAACCCCAGTCTGTGTAACAATTTATCATATATCTAGTTTTGTTTTGCTATGGTATCTTTTTTTATAGGCTTGCAAATTTCCCCAAGAATATCCCTGCATCTAAAAGCATTTATAACTTAAAACTATCTCATAATAAACACTAAATGTGTGCCAAACCTTCCCATAAAGCACCCAGCGTCCATCTTACAACATTTTGAGTATAAGAAACTTAGGTCATTAAAATGAGTTACTCTTCTTGTAGGTAACAGGTATCCAAAGTATCCAAACATACACTCAGGGCCTTAAAATCACTTGAAGACTCTAGTTGTACTGAAAAATTTAAAACTATATTACAATTTAATCTAATCTCGAGCCTTTATATATATACAATTCTAGTATGTCAGTGTTGTTTCTGGGTGATAAAAACGACCAAACTTTTTGGACCTATCTATCTAGCATATATTTGGGGAGACATTCACACTGAAATGTTCTGATCATTGTTGGATTATTTATAAATAGAGCTTAGGAGACTAGAGATGTGTAAACTTTGGGCTGGGTTAGATATACATAATGATATTCATTAACTCATTTGAATAGATACTAATTTATCCAATTGTTGATACAACATGAATTGTGAAGATACCTGGTAAAATAATAATGCATTTGTTAAAAATTTACAAGCACTTTTACAGATATTTCTCCAAACAAAACTGAATAATCACACAATGCTCCAAAATTTCAACAAATATTGGGGAAAGGTATAAGAAAACACAAAAAAACATAGTAGGAGATGGAACATTATTAATGTCATAATGCCAACTAAGAGCTGTAAACATTCAAAAAAGGAAAAAGAGAGAAAATTCAAATTCAAGTTCCTTGGGAGACACTTTTTATTTCCATAAAATTGAGAACTTGATATGATAATAAGTAATTAAATATCAAAACACATGACCAGGTATACACCAGGAGACACTCAATCTTGCCTGGCTTATTAATAAAGCTTTCCATGTGTTTTACTGTTTCTAGTCTGCCCCTTTCCAAGCCAAACTCTTTACAGATTTTGGAAACTTCTTTCTAGAGCACAAATGATATATACTATCACTACAATACTTAAAATTCTTCTGTTGTTCCAAGTTCTCTCTAGAATTCACTCTAATAACATTAAACAACATACAAGTCAATTCAAAATGACACCCTTGCTGAACTCTGTCCTTTCCCAGCCCAGCATTCACCCCTAACACTCCAGACACAGCAGCCCAGCATTCACCCCAACACTCCAGACACAGCAGCCATGCTAAATTTGTGCTTAGTCTCCAAAGATAATTAGGTTTTACTTAGCTTCTAGATCTTTGTCTACATAATCCCTTCTTTATATAAACAACAAAACCAAAAAACCTATTTACTCCCTTTTTCCTGGGATAATCTCTAGTCAAGCCTCCCATCCCTAATTAGTTGTCATTCCTTAAGAAAATGTTCCCTAGTACTTGAAAATTATAATAGGGGACTTCCTTTTGTACTTGTGCTTCACCCAGGATAACAGGCCATACAAAATTTTTCTAAATGTTATTACTTATTACTCAAAAAATATCAAAATAAAATAAAAATTAACAACACTTCTACTAAATCAAAGACGCTCAAGTCTAAAATCTGAAATTTAAAGGAAAAGAGCTAAAAGATATCTTTATATGCATTCTGGTAATGCTGACTATATTTATTATTCATATTTATATCTAACAAATTCCTTCTCAGTCCTAACTTTTCCCCCTTCCAACTTTTTCCTCTCTTCAGATACCATCTTCTTCATTGTTTGCTAAAAATCCAACAAACTGCCAAAGTGTCCCTAGAGGCTTCTCTGTGGTATGGTGAGACAGTCACTCTCTCAGCCAGCCTTGGAACTTTGAAATTGACGTGCTCTCTAGGGGCTGCAGTAAAGATAAATTACTAGTTGTCATTTTTTTAAAAATGCCTTTTAGCTCTTCAGACTATAGTCAATGAATAAAGTGACTTAAAATAGTAATAAATTGGGGTTTATCATTAATGCCATCCCTGCAGTGGCATGTCAATATCAAAGGGCATGCTAGCAAAGAAAACCACTAATATTAAACTTCAAGCTGAGATACAGATAATATTCACGCGTCTTGCCTAACAACTGAGGGAAAAAAGCGAGCATCATGAAGGGAATAGCAAGTAATCAGTAGAAAAATTAAGAAGTGAAAGGGAACACATGGAGATTTGAGAAAAGCCAAATTCTATGTTTAAATTCAGAATTCGTCCAGAAAGCCCTTTTCAAATTTAGTTGACAATTCAGGTGCTTAGATCAGAGTGAAAGGTATCAGTATAAACACAAGCTCGCAAATATCTACGTGTTGCAAAGTTGGTTCTTGACAAAAACTGCCATGACTGTTAGTTCAGACAAGTCTAGGATTCTACCACAGAGCTACTTAGCTGAACAACTTGGCAACCTCCTTGGAAAGAAGCTATCCTAGATGAATGAAAATAGGAAGGTTTGAGTGTATTACGGTGACCTTTTATGAATCACTGGAGACTGAGATCCATGGGCATATATCTGATTCTTGAACAAGAAGAGCTGCAAATAGAAATCAAAGGTGTTTCACTTCTCCGTGATGTTCAAGGAATAAGAAAACACTTTGTAGGGTCTAATGTTAAGCAAGTGAAGTGAAAGAGAAGAATCACTCCAACTGTAGTGAAAGTAGCGCATAAATCTTACATTTTGAGAGCCCCAGATGACAGAGTGCAAATTTGGTATGCACTTGAGAGGTGTAGCAACTTCTACAGAGAAAGTTAGAGTACTGGAGTTTCTCTTTTGGGGGATAATAACATTCTCTATGCAGAGAACTAGCATTGTGTATATTGGGCAATTTAGAGAGTTTAATGTATGTGAAAGTGGCTGGTACAAAGTAAAGCTCAATAAATACTAACATTATATTTTTCTCTACCTATAAACAGTCCCTTATTACTCTCATTAGTTTTTGTTATAGCTTTAGATAGCATCTATAACCTGAGGATTTAGGATAAATTTTGGAAGTGAAATTAACAGGATTTGCCTGGATTGGCCATGGAGGTGGGTAAAGAAAAGAAGGTAAGATGTCTCTAAGTTTGGGGCGCCTGGGTGGCTCAGTGGGTTAAAGCCTCTGCCTTCAGCTCAGGTCATGATCCCAGGGTCCTAGGATCGAGTCCGCATCGGGCTCTCTGCTCAGTGGGGAGCCTGCTTCCCCCTCTCTCTTTCTGTCTGTCTCTCTGCCTGATTATGATCTCTGTCTGTCAAATAAATTAAAAACATCTTAAAAAAAAAAAAAAGATGTCTCTAAGATTTTTGGCTGAACAAGAAAGAGAAAGGATGGAATAGTCACTTACCGAAGTGGGGGTGGCAGGCATGGATCTGCAGTTGTTGCAGCTGGGAGGTGAGAACATTTCTGATTGGAATGTATGGTTTGAGATGTGTATTAAGCAATCAAGTATTGTAAAGTTAAGGCTGAATCCAGAGTTCAAAATAACCATCAAGGCTAAATATAAATTTGGCAGTCATCAAGTATAAGAATTAATAAGATCACCAAAATGGGTATGTTGATAGTGAAAGACGTTCTCAAAGTCTGAGCTCTTGGACAACAAAACTTTAGAGATCTGAGAGATGAGAAGAAATCAGCAAAAATGAACAATGGCATTAAACACACACACACACACGCATGCACTATACTAGAAGCAAAGTAGGAGTAAGTGAGCAACATCTGACAAAGCTGTTCATAGCCTGAGATGATTCCTCAGAATCAGTCGTTAACGTTAGCAAGATAAATAGTCACTGGTTGACATCAGTCAGCAAGTCACAGCAAGCCTATACAGTGCTTTTATTCAAATGAGAAAAAAAAAAAAAAAGAAAAGTGCTGCTTCTCCTGGGTGAATACAGACCCTAAGAAAAGGCATGGTTTGGTGAATAGCACATGAGCCAGATTTCATCCTCCACATGCTAGGTACCCTAGAGTGATGAGAACACACAGAACTATAAGGTACAGCTGTGTAGACAAGAATCATTTCAGCGATGCGGGGGGCATGAAGAAATGATTGGGGTAGGTTGAAGAGAGAATGTAATAAAGTAAACTAGAAACACAACTACAAAGGACTTATTAAAGGGAACTGTGCTGTAAAATGGGGAGAAATAGGGCAGTGGCTGGAGAGGGTAGAGGTATCAAATCAAGATTTTATTTTTAAGATTTTTAACCAATGTTATCCATGACATATCCATACAACAGATATGTCATGGATGCTATCCATGATATGTCCATATAGCAGATCCCTATATATATCCATACATATCTCTTGTCTCTTACACTCCCATTTTCCCTAGCCACTGGATGGCTTTTTATTACAAACACATCTCCTGCATGAGGGCTTGTACTCACTGTAGGAGCAGGTGGGATGGGCTGAGGAAAACCGCCCCAGAGAACATTAATCAACCACTGTGGATGGGACATGGTAAGTAAATACTCCAGCGTCCTAAAGGCCCAATGTTCAAAATCAGAGATTTTCTGAGGTTGTTGTTGTTGGGTTTTTTTGGTTGTTGTTTTGTTTTGTTTTTCAGAAAATAATCTCTTATGTTTTATAGTAGAGCAAATCAGTACAACCTGCAGTACCTGGATTGTAGCTATTATCACAGAATTTTTTTCTCCATTCCAATATACATAGAATACCATAAGAAATTTGCTTTCACTTGGCAAGAACAGGGAGGCATTAAATTTTTCTCCATACCCCATTTCATTTATAAGGATTTGGCTCTTCACCATCCTACTGAATATTTTTATGCAATCACCAACAGAACCTGGAGAGTGGGAGGCAGTAAACACCTTGGGTGCCTTTGAAACACTAACAGATAGAAGATAAACCCCATCATAAAACAGTTACCTTCCACCATCTCAGTGATGTATCTGTGGACATAGCTGTCTGAGACTGCTGAAAATTTTTCCTCCAAAAAGGAATATCTCTAAATGATACAAAACAGCTATATAATTTAATGTATTTAGTTGTACTTTTTTACTAACACAAATATGAACTTTGGGGGTTTTAAACTGTATTGCTAATAATAATTAACAATATTTAATGGCATAAACTAAACATAAATACCATGACACTTAAAAGTCCATGTTTTTATTTTATCCTATAGTAAAACAAATTCCAAAAAATGTAATTTCCTTAAAGCATATACACATAGCCAGGTAAAAACATATACTGAAATATTAATTATATGTCATACTAATAACAAATGAGACTTACTTTTTTTTCCAAAATACAAGATGCTAAGAGTTTAAAATATTAAAGGTATAACTTTCATGTTATTAATCAAAACTTAGATTTTTCTTGCTAATGCAAACAATGTTTATATAGGGAAGAGAAGGTCTTCCAGTTTTTAAATCACCATATTAGACTGATTTTAAATGTAGTTTATAAACATACTATGACATAACAGCATCAAGGAATGGTAAACCGCTTTCATACATGAATATTAAATAAAACTTTCCTGAAAACTATAAACCCTTAATTTTGCTCTCAATATAAATCTTCCTCTTCATTTGTTATATTTAGTGAATATTCATCTGATTCTTCTCTGTTGCCCTGGAGATCGAACTGTTTTTACTTCTACAAATAAAAAATAAAATTGTCCATTGAGTTAGAAATATAATAATTATGTAATATTTGTGTAATATATATAATATATAATATATATAATATTTTATAATATATAATATATAATAATTTATAGTATATAATAAAATATAATAATTATGTAAGTATATACCAGAACTGAGAACTTAGAACAGGTTAAAGGAAAAGGAACTGTAATGGTATTCCTGTTATATGGCTTAATATACATATCTATTGGTATATAAATGTAAACTAGTTTTACAAGATATGTGGATTTTACTACACAACTGTATGGGAAATAGGTGTTAATTATATTTTACTCTCTTCCTCTACTTCATTAGTTTCAAAGAAGAAATAATTTTAACTTTGAATATTTGAATATTATTTTATTTATCACCTTTATATGTGGGTAAATAATGATGAGCAGATTACTTTTGTTATTGAGAATCTGAAAATGTTGTTCATATATCTTTATCGTTTCAAGTTTTGGGAACTCAATTATTTGTACCTGCAAAATAACTTACACCTCTATTAAAAATTTGTGCCGAACATCAAAGGTGCTGAAAAAAGGTTTTTCATTCATATCTAAAAATATGCTCTATTTATCTTTATCACAAGAAAAAAAATGTTAAGATGTCATTGAAGGCACCTTTCTGTTTTGCCAAAATGCATAAGCATCTAAGTCTCAACTTGAAATAAATTTAGGTCGTATTTCAGGAGGCTGTGCTCTTCTATTTGTATCTGCTCAACTGTGGGTAGAAAGAAAACCCCGTCTCAGTAATTGCTCCTTATGCTTTAATTCAGTTTATATTGTCCCTACAGAGGCTGAAACCCTAGCCTGGGTGTTTATTAGCATTCACATTTTGGTTATGAAACCAAGAGGAGTAAAAATATTTCCATCTTCCTCCAGTCCTGGATAATGTGATTCTTCTTAACTAAAAATGTGGGGTCCTTGCAGGGTAGGCGCTGAGTAATATTTCATTATATAAATGCTCCACAGTTCGTTCGGTCACCAACTGAAGACAATCTTGGTTTTACATGTTGTTGTTGTTTTTGCAGGGGGGGTGCTGTCTGAATAAAGCTGCTCTGCGTATTCACATGCAGGTGTTCATGTGGACATAACATTCCAGGCCAGCTGGGTAAATACCCCGGAGGTCAATTGCTAGATGCTGCGGTAAGCTATCAAACAAAGTCTCTTCCAAGGAGCCTGTGGTATTTTGCACTCCCACCAACAATGACAGTTCCTAGTACTCTCCGTCCTCACCAAATTGTTCCCGTTGTTTGGGGGATTTTTGATGAATTAATAGGTGTGTAACATTATTTTACTCTTGTTTTCAGTTGCAATTACCTAGTTGGTAAATAATGAGGAGCCACATTGTCACATACTTATTCACCATGTGTCTATCCTCTTTGGTGAGGGGTCTATTGAGATCCTTCAACATTTGTTCATCAGATGATTTGGGTTTTGATTGTTTTGTTTCAAGACCTCTTTGTCTATTTTAGATACAAGGTCTTGATTATGCATGTTTTCAAATATTTTTTCTCAATCTGAGTTTGACCTTTCATTCTCTTAACAGGGCTTTACACAAAGCAGAAGTCTTACATTTTAATCAGGTTCAAACTTGGAGATGACAAACTAGCAGCTAGAAATCTTAGACTCTTTATACTAATGTTATATTCTGCTAAGTTACTGAGTAGTTCTAATATGTGTGTTAGGTTTATCATTGATCCCCTTTTGTTTTCTCGTTATACAGCCATACCGTCTGAAACCACTTTCACCACTTTCTTCACCCTGATTCTTCTCAATCTGTCGTCTGATGGTATTGACCAATGAACCTAATACAGTGTTGAGAAGTAGAGGAGATGGGGACACCCTTGTCTTGTCCATGCATGCTTTAATTATTCATTGACAACTCTCCAACCTGCTACATTATCTACTAAACATCAATTTTTTTCTCTACACACAAAGTATAGTAACTGATATTACTTCTTGTTATCTTTTTTTTTTAACTATTCCTTCAAATATAGAGAAAAAAATAATTATACTATTTGGCAAATTATGATCACTCTTTTGTGTACAACATATCCTCTTGTTCTATTTATTTATTATTTTGGAAATCTCACTCTTTGTTCATCTTTTTACCCCCAAATGCAAATATTGTACTGTATTGAACGTGTATCCTTGTATTTCATATGTCCATTTTAAAAAGAGGCTGGGATGTTTTGTGAGACTATTTCAAATGCACGTAAATTATCTTGTGTTAAGACCACATCCTGTTTCTCACTTTATTCATTAGGCATTGTGTTCTTAAAAGTTATTGGTACTACTGAGCTCACAACTAGCTTGCTGTTTCTAATTTTTTATAGCATACATCCTCTATATTTTATTTATATAGTCTCCATTTAGGGACATAAAGATCTTTTCAACTCCCCCACTTTGTATTTGGCTTTTTATGACACCGTCTGTGATATGTACAGCCAGGTATGAAATGGATGTACACAGAGTATAAATATAAATAATTCGATAACATGTGAAAGTACTGCCCATTAGGATGGCCAAAGCAGTATAAACTCCCACAAATTGTTTGTGAGCAGTCCAGTTTTCCAAAATCCTTACTACCACTTGGTACTATGCAACTTTTTAATTCTTGTTAACCCAATGACTATAAGTAGATACTACCATTTTAAACATTTTAATTTCTCTAATTATTTATGAGTTTAAATATTTATTCATATACTTACTAACCATTTGTGTTTCCCTTTCTATGAATTGCCTGTTTGTATCTTTGCTCATTTTTTTTCCTGTTGGATTTTTTTGTCCTTTATTTGTTGATTTTCAAGTGCTCCTACTATATTCTAAATATCTACTCATTATTGGTTTAATATGACAGTGTTCTTTTTCAATTATCTGTTATCTCTATCCACTGTGCTTTTGTTAAACCCAAATCCTGAATTTTGGTGAGAATAAACCTATCTATTTTTCACCTTATTGTTGTTGCCTCATGACTCTTAATTAATTCTTGTTCAATACATTTTATTTGCCTTATATCTGTTATATAATGTTAAATCTCACACTGAATTATTTAAGTCCTCTGGAGTTGGGTTGTGTTTTTACAGTAAGTAGGTAAATGAATCAACATATGTTATTTAAATTTCTATTCTCTTCATTGCATCTGACATGTTTTTTGTCTGACTAAAGTAGATCTTTTAAGCCTTTCCTCACTGAAGTTCATCAAGGTAAGCTTCCCCTAGCAAAGATCTATCTTACAATATATCAAGGCCTCTGAACTGTCCTTTCATAATTCCCCTCAGTCATGGGGTATCTCAGAAAGATCAACCAATTTATCATTTCTCATTTCTACCACGACTAATGTAATCTAGTTTTTATTCCAGATATATATAAATTTGGTTTCCAAGTTTTCCGATTCTTTTTCATATTTTATATTTGTTTTCTCTCTCACTCTTCCTCTCTCTCTTTCTTTTTTTTAAACTTCTGCCTGACTATGATGGTTAATTCTGTATGTCAACTTGCATGGGCCATGATACTCAGAGATTTGGTCAAACTCAGATATTTGGTCTAAATGTTTTCTAGATGTTTAAGTGAAGGTATTTTTTTGGATGGGATTAACATATAAATCAATAGACTCTGAGTAAAGCAAAAAGCCCTGCATATTGTGGGTGGGCCTCATCCAATCAGTTGAGTCATTAAAAAAAAAAAAAAGACTGACTTCTCCTAAAAGGGGGAATTCTACCAGCCAACTCTCTTTGGATTTGAATTGCAACTCTTTCTTGGATCTCCAGTTTATCAGCCTACCCTGCAGATATGGATTCACCAGCTTTCACAATGTGAGACAATTACTTGAAATAATCTCTCTCTCTCTCTCTCTCTCTCTCATCTCTTTATATATAAAGGGAGCAGTGACTTCCTCACCACCATTTTCCCTGGACAGTAAGCATAGTTCCCATAATGCCTGGTCGCTGTGACCCAGATTCCCCTCACCAAAAACCCTTCTAGGTTCATCTCCAGCCCAGGAGCTGGCCTTAGTTCCTTCCTTCTCTGCCCTGACTCTTGATATATTTGTTTAGCTCTAATAAAGTAATAAAGCTTTGTTGTGAAAAAAATTTTTAAAAGGTGGGATAGTGCCTGGGTGGTTCAGTCAGTTAAGTGTCTGCCTTTGGCTCAGGTCATGATCTCAGGGTCCTGGGATCAAGTCCTTTACTGGGCTCTCTGCTCAGGGGAGCCTGCTTCTCCCTCTCCCTCTGCCTCTCCTCTTGCCTGTGCTCTTTCTCTCTGTCAAATAAATAAATAAAATCTTTTTAAAAAAGAGAGAGAGATATATAGATATGTATACATGACTGGTATGTTTATATATAAAAAGATATAAAGACATGTATATATATATACATATATATGTGTGTGAATATATATATATTCTATTCTATATATGGTTCTTCTCTGTAAAACTGGATAATACACTGATTTTCTTAATATTTTTAGTGGGTGTTATATTTGTATTTAATTATTTGGTAATCCTAATATATTCAATTTTTTCCAGAGGTTCTATTGTTATAGTTTTATCTAGAATAGATTCATTTTTATGTTTGTTGATTTTTTTCAGTTGCATTTCTTAGAATTACATTTCTTCATACATTTTGAAAATGTCTTACTGTTTATTTGAAGTTCTTTGTTATTCTTTCTTTCTCTTCTATTTTCTCTTCTGTTTCTATCCTATTCATTTTGAAATTGCTCCTTCTTGGTCCAAAACAAGATTTTATATAATAATTCCAGACCCACAGTGGTACTGGAGATATCACAGATAAAACTACCAGGGCAGTAGGTATCTAGATACCAGGACCTTGTCAGCTAGCCTCCTCTAAGGCATGTATGTACTTTTATATGCAGACATTGCCTCCAGGCAATGTTATTGTTTGTTTGTGCCTTCTCCTTCTCATTCATGCTTTTTAGCACTGATCTTATCTCTAGTACCCCACTGTCCCAGAAGTGATGTTACTACTAATTATCCTATAAGATTCAAATAATCATTTACTTTTGTCTGCTTAAAGACATTCCAGGGAAGCCCATGATTGAGACTTTCCCTAAATTCTATCCATTTCTTGCCCACAGTTCACATAAATAATTTATTGCATGTACCATCATAGGATAGGTTTCCCAATTCTTTAGATAAAAGCACTAAAAAAGTTAGAAAATGAAATATACACCACTAACAGATTCAAATTGGATAAAAAGCAATTGAACAGTGAATGAGTAAGCTAACAAATATGATTATATTTACAATTTATTGTTAAGAGAGGATGGTAGAATACAGTAGATAAGAAAGATCATAATTTGACAGCTAAACAGGATATGTTTGATCATCTTATGAGTTTAGGGAAGACTTGGTGCAGAATGTAGGATTTTAAGGGCTTCATGAAAGAGGAAATAAGAGAGCTGAGTATGCTAACAAAATAAAAGATTCATTTTACCACATTATTTCATATATTAGTATTTACCTCTCAGCATTTTACCTAATCATGTGCTCTTTTTTGCTTAGGTAAGCATTTCCGAAGTTACAAAGTCTTTAAGATGTTTTGACAAAAGAAAAAAAATCCCTCTTCTCACTAGAAATTAAGTTTGTTTTTTTTTTCCCCATTATTTTTTCCTTGTCTCCAGGAGAAAGACTGAAGAACATATTTAGTGTTATATTTTTTATCAGGAAGAAACGTACATACCCTAAAGGGAAACACAGTTGATGTAATTCATTACCTTAAAACTTGTGGTATGAATAAATGCTAAAAAAGATAGATTAGGTAGAGGCAAGATGGCGAAGGAGTAGCAGACTGAAATGACATCAGATCTCAGATCAGCTAGCTAAGAATCAAACCATTCCAAACACCTACACATTCAAGAAGAGATAGAAGAGAAAAAAAGCAGCAATTCTAGGAACAGAAAATCAACCACTTTCTGAAAGGTAGCACATATGGAGAAGTGAATCAGAAGAGATGGGAAGATAGACCACGGGAGGAGGGGCCAGCTCCCAGCAAGCAGCAGAGCAGTAGAGCACAAAATCAGAACTTTTAGAAGTCTACTCCACTGAGGGACATTGCTCCAGAGGTTAAGTGGGGGCTGGGGGGAGCCTTCACTGGGACAGTGAGGTCTCAAGTCCTGCAGGGTCACAGAAAGATCAGGGCTGTCTGAGTGTGGCAGAGCTCCCAGGTATCAGAGTGGGGAAGCTGACTACAGAGACAGAGCTGAAGAGTGAGCTTTCAGATCTGGGTAACTTAAACCATGATCCAAGGCACAGTCGGGTCACTGCTCTTCAAGCAGGGACCCCACAAGTGGCAGATTCAGGGAGACTCACCTTCCTTCTCTAGGAGGAGCAGTGCAGCAGGAATCTGATGGGTTTGGAGACTCCAAACGGGGCTGTGCACCAGAGATAGAAATGCTCAGTCTCAGGCCAGGTGAGCTTGGAGAGCAGCCAGAGACCAAGAAGACAGGACTGATCAACTGCTTATCTCTGAGGGCGCACTAAGGAGTGGGGCCCTGGGCTCTCAGCTCCTCCAGCCAGAGATTGGGAGGCCACCATTTTCACTCCTTTCCTCCAAAACGATACAGAAAGTGTTCAGGTAACAAAAGCTCTGAGAGCAAACCCAAGCAGATTACTTAACCCAGTCCCTGGCAAGGGTGGCACAATTCCGCCTTGGGGAAAGACATCTGAATAGCACGCAATAGGCTCCTCCCCCAGAAGATCAGCAAGAACACCTAGACAAGACCAAGCTCATTGATCAAATAGTGGAACTCCAGAGCTAGGGGAAAGCAACTCATAGAATTCATGACTTTTCCCACGTGATCCTTTAGTCTTACAAAGTTAAATTTTTTTAAATTTTATTTTTATCCTTATTTTATTTTTTTAATTTTCCTCTTTCCTCTTTAACGTTTTTTAACTAGCTTATCTTAACAATACCTTTCTTTAAAAAAAAATCTTTTTAAACCTTCCTTGTTATAGTCATATTTTATCCCTTTATTGATTTTATCCCTTCATTGTATTTAACCTTATTTTTTGTATACAAGTAGGTTTTTTTTTTTTCTAAAAAAATTTGGGATACAGTTTCTTCTAATAGATCAAAATATACCCTAATCTAGCACATGGCTTGGTTCTAGTATCCAGCCTGAGCACATTCTCTCCTATTTTTTTTTCCTTTTGCAACTAACTTATCTTATCAATTCCTTTTTTAGAATTTTTTTTTTAATTTTCATCTTGACAGTAATATTCCATCACTTCATCATGTTTACCCTTATTTTTGTAAATATATGTTTTTCTTTCTTTAAAATTTTGGGAGGTAGTTTCTTCTAAGAGACCAAAATACACCCAAAATCAAGTGGGTGGCTCTGTTCTATTTACTAGTCTAATACACATATAATTTTTTTTTCTTATTTTTACTTTTTCTTCCCATTCTTCTCCCCCAAGTTTTGGATCTCTTCTGATGTGGTTAGGGTATATTTTTCTGGAGTCTTTGCCACCCTTTTAGTATTTTATTCCCTCATTCATATATTCTTATCTAGATAAAATGGCAAGGCAGAAAAATTCACCCCCCAAAAAAGAACAAGAGGCAGTACCAATGGCTAAGGACCTAATCAATACATACACTGGTAATATGTCAGAACTAGAGTTTAGAACGATGACACTCAAGGTGCTAAGTGGGCTCAAAAAAGGCATGGACGATATTAGAGGATCCCTTTCTGGAGAAATAAAAGAACTAAAATCTAACCAAGTTAAAATCAAAAAGCTATTAATGAGGTGCAATCAGAAATGGAGGCTCTAATCCTAGGATAAATGAGGCAGAAGAGAGAATTAGTGATATAGAAGACCAAATGATTGAGAATAAAGAAGCTGAGCCTAAGAGAGACAAACAACTACTGGACCACGAGGGGAGAATTCGAGAGCGAAGTGATACCATAAGACAAAACAAGATTAGAATAATTGGGATTCTAGAAGAAGAAGAAAGAGAGAGGGGGGCAGAAGGTATATTGGACTGAATTATAGTAGAGAATTTTCCTAACATGGCAAAAGGAACAAGCATCAAAATCCAGGAGGCACAGAGAACCCCTCTCAAAATCAATAAAAATAGGTCCATACCCGTCATCTAATAGTAAAACTTACAAGTTTTAGTGACAAAGAGAAAATCCTGAAAGAAGCTCAGGACAAGAAGTCTGTAACATACAATGGCAGAAATAGTAGATTGGCAGCAGAATTATCCACAGAGACCATGCAGGGCAGAAAGAACTGGCATGATATATTCAGAGCGCTAAATGAGAAAAATATGCAGCCAAGCAAACTATATCCAGCTAGGCTATCAGTGAAAATAAAAAGAAAGATAAAAAGCTTCCAAGACAAACAAAAATTAAAAGAATTTTCAAACACCAAACCAGCCCTACAGGAAATATTGAAAGGGGTCCTCTAAACAAAGAGCCTAAAAGTAGTAGACCAGAAAGGAACAGACACAATACAGTAACACTCACCTTACAGGCAATACACTGACATTAAATTCATATCTTTCAATAGTTACTCTGAAAGTAAATAGGCTAAATGCCCCAACCAAAAGACACAGGGTATCAGAATGGATTTTAAAAAATAAGACACATTGATAAGCTGTCTGCAAGAAACTCATTTTAGACCCAAAGACACCTCCAGATTGAAAGTGAGGGGGTGGAAAACAACTTACCATGTTCATAGACATCAAAAGAAAGCTGGGGTGCAATCCTTATATCAGAAAAATTAGATTTTAAGCCACAGACTATAATAAGAGATGACAAAGGACACTATATCATACTCAAAGGGAATGTCCAACAAGAAGATCTAACAATTTTAAATATCTATGACCCTAGCATGTGAGCAGCCAACCTTATAAACCACTTAATAACAAAATCGAAGAAACACATCAACAATAATACAATAATAGTAGGGGACTTTAACGCCCCCCTCACTGAAATGGACAGAGCATCCAAGCAAAAGATCAACAAGGAAATAAAGGCCTTAAATGACACATTGGACCAGATGGACATCACAGATATATTCAAAACATTCCATCCCAAAGCAGAATACACTTTCTTCTCTAGTACACATGGAACATTCTCCAGAATAGATCAGTCCTGGGTCACAAATCAGGTCTCAACAAGTACCAGAAGATTGGGATCATTCCCTGCATATATGCAGATGACAGACCTCTGAAGCTAGAACTCAGTCACAAGAGGAAAGTTGGAAAGAACTCAAACACATGGAGGCTAAAGAGCATCCTACTAAAAAATGAAGGGGTCAACCAGGAAATTAAAGAAGAATTGGAAAATAATTCATAGAAACAAATGAAAATGAAAACACAACTGTTCAAAATCTGTGGGACACAACAAAGGCAGTCCTGAGACGAAAGTATATAGCGATATAAGCCTTTCTCAAGGAACAAGAAAGGTCTCCTTTACACAACCTAACCCTACCCCTAAAGGAGTTAGAGAAAGAACAGCAAAGAGAGCCTAAACCCAGATGGAGAAGATAAATATAAAGATCAGAGCAGAAATCAATGAAATAGAAACCAAAAGAACAGTAGAATAAATCAATGAAACTAGGAGCTGGGTCTTTGAAAGAATTAATAAGATTGATAAAACCCTGGCCAAAAAGAAAAGAGAATGGACCCAAATAAATAAAATCATGAATGAAAGAGGAGAGATCACAACCAACACCAAATCAATAAAAACAATTATAAGAACATATTGTGAGCAACTATACGCCAGCAAATTTGACAATCTGGAAGAAATGGATGCATTCCTAGAGACATATAAACTACCACAGCTGAACCAGGAAGAAATAGAAAACCTGAACAGACCCATAACCAGTAAGGAGATTGAAGCAGTCATTAAAAATCTCCCAACAAACAAGAGCCCAGGGCCAGATGGCTTCACAGGGATTTTCTACCAAATTTAAATAATTGATACCTATTCTCCTGAAACTCTTCCAGAAAATAGAAATGGAAGGAAAACTTCCAAACTCATTTTATGAGGCCAGCATCACCTTGATTCCCAAACGCAGACAAAGACCCCATCAAAGAGGAGAATTACAGACCAATATCCTTGATGCATACAGATGGAAAAATTCTCACCAAAATACTAGCCAATAGGATCCAACAGTACATTAAAAGGATTATTCACCACGACCAAGTGGGATTTATTCCTGGGCTGTAAGATTGGTTCAACATCCGCAAATCAATCAATGTGGTATGACACATTAATAAATGAAATAACAAGAACCATATGATACTCTCCATAGATGCTGAAAAAGCAATTGACAAAGTACAGCATCCCTTCCTGATCAAAACTCTTCAAAGTGTAGGGATAGAGGGCACATACCTCAATATCATCAAAGCCATCTATGAAAAACCCACAGTGAATATCATTCTCAATGGAGAAAAACTGAGAGCTTTTCCCCTAAGGTCAGGAAAATGGCAGGGACATCCACTATTACCACTGCACTTTAACATAGTACTAGAAGTCTTGGCCTCAGCAATCAGACAACAAAAAGAAATAAAAGGCATCTGAACCGGAAAAGAAGAAGTCAAACTCTCACTCTTTGTAGATGATATGATACTTTATGTGGAAAACCCAAAAGACTCCACTCCAAAACTGCTAGAACTCATACAGGAATTCAGGAAAGTGTCAGGATATAAAATCAATGCACAGAAATCAGTTGCATTTCTATACACCAACAACAAAGCAGAAGAAAAGAGAATTTCAGGAATCAATCCCATTTACAATTGCACCCAAAACCATAAGATACCTAGGAATAAATCTAACCAAAGAGGCAAAGAATCTGTACTCAGAAAACTATTAAAGTACTATGAAAGAAATTGAGGAAGACACAAAGAAATGGAAAAACGTTCCATCCTCATGAATTGGAAGAACAAATATTGTGAAAATGTCTATGCTACCTAAAGTAATCTACACATTTAAAGCAATCCCTGTCAAAATACCATTAATTTTTTTTCAAAGAAATGGAACAAATAATCCTAAAATTTATATGGACCCAGAAAAGAACCCAAATAGCCAGAGAAATGTTGAAAAAGAAAGCCAAAGTTGGTGGCATCACAATTCCAGACTTCAAGCTCTATTTCAAAGCTGTCATCATCAAGACAGTATGGTAGTTGCACAAAAACAGACACAAAGATCAATGGAACAGAACAGAGATCCCAGACCCACACCCTCAACTCTATGGTCACTAATCTTCGACAAAGCAAAGAATGTCCAGTGAAAAAAAGACAGCTTCTTCAACAAATGGTTTGGGAAAATTGGACAGCCACATGCAGAAGAATGAAACTGGACCATTTCCTTACCCCACACGCAACAATAGACTCAAAATGGATGAAAGACCTCAGTGTGAGACAGGAATTCAACAAAATCCTTGAGGAGAACACAGGCAGCAACCTCTTCGACCTCAGTTGCAGCACCATCTTTCTAGAAACATTGCCAAAGGCAAGAGAAGCAAGGGCAAAATGAACTACTGGGACTTCATCAAGATTAAAAGCTTTTGCACAGCAAAGGAAACAGTCAACAAAGCCAAAAGACAACAGATAAAATGGGAGAAGATATTTGCAAACGACATATCAGATAAAGGGCTAGTATCCAAAATCTATAAAGAACTTATCAAACTCAACACCCAAAGAACAAATAATCCAATCAAGAAATGGGCAGAGGACCTACAAAGACAACATCCAGATGGCCAACAGACACATGAAAAAGTGCTCCACATAACCCTGCATCAGGGAAATACAAATCACAACCACAATGAGATACCACCTCATGCCAGTCAGAATGGCTAAAGTTAACAAGTCAAGAAACGACTTGGATGCAGAGAAAACGGAACCCTCCTACACTGTTGGTGGGAATCAAGCTGATGCAGCCACTCTGGAAAACAGCATGGGGTTTCCTCAAAAAAGTTGAAAATAGAGCTACCCTATGACCCAGCAATCACACTACTGGGTATTTACCCTAAAGATACAAATATAGGCATCCGAAGGGGCACGTGCACCCGAATATTTATAGCAGCAATGTCCACAATAGCCAAACTATGGAAAGAACCTAGATGTCCGTCAACAGATGAATGGATAAAGAAGATATGATACTGTGCAGCCATCAAAAGAAATGAAATCTTACCTTTTGCAATGATGTGGATGGAACTAGAGGGTATTATGCTGAGTGAAATAAGTCAATAAGAGAAAGACAATTATCATATGATCTCCCTGATATGAGGAATTTGAGCGGCAGAATAGGGCGTTTGGGGGAGAAGGAAGGAAAAAATGAAACAAGATGGGATCAGAAGGGAGACAAACCATAGAGACTCTTAATATCACAAAACAAACTGAGAGTTTCCTGGGGGAGTGAGGGTGTGGAGAGGGTCATTGGATTATGGACGTTGGGGAGGGTATGTGATATGGTGAGTGCTGTGAAGTGTGTAAGCATGACGATTCACAAACCTATATCCCTGGGGCAAATAATACAAATAATACATTATATGTTAATAAAAATAATTAATAACAAATAATTAATAATAAAAGATTTTAAAATTAAAGAAAAAAGATAGATTAGGTATACAGTTCATTGGTTGGACTAATTGGTTTTTTTTTTGTTGTTGTTGTTTTTTAAATATACATATTTATTTATTTGACAGAAAGAGGGATCACACGTAGGCAGAGAGGCAGTCAGAGAGAGGGGGGAAAGCAGGCTCCCCGCTGGGCAGGGAGTCCAATGTGGGGCCCAATTCCAAGACCCCGAGATCATGACCTGAGCTGAAGGCAGAGGCTTAACCCACTGAGCCACCCAGGTGCCCTTGGACTAATTGGTTTTAAGAGAAAAAAATCTTTAAATACATATATATTTAAATATATTTATTTATACATTAAATATAAATATTTAAATACTTATTTATATATCTAAATTAAATTTAAATATGAATATTTAAATATATATGTATGTATATATATTTATAAATATATGTTTTTAAATATATGTTTTTATATTTATACTTTATATATTTTTATATGAATATAAAAATATATTTATGAATATATATTTATATATATCTATAACATTTTCTTTTTCTTTTTCTTTTTAAATGGGATTTCTCCAGAGATAGTCACTCCTAGACTTTGGTGTTATTTTGCCAATAGTTGGATTAAAAAGCTTCCCAGCTGACAGATCTCAAACTGGGTTGGACTGGATGATTATAAAAAGCCCTTAAACCATGAAATTCTATGATATATCAGATATTTGGCACTGTAATGTCATGAAGAGAATAGAAAACTTTAAGTCACAGTGTACAGAGAATCTGCTCTATATCTGGTCGGTCTTCCACTCATTGTATAAAGCCTGATGTCCAAGAGTCTCAGTCACATTTCAAAAAATGTGGAAATGTGGGAAACAATGCTGTTTGTCTCTTGTGATAGTATTTTGAGAGAACAAACATAAACCATACACTAGAAATGAATTATATTTCTACTCTTTATGAAATAAATGCTAACAAGAGAAGATTTTAAGTAATTGTGGTATTTTTAAGATATTGAAATATAATTTTTAAGATGGTGAAACACGGTCACATCACTGATTCATCAGATAATGAAAACCACAATTTCTCAACCTCTCTCAACAACAGCATTACCTTCTAGGATTATTTTAATAGTGTCTTTCCACTTCTTTCCTTCTTTGGTAATAGCTCAATTTGGAAGCTAACAATGGTCTCCTTATCATTAACACTACCAATTGAGGTTCTTATTGTAGTTTTTATCACTGAATCAATCAATTCCACATCATATAATATGAAGATTAATAAAGAAATTTTTAAATAAAGCTCTATATTTTATGGACTATTTTCCCTTAGAAATATCTATTGTCTTTGTTGTTCTTCAAGATCTTGCAGCTAGAATCTAAGATTAGGTGGCTGATTTATTCGTCTCCTTTGGTTGATGGCCAGTGGCATTCTCTGCTTATCAGCATAGCATTTATCCTTACTGACAACACTGAATAGTCATTGCCATGTCACCTTATGGGTTTAAAAAAAAATGTGTGGTCTGATTAAAGTCATAGAAACTGTGTTGAATAACATACACGATGACCATGTCATTACATGATATCAAAATAACTTTCTTTAGCAATAGAAGAAATCTTCCTGCATATCCTTTTATGAAAATTGGTAAAGCTCTTGTCTGTTAGACCAAAATTTCACTCACTGCATTTTATTTTTATTCTTCAAAGGGAATAGTGATTTACTTGTCATTTAAGTGATCAGAATCAGTAAAATGAATATATTGGGCTGCTTCCAGTGACAAAACTCTCAAAAAGAGTAAAGATGTGTTCTGGACTAGCAAAAAAAAAAAACGAATTATTGGAAGGCATAAGCAAAACAAAATTTAAGAGATGCTGTGTTATGATAATAATGCTTTCATTTAGTTAAATTCTCAGAAACAGGGACTATTATCCCTACTTTCACAGATGAAGAAACTGAGACACAGAAAGGCTAAGTAAATCACTAAAGATCACCGGAGCGCTAACTGTTGGAGCTGGGATTCAGACCCACTGGGATTCCGCTGTCTCTGGAATCTGTCCTTATATCCATACAGCCTCACATCTGCACCACAAAATAGATGTGCAGCATCTCCCAAGCTTTCTGGCACATAATAACATTTAGTGAATCCTAATCTAAACTTACCTTTACGATACATGAAAATCAAAGCTTCTTTCAATGGGTATACTCTTCTACCACAGAGACTTTTGTGACCAAGACTCCTTCCTAGTTTCTGAAGATAATTAGGAGAAATTCACTGTAGGAAAGATAAGTGGTCGAAGGATTCTGGTTTCTGGTCTGACACGTAAATAGCATAGAAGTCATCACTCATGTCCGCACAACAAGAAAAAAGATAAAATTCAACAACTCTCCTTCAACTCAAAACTGGGCAAACTAACTGCCCCAAATCTGAAAGACAGACCAGCAGATTCAGAGAATCGCAGCTTCTCAGACACAAAGCCAGGGGCAACAGTAGCCTGTAGCAGGAGCCAGTATCAGTGGGCAGACTGTGGACTATAACTGATAAACGATGGGCTCAAGGTAGACTAGCTCAGCAGTTAAAAATGCTGAAGACATGCAAGAGTAGGGACTCCCTACCCACATTCTTGTGAGTTTCATCTCTAGGGGGGCCATTGTACTTACTGTGAAAATCAGAGAAAAACCCCTTTGTACTTCAGGCAGGAAGAGAAAGAAAGTAACCATTCAGAAATCGATTCAGAGCTCTCCATTCTTCTCAATAAGGCATACCCTTGAGAAAACTTGTTTACCAGAGGCTAACCTACTGGTGTTTTACCAAAGATTAACCAACCTGAGGGAAGAGGAATACCCAACTCAGGCTCCTTTGAAGACTAATACCTAATCACAGGGCAAGAGCACAGTTCCCTTCCCTCAGACATTACCACAACATCAATAGGGCCCCAGGAAAATGACAAGGGATTGCAGCCAGAAGAAGTGTAAGCCTTAGATTCTATTTAAGGAATAGCTAGAAAAATTGAAAGACAATAGAAGAGTCAGAAACAAGGACTCCAGAAGAAACTAGGCTCCAACAGTACGGCTACAGCAAACAAATTTGACCTCCTATCCAGATAAAAACAAACTACAAAAATTCACACTAAAGACCTATCTACCTCAATTCCTTGTACCTGATATACAGTTACAAATATGGAAGATATTACTCTCCTCATATCAATAATCGCTTTCATGTGAATGGTCTAAATATACCAATTAAAAGATACAGACTGTCAAACTGGAGAAACAAAAGCAAGACCCAACTCTAAGTTGTCTACAAGAAAGATAAGTGGATGAGCTCAAAATTCATGTTCTTCAAGGAGAAGTTATTAATCCTTCTTAATACTGACCTTTCCTGTCACAAATTATTTCAGTGTTTTTATATCTCAGTGTATCTCCTAAAATATGTTGCTTTGCAAATTATGGTAAACCAGCTCAAAATGATTTAAGTAGACAAAGGGTAAATTCCGGACCATTAATTCTTTCATCCAAAATCTCAGGTCTGGGCTCAGCTCAGAGCTCAAACCATATCACACAACCTGGTTTCTCTATTTCTCCAATACATTTCCTCTACATGATTTCATTCTCAGATGGGTTTCAAGACAGCTGCTAGAAGTGCCCAGGTTTGAAGTCAATCAAAATACTGAGATTCTTTTCCCATGATTTGGAACCAAACTCATTTTGTTTTATTGCTCCAACTGGCTTTGGTGGCCGTCTTAAGTCCGCCATAGTGGTCTGAACAATGTACTATGTGGATCTGGGTGTTACGTGAAGTAAATTCCACTGAAACCACGTGAGATGAGAGGGAGTAACGTGTAATATCCTGGAAGGAAAACAGGAAGAGCTACTAGGAGAAGAGTATTTGATAATACATGCCTCTATGTGTAGCTGGACTAGAACATCAGTGTTTTTTTCTACACTGTACCCAAATAAATTTGTTCATTAATCCTTTCTACGTGGTTTCTAATACACTGCTGGAAAAATGAACTAATTTACATGAAACCATACTGAATTGAAGGAAATGAACTGAAATAAATTGAAGACGTGAATACTAAAAAGTCCTCCCTACTGCATGATTTTGTAGGGCGTGGCACTAGGAAAGCGTACAATAACAAACTGGTCTTTCATCCCATTACCCAGTACAAAATGAGCAATTGTTTAAACACCAACAGGTAACCACCGTCTGAAGTAGGAAAGTGTCTTTTCCTGGTATGTCTGATTTTAAAATTGACAAATGAATAGGAGTTTTTGTTCATTAGTTGTCAAGCGTTTTGTCATAATGCTACTTTATGCTGTAGAAGTTCTATGTAATAGTAATAAATCTTTCACAAAGAAAATACATGGGAGAACAATTAGAAGTTCCTTAGAAACATCCCTTGACATTTTTAGGATGAGATTTAAATCAGGTGCACCCTCTTCCCCATTTAGGTATGACCTTTGCATATTGAGAGATTATATGGTATAGGTTACTCCAGGGATGGCTAATTAAGATGTCTCACAACAAAGCACAACAATAGGGAGAAAAGGAGAAGAAAGGGATGAAGGAATACCATATATTTTGTCTTCTGCATTTTTCTAATCAAATTAATCAACTTCACATAAGGTCTTTCCTTGGTCCTGAAATGGTGTATAATCATACCTTACATGCTGGACATCAAGTCACATGATGTGGGAAGACATTTGTTACACTAAACAACCAAAGAGGTATTCTGAATCAGAATAAGAACCAAATGTATTTGAAAAACTGTCTTGCTTAAAGACTGAATTTCCCAAACATTTGTAAGTCAAAAAAGTAAGGACTTTACTCTCAAACAGTGATGATGCCAAAGATTAAAAACAAACCAAATCCATACGATGGAAACATTTTGGGAAGAACGTTATTAGCAAAGTCAGAATTTAATGTTAATTGCAATTCTATCGTCATTTATAACCATTTGGTTAATACAAAGTATTCTTACTTTATTAATGGTATTACCAAATATTTAAAAAAAAACACTAACGGTACAGTTTTGCATTTCTTACAAAGTTTCCAGCTATGGTGAACCTCAATTCATAATGTCAGTTTTAGGGAACATAACTAGCCTTAGTAACAACTTTATTTCCTAATAGAACTATAAATAGTGCCAACACTATTTTATTAATTTTTTTCTGGTTTCAGAACAAGCCCTATCATTAGTTAAAATTTACATTTTAGAAATCTACATTTTGATCATCTAAAATTACAAAATCAGTGAGTAGGCACCTAACTTTTATCCATGTTCTACAATAACTCCAAACTAGGTTACAAATACAGATTAAAATTATAGTCTTCAGTGTTTGCTGTGTGACTGGTCATGGGATATCACATGTTCTGCAGAGGCCACTGCATGGCCCCTACATTTGCTCTTCTAGTACCTTCTGTCCCTTCTAGACAGTCTCTGACCTTCCATCTTCCCGGGAAAACAAAACAGATTAGGAGACCTGTCTTAGTTCAGACTGCTATAACAAAGCAAAACAAAACACCAGACTGGGTGGCTTAAGTGACATTCATTTATTTCTCACAGTTCTAGAGGTTGGGGCGTCTAAAACTGACTTGCAGATTGTTTGGTGAGGGCCCACTTCCTGGTTCATAGACAGGTGGAGGGTTTTCTGGTTTTGTTTTTTCTTTTATCTTTGCCATGTCCTCACATGGCAGAAGGGATAAGAGCACTCTTGGGTGTGTTTCATAAGTGCACTAATCGCATAAATAAGGGGTCCACTCCGATTACCCAATAACCTCACAGAGGCCCTACTGCTTAATATCATTACATTGAATGAGGATTTCAACATATGAGTTTCAGGGATTCACAAACATTCAGTCCATAACAACCAACTACTCTGTAGTTTATGTGTCAGACTCGTATCTGTTCTACGGAGGGGAGATGGAATCATGTTCCAGGAACATAGTTTCAGGGAATCCAGTCCTCCTGGAGGATGAGCAGAGAGCACTCAAAGAAAAGTGGGTATACAGATAACTTAATATCTTAATAAATCTTACCAAAATATTATTAGAGAAGGTATAAAGTCCATGAGTTAACCTATATCAGAAGAGAATTGCACTTCATGACAGAATTCGATAAATTCAACAAGGAATAAAGATACCTTCTTCTCATATTTTTTGGATGCAGAGTATGGGAAATAGATGAATAAATGCAGACAAAGATAAATATAGATATAGTCATAATTTATTTCTTGAAGAGTCATTGTAATAATGTTAATTAAAATTATAGCCATTTTGTATAAGAAAGATATGAAGGTTTATTCACCTCGAACAATGCGTTCAAATTACATTCTGGATTTTAAATTTTATGCATTGAGTATATATCCTAGGAACTATTTGGCAAAATAAACCAATAGATGATTCTGCAAAGAAAAAAGACATTCTTACCCTCCTGGAACATCTATATGCTATCCAAAATATAAATCTGTAGTTGTTTAAGTAATGGGCCGTAAGAACATGGGTAAAGATCAAATTAATTTCAACTGAACAGATTAATATAACCTCTTACTCAACTTTAATCCACTTTGGTGGATTTAATAAAATTTTTGGGAAAAATCATAATCAGTATTCCATAAATAATTTAGTAGACTATCAATACCTCATAAGCTGTACATACATATTCCAGGACAAAAGTATTCCACAGTCAAGTGTTTTAAAATTAAATAAGAGGTAAGTTTCTGATTACCTATTTATAAAAAGAACTTTGCAAACAGAAAGCGACAGCAAATCAATTTTAAAAACTTCAGCATTTGAAAAATACATCTGATCACAGAAACTGACTTTTCAGATCACCTATTAAAATCTCAGTGGATGTTAAAATTTCATGCCATGTAGAGATAGTCTGGGTCTTTTAAAAATATAGGTCTGTTTTTACTAATAATTGCTCACCAGCTTTGCAAAATGTTTCTTTAAAGGAGCTGCCAAATGTTGTCAAGGCCTCACCAAGAAATACAGCTCAACCACTGACCTCTTGTATAATTTGAGATGAATCATCAAACTTGTGTAGACTTAATTCACCTACCCATTAAATATAAGTTTGGGGATTTAAAAATGGTACCCAGCTAATCACACATAGTTTCTCCCCCACCATTTTTCTGTTAAGACACTAAGCAAAACAAACTGAAATGAATGAAAAATTATAGTCATCTTATCTTTATATAAAACAAACTTCCCAACTTATTAAGTGAGGGTGTTCAACCAAATCATTTCTAGAGGTTTTTTTCATATCTAAAATACCAAAAACAAAAAAACAACAAAAACTTGTTGTTATAAAAAAAAATATTTCATGCTTAAGGAATAGAGAGCTGCTCGTTGGTCTTATGTGTAATCAAGCTCTAAATTATTTCTTCAAGAGTTTTTTGAAGCATGACATTTACAACAGAAACTACACGCTAAATTTCTAAAAGTGTAAGACATCATTGAATGTAAGAAACACCATTATTTATGTACTATGAATGAAGAAAAAAATCTGTACTTAAACTATAACTTATTACTGACTGAAAAATGCATACCTATTTCAGAGATGCCAAAACTTAGGGGAAAAAATGTTCTCCTTAGAATCAACAAGAGGGGTTCCTGGGGAGTTCATTGGGTTGAGCATCCGACTCTAGGTTTCATCGCAGGTGACGATCTCAGGGTCACGGGATCTGCCTGTGTTGGGCTCTGCGCTGTGTGTGGAGCATGGTTGAGATTCTCTCTGCCCCCTCCCTACTCTCTCTCTCAAATAAATAAATCTTTAAAAAATCAATAATACATATAAATTATATATATATATATATGCAGAAAAATTGAAACAACTTTCTTTGAACTTTTTAATGTGTTTTATAACACTTTTTTTTTTTTTTGCAAATCCACTTTCTCAAAGAATCATTACAATATCCCTAAAAATGGTACTTTAAATAAGGTCAAATATTCCTTGATACCAACCTTAAAACATTTTTTCAGTGGAAACTCCCAGACCCCATCAGTTAGAAAGTGAAAAATGAACCAATCCCTTTTAAAAATATATCTAATTCTTGAAAAATCTGAAGATCAGTGGCTCCTGTTGTACAAGGTAAGCCTATACATTCTTCATGGTATCAACAGTTACAAAGTCAAATTACTGACTTTATACCTACACTTAGTAGCGCAAAAGTTGGAAAGTGGAACTTTTGTTTGTGCTGATCAAGGAGCCAGGTACAGTCAGTGAGGGCGATCTCCTCAGACAACCCTTTCCAAAGTAAACACCGAATCCGTTTCCATAACTATAGAAGAACAAGCATTTATAGAAAGGCAGAAGTTTAAGTTTTTAAGTCTGATGTCTTCACGACATCCAAAATATATTCTTCAAGGATTAAAATCACTCCAAACTTCCTAGAACGATTAAAGCCACATGAAACATTCTCACCATGGCCCGTAAGGCTCCACATGCCCTGACCACTGGGGACCCCTGGCCTGGGTTCTCATCTCTCCTGCTCTCGCTTACTCTTCCTCAGCTGCTCTGACTCTTTATAACTCATTTGGTTTCCGTGATCAACATGGGTGTAAGTTTCAGTTTTCAGGGTGTTGAGTATGGATCCCATCAATTAGTCTCTGTTCCTGCTGTTTCCTGCACAGAGACCACTTTTCTCCCAGACCCTGACATCACTGTTTGAACATTTTTCATTCCTTTGTCATCTGCTCTGATGACGCGTCCTTCTTTTCGCCGCTCATTACTCTTCTTATAGTGACTATGTTTGTGTGGCACTTCACTAATGGGTGATAGTCGAACTGGCTGGGATCACTGTAGAAGACTCACAAGGACTGAGAAGACAAGGCTTACAAAATCTGTAGTTTATCAGAAAAAGCAACAACACAGCCACAGCATCAAAGTCAAAATAGGCATCATCGGCTGTCTCGGAAGAGGTCTGGAAAGGCCCAGGTGACCTCTACTGTCCTCCTTCTACAAGGGTGACATGGACACAGTTCTTTCGGACTGGGAACCACTGATGTGTGTAGAGAACACCTCAGAACTGGGAAACCCCCGAGGGAGTCTCTGCTGGGGTTTCTCTAGGTGTCTTAAGGGACCATGGGCAAATCAGCAATCTCACTGTTATCAATAAACAATGCTGATAAACTGGTACAAACTACCTTGAAATTTTGGGGATTTGTGGTTACAAACCCACATTGTTATTAGTATATTTTATTTCATGTCTAGGTATTAGTGTCATGCAATTCTGGCTATTTCCAGGCCTACTGCAATTAACCCTATGAGGAGAGGCACTTAGTAGGACATGTGTGTATTGCATTAATAAATCTTTACTTCAAAATTTTCCTTAAGATTTGAATTTTTTAATCCTAATTATCTCTACATAGAAAATAAACTTGGCTACACCGTATTCCACACTGTGGAAAAATGACTAACTGCCCAGCAAAATTGGTGCTTCCCCTTTCCTAATAGAGTACTTGCTGGGAAGCCCAGCCTTGTGCTCCATTTCCAGACCCTCACCAAAGGAGTATGAGAGAAAGTGATTTGTCTTGTTTTAGGGCTGAGGCAAGTAAGAACTGCAGGCATGGCTTCCCGCTTTATAACTTCCCCAGGTACTTTCTGGATGCAGATGACCCTGAGACACTAGGGGACAGTCATAAGATGAAAACTGATGCTGACCAAGAATACCCCCATTTGCCTTTACATGTGTGAGAAATGGATCTCTATTGGACAAAGTCATGGAAATGATGCAGCTAGTGTTTCCTTATTCCACAACTAAGACTAATTCTTAATACTCTGCTAGAGAAGGACACCAGTAAAAAGGTGACTACTCAGTTACTCTCTGATGATTAAAGTTTACTTCATATGTTTGCAGAATTATGGCACATTAATTTTAATTTAATAGCTGATATTTAAATTTCAGTTCAGCAATCTATTTTTATATAATTTACTGGGTACATATCAAATATACTTCTCTTGATATATTTTACTTAATTGGCAACATAATGTTTTATGATTGCTATTTGCTTGTGTATGTGTGCTACAATTGATGTGTTCAAGACAGTTTACAACATAAACTGGAAGAAGATTCTCATATTTTTTTTAAAGATTTTATTTATTTATTTGACAGACAGAGATCACAAGTAGGCAGAGAGGAAGGCAGAGAGAGAGGGGGAAGAAGGATCCTCACTGAGCAGAGAGCCCGATGTGGGGCCTGATCCCAGGACCCTGGGATCATGACCCAAGCTGAAGGCAGAGGCTTTAACCCACTGAGCCACCCAGGCGCCCCAATCATATTTCTTTATTCATGCTTTGCATCTTGTATACTAACAAACATTTAAAAATTAATTTTTCAATTTTTTCAAAACCTGTTTTCACTCTGGATTTCTCTCCTTCCTAAACATAAATATTTACTCTACCTGACACACAATTTGGAATGTGTTAATAATCTGTATTAAATTTTTCCCTAAGTTCTCCACCATGAACTGAATATTAGATCCTGTGCAAATCGAATGAAATTTTCTGTTGGTTTATTGAGATTTTCTTGTTACATGTTTAATATTTTTGGTCTATAAACTAGTTTTAAATTGGTTATCTACTTTGTGAAACAACCATTATTCAATTAATTATGTGTAAGCTAGTAATAACAAACAACCCTGTAATAATGCAATGTGTAATTTATTATAAATAAATACCACTATAGCTTCTTAGAAAGTTTACTTTTATATTAGTTTGTTACATCATTTTACATTGTAGAGTAGTACCTAGCATATAAATCTAAAGTTTTAAAATTTAATAAAATATTATGGATTATTCATCATCAAAACAATTCTCTTACTTTTAGATGACTATTCGAAATTCTCTAAATAAATACTTATAATCTTAGTAATATGAGATCTTTTGTGTCTCTAGCTTTGCTTGATCTCTAAAATTAGTATGATGATTTGATGTATGTAATTTAGTCACTTGATAAAATTGCTTGTTCAATATCTTATCAAAAAGGAATGCAAATGAGGATGTCATAAATTTGATATCCAATGTAGGGTTTTAATAAAAATTATATACTTTTAAGATCCATTCCTTGTATTACTTTAAGAAAGTGTTCCTGTTTTTTTCATTTTATTCCTATCTGCCCCACCCCTTCCCCAAAGGCATTCTGTAATGAGATTCTGCTGAAGGTGGTAACAAAATTATTTCTGCTAAAGAATAGCAATCAGATTTTTGGTACATGCATTCTAGTTTCAAAAATAATCTGTCAAATAAAATTGCAGTGCCTATAAATCTAGCCATTACCAAAGATGAATGACAATGCATCAACCCCGTGAAAGACTAGTATTTCCTTTGTTTTGTTTGGGGCTATTCTGCTTTTGCATCACAGTACCTGCTAAATTGACCTTCATCTCCAGGATCTTCCTTCTTTTAGTAAAAGCAGAGTAAATCTAGATATAGACGGCCTTGCCTTTAGTGTACATACATTTTGACCAAATTTAGTGAAACTCATTTTGTGAACAAAATTCACAAATATGAATAAACTAGGATGACATAATAACTTAAATCACAAACTTGCATTGAAAAGAAAGTAAAATTAGGAATGTTCGAAAGCAGATTGAAGAGAGTGATAATTATAAAGTTTTCTATACGAATTAAGCCTTGCAGTACAGGACTGCTGAGAGGAAATCTCTAAAGTAATTGTTCTTATTTCTTCAATTGTGGAAATTGTTTACCTTTACCTTCAAAATTGGTAGGGTGAATTCAACATGATTATCCCTCTTAGGGAAAAAAATAGAAATTTTAAATGTATGATTACCTGCATTAGCATCTGTGAACCGCTCTACAATAAGATCAAAGCACAATCTCCCCTGCCAGCTTGAGTATGGTATTAATTAGCTATGTGGTTTAGACTTCCTTAATTGATAATTTATGTCTTTACATTGTTATTTTTAGATGTGGTACACATTAAGATTTGGAAGAAAAATTCTCTACTGAGCATGCTCAGAATAGTATCAATGACTAATAACTGAACTCATGGTCTACATCAACCTTCGTTCTAAATGCCAACGATCAGATTTGGATCATTCCATTTTTGAATCCTAAGGAACAGCAGAGGAACATGGGAGTGATTGAAAGGGGTAGGTATAGGGAAAGCAGGCTTGGATTCCAAGTTGATTGTTAACAAAAAAGCTCTAAGAAAACCACTGGAAGCATATTGAAATTAAAAAGTTGCTAAGAGTTGGTTCCCATCTTTCATAGTTTTGAACAAACTCAGACATCCTCTTTTGCTCTAGTCATAATATGATTTGATTTCCTAGGAAAATTTTACAGATCATTCTAAAAATATAGTAATCCTAAAGCGTTAAGAAATCCTAAGTATAAGAAATCCTAAAGTTAATGCAATGAAAATAACAAGATATGTTTTTACTTTTTTTTTTTTTTTTACAATGGCTGGGCCCTAATTAAAATAAGGCATTCTAATAGGTAAAGGTTGAAAATGTCTATTCATACCTTAATTAGGAGTGAAACATAAATGATAAAAACATTAAAGTACACATATATAAAATATGTTACTACAAAGGGGGAACAAACGAATACTCGTTGTACTCACTTGCAGAATTTTATCCTGCAATGACATCAGGACAACAGCAGCATTTTATGAACTGATCATGTTACAAATACTAAGCCAACTACTAACCTACTCTAAAAGGTTCCATGAGAAAAAAATTATACCTTGATTAGTTTCCCATTTAGATATAAAAATTTATGAGAAAGACTTTAGAACCTATAAGACCAAAACAAATCTAAAATATTGTTAATATACCTATGTATAAGGCTTTTAGTATACTTTTTTTTTTCTTAATCATTACAGTGTTCATTTCATATGAGTATTAGTATTGGTGTTTTTCCTTCTTAATGTAACTTAAATTTTGAAATTAGTATGTGTTTGTTGAAGAAAATTACAAGAATATAAACAGAAAAAAATGTAATTATCTAAAGTTTTCTGTTGACTACTATGCCAAAAAGGATATATGCAAGTATATTTATTAGCTTATTTGTTGGAATAATAAAATATTGCAAACAACTTAAAAGTTTCATCAAAAGCACTCAAATACAGTCATTATGACACATTCATACAACAAAATGCTATACAGCCTTTAGAGAGAATGAGGAATATATGCAAAGACTGGCATGAAAAGATCCCCATGATAAAATATTAAATTAACATATAGACACATATATATAAAGGACCTATATTTAGATATATAGGTATATATACAAAATATGCATACATACACACACATTGGAGAATAAATAAAATATGGCACCACTATTTCTGTAAAACAGAGAAGAATATTTATACCATATATTTATATACACAAATATTTTAAATATCTACAAATGATATCAATGATACAGATAGATATAGACACACCTGTACATGGGTGCACATGTGTGCATGCACACACACACACACACACACACATACCACCTATATAAAATTAGAAGCAACATTTGTCTTTAGGGATAAGAACTGAAGGGGTGAGGGGCAGGATGGGAAGAATATATATGTTTTTACTATGTGTCTTTTAAGAATTAGGAATCTTTAATTATATATATTATTATTACATTTTAAAGCTCAATAAACAATATGGCTTAATTAAAACCAATGATTGTGCATTATAGATAAAACTAAAATGCAGTTGAGAGAAAGACTGCAAAATTTTTCAAAGTCCCACATTTTGATGATAAAGACTACCAGTATGATCATGTATGTCTCCTGTATTTGCTAATATTAAATATTTTAAAATAATTTAATAATTATTTATGGTTGTATTATATTATGATAGTACTAGTTACATTCATATTATGTAATATATCCATATTTATTTTATTAATATCACAGTTGGGATTATACTATTATCATATATTAGTATATTATTATATTTATTAATCATACTAATAAATAGAGTGCTAGTATGTTAATTATGTTTTAAAATAATTTTAGATATTTTTAAAGAAAAACATTCATAATCCTACAAAATCTTCCTAAATCCCACTATTTAAAGAAGTTTCTGTTGGTATCTTTGTACATGCATATGTGTGTGTTTAATAAAAGTTGGGATAGATATCATCCATTTGTTAAGAAGGAAAATGTAGGTCACAGACCGTGTGAACTAAGTACTTCAAAAAAACTAGTTTTTATAAAAGCGTATTTTCAGTTAATAATTCAATACATATACCCACCAACAACTATTTACGAGGAGATTTTATATGAACTCAAGAAAGAGTGATGTAAGGGGAAGAAAACACTAGATGAGATTCAGAAAAGATAGATTCTAATTTGCTTGGAAACCAGCCATAGAATTCTAGCATATTTACTTGGACTTTCTCTCTGTACCTCATTTATTTATTGATTCAACAAATGCTTCTTAAATATTACCTTTGAAAGACACCCACCCGGAAAGTGAGGCTTGGACGATATGATTTATAGGGTTCCCTGTAGCTTTAACATTCTGATAGAGCATTTGATAGGACAGGTCAATAGTCAAATCAGGGAATGGGAATATTAGATACTCATATTACTTTTCACCAACTCTCTAATTCTCTTATTATTACTACTCATAGGAAGCTATGGGCCATCCACTACAGGTGTTACTTTACCTATACTCTTGATGGTTTTGGAGGGGAGGGAAGTGGGGGGGTTGGGTGAGCCTGGTGTTGGGTATTATGGAGGACACGTATTGCATGGAGCACTGGGTGTGGTGCATAAACAATGAATTTTGGAACACTGAAAAAAAAATTAATTGAATTGAATTTAAAAAAAAACCTTACTTCCCTTTTATCAAAAAGCCATCTCTGAAACCATCTTAATGTTCATTAATGGATGGCCACAATACTTCTCCATAGTCCTATTTTTCTCCTTATCAGGTGTTCAAATTGCTTTAGATATTCTTTTGGTAGGTCAACTAACTCAATAAAGTACGGCTTATTTTTTTAAAAAATGAAAGCAGAGAGTAATTTTCTAAAGCTGTAACGGTATTTTTTCATACATTTAGAGAGAAATATGTCCTTGGGCCTACAATATGATATTGGTAGGAGGTATCAGAGTAAAACTTTATGCAGAGTTCAGTGTGGTGCCCTGTTGATTACTGGCTAAGTCTGGCTTATAGGAATCAACATAAGAACAGTGATATTAAAAAGAATGCTAGTAAATTAGCAAATGCAAATTAAGAGTTTGTATTTGTCTTACATCTTTTTATCTGTTAACATATTCTAATACTTCAAGAAATTCAGACTAAAAGTAAGTTCAATTGTAATTACAGTACAAGCCATAAATAACAAATTATGATTGCTTTCCTTTGCATCACACAAATGAATCAAACTAAAAATCAAAATGATGTGCAATATGTCAAAGAAATGCCATGAATCATTTCATCCAGTACTTCTTTTGCGGAGAGTAATGCATCTTCCCAAAGAACTCTTACATCTCTCTGTTTATAGGCCAGAAAAGATTTAATGGCTATGAAGAAAACTGCCAGTGGTCAAAGTTTAGAATCAGAAAGCAGGAAAGATCCTTGAGAAGACATCTACTTTTGAAGCATCACTTAATGAACTTTCAAAAGAATGATACTTATTTTATTAAAAACGTTTAGAAACATATTCATTACTATTTCCCCTTGGTAAATAAGAACTTTAAAAATGATAGCAATGAATTCAATTTTTCATTATTTTTTCACCAATCATTTTACTTATTTATTTCTTCCTTTAAAAGTTCAATCTATATAGATTTTATGAAGTTGAGGAATGTTCCCTCTATCCCTATACTTTGAAGCGTTTTAATCAGGAACAGATGCTGTATCTTGTCAAATGCTTTTTCTGCATCAATTGAGAGGACCATGTGGTTCTTCTCTCTTCTCTTACTGATTTGTTCTATCACATTGATTGACTTGAGAATATTGAACCACCTTGCATTCCAGGGATAAATCCCACCTGGTCCTGGTGGATAATCTTTTTAATGTACAGTTGGATCCTATTAGCTAGGAGCTTGTTAGGAATCTTGGCATCCATACTCATCAGGGATATTGGTCTGAAATTCTCCTTTCTGATGGGGTCTTTGCTTGGCTTGGGGATCAGGGTAACACTGGCTTCATAGAAAGAGTCTAGAAGTTTTCCTTCTGTTTCTATTTTCTGAAACGGCTTCAGGAAAATAGGTATTATTTCTTCTTTGAATTTTGGTAGAATTTCCCACAGAATCCGTCAGGTCCTGGGCTCTTGTTTTTTGGGAGGATTTTGATCACTGTTTCAATCTCGTTACTAGATATTGGTCTATTCAAGTTGTCAATTTCTTTCTGTTTAAAAATCCTAGAGGAGAACATAGGCAATAACCTCTTTGACATGAGCCACAGCAACTTCTTTCAAGACATGTCTCCAAAGGCAAAGGAAACAAAAGCGAAAAGGAATTTTTGGGACTTCATCAAGATCAAAAACTTCTGCACAGCAAAGGAAACAGTCAACAAAACAAAGAGGCAACCAATGGAATGGGAGAAGATATTTGCAAATAACACTACAGACAAAGGGCTGATATCCAAGATCTATAAAGAACTCCTCAAACTCAACACCCAAAAAAACAGATAATCACGTCAAAAAACAGGCAGAAGACATGAACAGGCACTTCTCCAAAGAAGACATACAAATGGTTAACAGACACATGAAAAAATGTTCATCATCATTAGCCACTAGGGAAATTCAAATAAAAACCACATTGAGATACCACCTTACACCAGTTAGAATGGCCAAAATTAACAAGACAGGAAACAAGTGTTGGAGAGGATGTAGAGAAAGAGGAAACCTCTTACACTGTTGGTGGGAATCCAAGTTGGTGCAGCCGCTTTGGAAAACAGTATGGAGATTCCTCAAAAATTTTTTAAAAAGCTACCCTATGACCCAGGAATTGCACTACTGGATATTTACCCCAAAGATACGGTTGTATTGTAAAGGAGGGCCATTTGTACCTTAATGTTCATAGCAGCAATGGCCACAATCACCAAACTGTGGAAAGAACCTAGATGCCCTTCAATGGACGAATGGATAAAGAAGATGTGGTCCATATATACTATGGAGTATTATGCCTCCATCAGAAAGGATGAATAAACAACTTTGTATCAACATGGATGGGACTGGAAGAGATTATGCTGAGTGAAATAAGTCAAGCAGAGAGAGTCAATTATCATATGGTTTCACTTACTTGTGGAGAACAAGGAATAACATGAAGGACATTAGGAGAAGGAAAGGAAAAGTGAGTTGGGGGAAAACAGAGGGGGAGATGAATCATGAGAGGACTCAGAAACAAACTGAGGGTTTTGGAAGGGGGCTGGTGAAGGTTGGGTGAGCCTGGTAGTGGGTATTAAGGAGGGCACCTATCGCCTGGATCACTGAGTGTGTTGCATAAATAATGAATCTTGGAACACTAAAAAAAAAAATAAAATTTAAAAAATAAATAAAATAAGTAAATAAATAAAAGTTGGATCTATCTTTCCATCCCCGATTCTTGTGCACTGTGCCTTAGAACATATTTCTTGGTCTTCTTCCTTCAACTTTAACAATGCCCCTTCCCCCACCCACCCATAATTTATAACCATAGCTACAAAAAAAAGCCATAGTTCCTTCCTCAAATCTTGGTCAAATGGATCCAACGCTTCCAGATACGACACTTCTCAGATGTAGTATTGTCTCTTTGCCTTAATGGCCTTCTTCTTATGAAGCCGCTACTTTGTTTATCTTGGTCATCTTAATAAGCCTTCAACAGAGGTATATTGTACAGGGTTCTGTTTGCTTGCAATTTACTTTCTTCCTCTTCTCTGTTCTCACACTCTTTTTGCATGTACTTCTCTGAAACTATACATCACATCACATTCTACTTTCTATCGAAATTATTTTTATAAATATCTCCTCTGTTCTAAGATAATTCAAATAAGCTCTCTCTGTTTAGGCATGTTGCTTTTCCTTTGTGTACTTTAGCAATTATAATTTTTCATAATCTGTGTACCTTAGCAGTTAATACCTGAGCATTATACATCCTGATGTTTGCTAAAGTGAATTAAGTAACATCTTGCTTTGTTCTAAATCTTCCATTCTTAGGTCTTCTAAATGCCCTATTTATTGCTTTTCTATATTCTCTAAGTTTCTGTAGATTTCAAAATCATTTATCTCAAATTGTAATTCCAGTAATATATATGTATTACCATAAAAAAATTCTTCTAACAAATATAAATTCCCCGAATTACATTTAAACTACTTTAGTTTTGTCTTCTTAGATGCAAAAGCTTGCAGATTAATACCCAAATTAATACATTTTTTAGGCCTACTCTCAACTTATCTTCTTCTGTAATTGAAATTACAAATTACTTTCTCCTATTTATTTACATTTTGCATATGTGCCTTTTAAAATGTTTTCAGTTGGCTGCTTCCTGCCTGTATTTGTCAAATTCAGTACTGAAAAATATATTTGATAAACATCCAGATTATAACGATATTAATTCACCATTATACATTTATCTATTAAGTAAACCAATTTCTGTGTAACAAAGAATTTGGCTGGCTTTTGTTCCTGGTTTCTGGGAAACAGTCTCTAAATCTTTGGTATTTCCCAGGTGATAGGACTGTCTTTGTTATTCATGGTGGAACCTGATAATATATGCTAATGAGGTGAATCATGGAGGGCCCCTAGATAGTTTATGTATAACAGGTGATTCAGTTTGCAGGTTGGCCATGCCACAAGAACCTGCTTGTTCTGACCTCCAGCCTGACCTCCAGGAAGCAAAGGGAGCTAGAGGTTGAGTTCAGTCACATAGCCAATGATTCAATCAATCATGCCTATGTAATGAAACCCCAGTGAAAACTCTGGACATCAACGTCTGGAGGCTTTCTTGGTTGGCGATACTCTGCATATTGTCACATATGGACATACCAGAACAAAGGGAAAGGACATGGTAGTTTAATGTCTAGAAACCCTCAGATCTCACCCTTGTGGCTCTCTTCTGGCTGTTTCTGATTTATATTATTTGGCTACAATAAAACTTTAATCATAAATATAATGTTTGCCTGAGTTTTATGAGTCATTCGGGGGAATTTTCAAACCCTGAGGTGGTAGGAGGACCCCCAAATTTGTAGCCAGCTGGTCAAAGGTACAGGTGGCCTGGGGACTCTGAAACTTGTGAGCTTGTGTCTAAAGTAAGAAAGAACAACGTCCTTAACCTGTAAAGTTAGTTCTAACTGCATAACTGGTGACAGAAGTCATTCCACCAATTAACTGCATATCTACATATGCTCACCATTTTCAACAGTATGAACAGTATTGCATAGCTATTTTTTAGGTCAGAGTTTTTCAAACTCAGCATTACTGACATTTTGAACTGGGTAATTCTTTTTTGTGGAGGGCTATCCTGTGCATTGTAGGGATACTGGTAGATATTGAATGTTTTGGGAACCAATGGTTTACATATACGTGCCTTAAAAACAGGAACATGAAAGAAAAAAAAAATAGGAACATGGAAATTCATGTCAGTGGAAATGATTTTGGATATAACACTAGCAGGAGTCAATAAAAGAATAAATATATGTAATGACTATACTGTTGTCTCATACAAGCATATATTTCCAGACAACTTTTCAATTCTTTTGCTGCTGTTGTAGCTTTCCTTTTTAATGGACAGCACCTCTGCTATACCTTGAACACAGATTCTGTGGGATTTTGCACAAAGACTATTTATGCAATAAGTATTTTGTATTGTTTCTGTTTTCCCTAAAGCTATGCACTGAAATATTTCTTCAGGTGTTCCAAAATCCATCTTATGTTCCCCATTTCCACAGAGGAAAAAAGACATTACTAACAACATCATATTTCATAACTTTATACAGTCTCTGATCCAGTAATGGAGGTTATAATTCTTCTCAATGCTAAATATACCACCTAATTTTTTTTCTATTGTTGGCAAACAGAAGCAGTTTGTACCCAAAGTATATATAATCAAAGAAATAAAAACACTTTAAGTGTATTTCCAGATACATGTAAATTATAATATTGTTTTAATAACAAAATTTATCTATTTAAATCTTAAGAGTACCTGATGGTTCAAAATTAGTCAATGATTTGATATTTTATTTTCTTAATGATTTCTTCTTGACTAATACTAACCAAATGAATACTTCCTTGTAACCTGGACCTCTTTAAAAAAGACAGTTGAATAGCTTGATATACATCTTACAAAATTAAAAGTTATTAATTGGAGAAATATATATAAGTGGAGAGGAAGGATACTTTGAGGACTTTTAAGATGAAGCCAAAGAAAAAGGTAGAGCAAGGAGAGAAGAGAGCAAACAATCAACTAGGTAAGAGTGTAGAAGATTAAAAATAACAAGAAATCCAAAAATTTATCCCATGGTAGAAAAATTTACAGAAAATGGGTTAACAGTTTTGAAACTGCTACAGATGTACACTGGAACTGAACAACTGAGTAAATTGATGGTGAATGGTGGGAGCCAGGAGGGCCTAAGTGCAGCCATACCTCAGTTGTAACGAGGACACACAGCACCCAGGTCTTGGTTTCTAATATCATTCTCCAATAAAGGAACCACAGCTTTGTGGAAAAATAGTAGGTTCTAGGTCTGACATAGGAAATATCCAAGAGTCTGGAGCATCTTGTAGTGCCAAAAAGTAAATAAATGCTAAAAAGAAAGAAGGAAGGAAGGAAGGAAGGAGAGAGAGTGTGGAAGGAAAGGGAAGGTAAGGAAAGGAAACCATGCTATAATGGGTAAATGCTAACTGAAAGAGTTCCCAAATGCCAAAATTGGAACAACTGCTGCAAGGCAATAAATAAATTATTCCGGATTGTAACCTACAATGAAATAAATATCCATGAGTTCATGCTGATATAAATTATTGAAAGAGTAAACAAATCAGGCAGAAAAAACAAATCTCTTATGCACAAGCATTATAAATAATATAGGTAGAGACTCTACCCTCCAGAAGAGGGGGCACATAAATCCCAACTCTTTAAAGTATCACCACCTTCACCCCACCCTTTCCCCAAATATGTTAGTTTGCTTCAGGCACCAACACATGTCACATATCCTCACTCACCATTCTGAAAACTTGATGTGGAAACAATAAAGAGAGCAGCAGCATGGCCGTTTGATTTTATAAAGCACTTTCATTAGCATAATCACATTTAAACTTTCCAATAGCTCTGTATACTAGGCAATATATTTACCAATCTGCAGAAAGATGATTTCAGTTTTTAAAGGTCTCAGTGTATTTGACCAATCCATGACTCAGAACTAGTTACTCTGACGCCATATCCAGTACTATTTCTACCTCTCAATACCAGACCTTAATAAAATCTATCACCAATTTGCTTAGGCCACAACATCTGTAAGTACCAACATATATAGAAAGTCCCAGAAAAACACACCCAAGAGTAAATAGATATATGCATTTATACATAAGTAAGCTTAAATTGAGTTAGAATCACATATAGATATTCAACACATATGATTTTTCTTAAATATACATGGAGATTTACAGACAAGCGGAAATTCTATGCAGATATACATTGTTTTATATAAATCTGTGTGTATATACACATACACACAAAAATACACACATGTGTAAAAATCTTCATGTTCACAGAGGTTGTCCCTCTGAATGAAATATGTATATATATTTCTCCAGTCTTTTAACTGCCTTCAAAATGTTGCATTGTCATGCTTTATGTTAAACTATTATGTTATTTAATTTGTGTCTTCGGAATATTATTGCCTCCATTCTATAGATGACAGAACAGCTTCTTTAGAGGAGCTATTAGCCTATAAATCTATTTGGATTGTGGTCATACATTTGTTCCATTTCTCAGCCCAGTGTCCTCTACATATATAGGGAAAGCAAAGAATCAGTAACTGCACAACAGTATGTGTCGAATACATTACTAGTCAGAAAGGCAAACATAAGGATTAGTAGTTCTAAAAAGTCTAGTAGGCTATTAATATTTAGCTACAACCAATTTTCCACTAGAAAGATTATGGATCTCAAAAGTACAATATCATTGGTAAAAATTTTAGCTTGAACTAAGCTTACTAAGCTTACCAACCCCATCTATCCTCAGTTAGTAAAGCAATCAAAACTGATTTGTTCTTTCTTTAGTGCCTAATAAAAACAAATGAAAGGGCAGCTCAGTGTCAGATACATCAATTTATAAGTGGATACTTTACAAACTGCTTCAATACAGCTTTGTAAGCAAAATAATGGACACCAAAAAGGTCACATTTCTATTCAACATTAACTATGAATGCATTATTAACAGTATAAAATTTATTTTGCTAAAAGTAATTCAAATAAGTTTCAATTGTGTATTTATTTGGAAAAATCAAATCACAGTACTTTTATTTTTCCTTTTTCCTATCTCATTGAACTCACTCAGTCAGAGAGTGCATCCATGCCTTGATGACATTACTGGCTGCGGTATCCTGACTTGTCTTCAAGAATTTTCTCTTATTTATATTGCACCATTTTTTCAGAAAAGAAAATCAACAACAGTAGCAACAACAAAAAACAGAAGTTTGACAGCCTCTGTTTGTTCGAAAGAGACTACTGAGAACATAAAAGGCCAGTATCTTTCTCATTGATTGTTTGAACAAAAGCTGGACAGATTCTCAGGGTCCAATTTTCTCCTTCCCCCCAAGTCCTTCAATCCTGTGTCAATGCTTTGAAAAGCTTCAGGCTCAGAGCACTTGGTCTCCAAGTCACCCTCTTCCGAGTTGAGGTGTGTAGGAAATGGAAGGTCCTTGCAAAAAGAAAGTATGGGCCCTAATTCATTTTGTTCTTGCCCCATCTTTAAAACAAAATAATAACTAGATTATAGTAATCTTATTGGCAAGAAATTTTTAAAAAGCAGATGAGAACCCACAATCAAGAAAAAATGAGAGATCCATTTTTTTGCATATAATGTGCTGCATTCTTTTTTTTTTCTTTTTCTCTGCATCTCCTACATTCTGTTCCACGCCAAAGAGTGTCAGGATATCAGTACATCACATCAGTCAGGTCCTTGGCATGCTTAGAAGAAATGCTTACAGATTAATACAAAAATAGTTCCAAGAACAGTATAGCAAAGTGAAATAACCCAATTCCATTCACCCTGGGTTCAAACAAAGAAAATTAGCTTGAACATGTACCCACCATGAACAAAGAGTAAAATGTCAAATTTAAATTCATATACTTAAGTGTTTTAATCTATTTAATGTTTGGCTTTAAAATCAGCCTCCACTCTTACTTGGAAACCTGACAACACCAACTGCAGAATCCTATCCTTCCCTTTGTCAGTTGTGTCTTATCATTTTACTGTGGGAAATTAAGAGCTATCTGAAAGACACATTTTTAATTACCATGTTCAATTCATTTTAAGTGTTCATGTTATGGCACGATAGCTATAAAAGGATAATAATGAAAATGAGATATTTGATCTACTTTGAAGGAAGAAGATAAATGTCTCTCCCAGGGTTAAGAGTAATAGCAAAGGAAGACCCCATAAGTCAGTCATTGAATTAGATTTGTAGATGAGAAAGCAACAGTCTCCCAGACTCCGATCCTAGAGAAAGCATCCACTCTGGTGTTGCGTGTTATCATGGAAGAATGATTTAAACCCATGGAGTGTTATCATGGAAGAAAGATTTTTGGCTGGAACTACCATTTTCCAATAATTCACCAAAATGACCAACACAAAGGTAAAAAGGAGAAGCACCTGTTATGCGTGCTCCAGCCCTTTTAGAAAACATAGAGTTGCTCCTTTGGCCACATACACACAAATCTATAAGAAAGATGATATTGGAAAATTAAAGAGACTGGGCACTATTCAAAAAGGAATGCCCCACAAATTTTACCATGGCAAAACTGGAAGAATCTACAATGTTACCTGGCATGCTGATGGCATTGTTGTAAAGAAACAAGTTTGTTTGTAAACAAACAAGTAAGACCAAGTTTCTTGCCGAGAGAATTAATATATACATTGAGCTTATTAAGCACTCAAAGAGCTGAGATAGCTTCCTGAAACATGTGAAGGAAAATGATAAAAAAAAAAAAAAAAGAAGAAGAAGGAATCCAAAGAGAAAGGTATGGGGTTCAGCTCCAGTGCCAGCCTGCTCCACCCTGAGAAACACTGGAACCAATGGAAAGGAGCCTGAGCTCCTGGAACCCACTCCTATGAATTCATGGCATGAAAAGTGTAAAAATAATAATAATAATAATAATAATAATAATAAAGACCTCAAGACAGTAAAATAACTAACTAAATAAATAAAATAAAACTCATAGAAAAAGGTCCCAAATCACCTTCTTCTAGACCTCTGCATACCCCCAAATGGAAACCAATGGGGAATAGTAGAGGGAAGGCTCAGAACTGGTACCAGGGTGCATGGCGCCTCTAAGAGAACCTCAGAGTTAATAACACTTTCCTTAAAGAGACACACAGCCTCATTGTGGAATGCTTAGCTGCTGGCTGAGTACAACAGGAAGGTCCCCAGTTCCCTCACTCTCCACCAAAACATCTTTTAGAAACTCAGAACAAGTACCAAGGAGGTTCCTGAATCATTTTCTCGGTGAAATTTGGACAACTTACGTTTCCAATCAAGACAGTGACCTTACTGTCTACCCTATGGGTATAGTGTGATGCAAATATCAGGTGAATGCCGTATGTCACCTTTCAGTAGCACCAACAATGCCCGAGAGAATGAAAAAGAGCCGGTGTGAAAGAGTTAAAATAACATCTCTCCTGGGGATGATTCAGTGCACTGAACTCTCTGTGCTTAAGCTCTCTCACACACAATATTGCTGAGCCTTCTGTGTCTATGCATGACCTACACACAAATTGCAATTTTCTTCTGTTAAGTAATTCCTAAATCAGCACCTGCTAGGATGCATGTGTCTGACAGTCCCCTGGTCAATTCCAGGTGGTGATAGGTAGGAGTGGCTGCATGGAAGTCGTGGCCCTAGCAATACTCATGCTCGTGGTGAATATTTATTGATTCTTCCGGGTTATTTTTTCATATGTACTTGGCACTTTATATTCATTGTACTTCTCACAATTACACATATACTATACATACATACGACGACACATACATATGACTCTGCATACAGGTCTGCAACTTAATTCTATAGTTACTTGATCAAGGGCATTTCTCTAAGATAGAACACACAGACTGACCGTATGTAAAGAAGAAAAAAAATACCCACTATTTATATTGCCTTTTAAATTATTCCTTCAGAGATATATAGCTTGAGATTTCAAGCAATACTGCAATAAACTGTGCATATGAGTCATTGCTTTTTTCCAGGAATAAATTCTTATTGATAAACTCTGCAAAAATGTTGTAACAATCCAGAGTCTCATCGACAATACATAAGAGATCTAATTTTTCCATACTCTTGGCAATGCTGCCCCTCCACTTTTTAAAATGTTGACAAACTAAGTAAGTTTCACCATTTGATTTTAATTTGCAACTTTCACTATTAGTGATGTTGAATATTTCTTGTGTGTTTTGAGGATCTGTAATTTTGTACTTTTCTAAACTCCCTAGAAATATCCTGTCTCTACCTTTCCATTTCCGTTGTTTGGCTCATTATATATTATTTCACTCCATATTTTTATTTTTTATACTCTGTTATTTTCTATTTCCTTGTCCTTTCTTTAAGATTTCTTTGTTGCTTATTTTTATTTGTTTCAAATGCATATTTATTTCAAATCACCAGTGTCCTCCAGCATTTTATGAAAGAGAGCAAATGACAGGGAAAAGACCTTTAAAAAACTAGCAACCCCATTACATTGACTAATGTTGCAATTGTTTAGAAAAAAGAGATTAACAACCTCTTTACATGGCTGGTTCATTTTTTAAAGCATACTTAAAACAATACAGATGAAGCATTAAGCTTTCTTTTTTTTTTTTAAGCAGCCAGAAAAATTGTTAATTTGCTTTCAAATTGCATTTTCAACTTTCTTTGGATTTATTAAAAAAAAGTACATGTCAACAGACCAGAATTAAAAAGGTGACAAACTGTGAAGAATTAAAAGTTTTAATTTAACAGATGAGCAATTGCAAATAACAAAATCTCAGAAAAACACAATTTTAATGAAAGGTGACATGCTGGAGATTCTTTTTTTGTTTTGTTCCTTTCCATCAGGTAACAACAAATTAGTTTAGGAAGCCATACTGGAATGCTGTGATTGTGATAACCAGCTCACAGCCCTTGCTGATAGCTCTGTTTTTTGTTTGTTTTCTGAAACCACATATGACACTTCTTTTGTACTAAATAGATATTTTCTTCAGTCAGATGTATCACAAGTTGTTCAAGTCCAGACTAGTTTTTATGTGTTACTGTTATCAGATGCTATTTTTCTTGTGGTTCTTGTGGTTCCCACCTCTGAAAATCTTATTTTCCTTAGTGTTCAGAACTAGAGAGGTTTGTATAGGCATACAGTGAGGAAAAAGAAAGTTATTTTACGGTGTAAGAGTAGCATTTTTTGACTCAATAGAAAGAAACTGTCTTGCCCTGCAAACTCAGAAAAAACATTAATTTAAATTGGGAGGTGGATTAAATGTGATTAAAGAATGGAGAAAAATTGAATGTGATTAAGGAAATTTATGGAATATCAGAGCGTACAGACATATTCTTTTTTTGATTTATTGGGCTTCTAACAAATGTTTGCTGATTAATTAGAGAAATATGTAACCACATGTTCTTTGCACATTTATAAAGCAAAAATAGCAAAATGTTCACGATTTTAATGAAACTTGTATGCATAGCTCACACTTTCATGTTTGTGAATGTGTACTCAGGAGGGTTCAATTTTCCATCCCAGCTGATTCTATACATTTGATTATGCTTTCCCAGCTTCCTTTTTTTTCTGTTGAAAGTTTTGATGTTGTTTTAAAGGGATAACAGAAATTAATACAATGAGAAAATAAAACTCTGAGGAATATTTTTCTTTTTCCTTATTCATTTACATGAAATTACAGCTTAAGAATTTATTTTATCATACATTTAATTCCTCTACATTTAAACACGTATTTCTGGTTGATCTTGTATATCATCATTTTGCAAACAATAATATTCTAAGCACTTGTCACCATTTTATTTAATATTTATTAAATACATTATAAATATACATATATTTATTATCTATCACAACAGTTTTCAACTGAGGGCAATTTTGTTTCCCCAAGAGTTTTTTGCAATTTCTGGAGATGCTTCTGGTCCTCATAACTAGGGAGTTCTACTGGCCAATAGAACCTCTAAGGGGTAGAGATTAAGGATGTCACAAGGATCCTATACATCCACAGGGTAGTACCCCACATGAACAATTACACATGCCAGTATATCAATACTAAGGCTGAGAAAGCTGCTCTAGACCACCCATTTTCATCTTACTGATCATGAAAATCTAGCCCAGATAACTTCCCTAAAAGAAACACATAATTAAATGTAATCTAAATTTGGATCTGTGTTCACTTTCTGGTAGGGGTGACTCTGAACACCCAAGCTATACAGACAGGGGACTGAAGAGGGCTATGGAACAACAAGATGAGTTTAGCTTCCAGTGATCAATATCATTAACACTGTGGAAATGATGAATTAAGAAAACATTGCCAGACTTTGAAGTAACAAAGCAAATACACTTTCACCAAAAAACAAAAGCCACAGTTAACCCTTCTAAATATTACAAATCTGTAAGTCATTTCAGAAACAATAAATATCATCAATGTCAACTGAAAGGTACAGCCTACCAGACAAAAAAAGTTTGCCAATCAGGTAAATAAATGATTGAGGTGGTTTTATCTGTCTAATACCAAGTGTTTGAGTCTGAAATGCGTAAAATGGAAAATACAACTAAACTAGATTGTCTTGATGTATTTCTGATTAATGAGGGCTGAGATCTTGACAACATCCTGTATTAAAATAGCAGTGGAGGAACTGGAAGAACTTCCTTTCCTCCTACCCCAGTTATTTTTTAAAGACTTTATTTTTTTAGAGCAGTTTCAGGTTCAAACTTAGCATAAATGAGGGGAAGGGAGAGGTTTCCCATTTACCCCTTTCCCCAGGTGTGAATGCCCTGCTTCATTTTGGCACCCCCTCCAGAGCAGTACGTTTGTTACAAGTGATCAGCTTATAAGGACACATCATAACCACCCAAAACTCCCTGAATTTATGGATTGTATTCCATTGCATAAATGTTTACAAACTAGGCAATTATTTTCGGAACTCATTTTTCCCCCCAACTACTTGCCAAAGAGCAACTTACATGTACCATCAACACTGTTTTTCACTCCTTCCCCTACAGCAATAAATTCCTTAGGTATATAATCTGCCTTTCATTTTACCACAAATGGTAATTTTACAAATATTTTACCAAGAGCTATCATCTTCTCAGTCTCTGGTAACAGTTTCTTTTCCATCTTCCACTTGCCCCCTAAACCAATGATGTATGTTTCAAAGTTTGCTGTTGTTGGTTTAGTCTCATGTATGTGTATATGTGTGAATGTGTGTGTGTGTGGGGGGGTGCGCATGCACATGCTTGAGTTTTAATAAGAGTTCCTTCTACTTTCAACTTTTTTTATCAGGCAGAACAGACCAGATAAGGCAATAGTAACCACCCCCAAATCTCAGTGGCATTAAACAGAAAGGTTTATTTCTTCTTCTTGCTATACATAATCTTGGGTCAACAAAGTGATTTGTTCCATGTCATGCTCCCTCAAGGACCCAGACTTCTTTGAAAACTCCATTATCTGGATCATCATTGTTTATTACAGCAGAGGACATCAACATGAACAAAAGAGCACTTTCCCAGAAATGCTTCATCCCAGAAGCAACCTGTGTCACTTCCATTCAGAGTTACTTGGTGAAGTCAATTCATTAAACCATATCTTGCAAACAGGGACAGAGAAATGGAATCCTATTATATTCTCAGAAGAAGATGTGGAAATATCAACAAATACAACTAATGACTACCATAGTCTCACTGAACCACACTAAATGTGAGCAAGAGGATAAAGGAAAGTCCTCAAGGACAAGTTAAGTCTGGAATAGCTCAAGAACTGTACCACCTTGGTTTCAACCTTTCCATGCCATACGTAGAATATTTATGTAGTCAGAAAGCTCTACTCTACAAACTTCTCTCACCAACCCAACAATCCACCAAATGTTTACTGGATCCTATTTCTATAGAACCAGAATAAGAAAATAAATTATGGTAAAATGAAAGTAGTAACATTTATGACATAGTGTCTCATTGTTTCACCAATGGCCACATATAATTATGTTCTATAAATACAGCATTTGTATTATATGACTAAATAAATTTTTATTTTATGGGCTGCATTTTCCAATATAATTCTCACCAGTTCATTCGCATCTGCATGAGGAAACTATTTTTACTGGGAGCTTTGTTTAATGAGATGTGTTACTATGTATTCTTCTACACCAAGTTAATATTTTCTTTAAAGATTTTATTGATTTATTTGAGAGAGGGAGAGAGGGAGAGAGCGAGGGAGAGAAAAAGCACAAACAGGGGGAACATCAAAGGGAGGGGGAGAAGAGGGCTCCCCACTGAGCAGGGAGCCTGATGTAGGGCTCCATCCCAGGACCCCTGGGATCATGACCTGAACCGAATGCAGATGCTTAAGCAACTGAGCCACCCAGGCATCCCATCAACTTAATATTTTTAATTAAGCAAAATCATCCTGTTCTTAGAGTCAAAGTACCATTATATGAACTGTTATTATATTACCTACCACTGTAAATATTTTCTGCTATTAGTTAAAATTTAACTGTTTACAGAAAATAACAAATTAGAAATTTATTGTCAAATGTTATTGCTTTATCAATCTTACCCAACTGATTCGAAAAGGCATCCAAGCACTTGTGCTTACTTACTGGTCTTTCATTCATTTTTAGAAATGGCATAAATTTCTACCTAAGAATAATTTTGAACATTAAAAAGAAAAAAATAACTTTTGAGTGGTTCTAAGTCTAAGGATGGTAGCTGAAATCATCATTTCATTCAACCGCTATTATCCCAAAGAAGATGAAAGCTTCTACGTGATTCCCTCTCCCATATTTCCTGTCCCCCAACCTAGGAATCATTCACTCAACCAACAACTCTTTCCTGAGCACCTTCCATGTGCAAAATTCCTATTACGTCCTGAAGATACAGGAGCCAATTTTCAATTAGGACAGACATTTTTTTAAAATATATTTGCATCAGAAATTAACAGAAGTACTCTGAGAAGAAAGGGAAGTTGATGAGAAGTATGAATATAATAGATGTGGGAAAGGAAGCAAAAGCTTCTCTGAGAAAATAACAGTTAAATTAAAATTTTTACTTAGATAAAATGTGGGGGAAAGAATATCCTAGGCAAAAAAAAAAAAAAAAAAAAAGGATTAATAATTAGGGACTAAGTCATCTAGGCCTTCATAGACAGAGGTGAGTATTTTTACATTTTACTCTAGGCCAGAATTCCCTGAAAGGTATTACAAAGAATAAAATAATCAGATTTTTTTGTAAATGATTGATTAGGATATTAATGGGAATAATGGGCTAAGAGGAAGGAGAGACATATACACAGAAATGGTAGTTAGGAGGTGCTCAGAGATATCTTTGAGAAAGAAGATAGTGTCAGGAACTAATATGATAGCAACAGAAACAACTGCAGATTTGAAAGCTACTTAACAGGTACACTAGATAGTTCTTGGTACTTTGATAGGAGACAAAGAGAGGAGGTTGCCATTTAGAAACTCAGTTCTAAAACCTAGCTGTAAAGTTTGAACTTTATTTACACTTTGGTTTTTCCTGACAATTCACATTATCCCATGAATGCTTTCATTACTAAGTCTCTTTTTCCTACGCATAATTTCTGGAATGCCTGATGTCTTTCCCCACATGGCACAAAGGAAAGCTATTAAGGTATTTCGAATGTACGTTTCTAAGAATGTACCAATACATAGGTCTGAACAGTTGTAAATATATCCTGGGATTATCTTTGTATCTATTTCCTACTATTTTATATCTTGTAGGAATATCACACAAAATTGTAAATAATTGAATATAAAAATATGTGATGGAGAAATAATGTAAAAGTGAGCTAAGCTTCCCATCATAATGAGTCTTCAGAATCAGTGAGATCTAATTTGCATGACTTTCTAACTCCTAGGACTGCCCACAGTGTGTCTGAATAAACTAAGAGCCATTATGGAAGCATGTTAGAGGACAGCTATCAAAGGCAAAGATGGCTCCCATGAGAGACAAGCAGCAAGGAGTCTTACTAACATTTTCGGCTTTATAAGTTGAGTTTTTGCAATAGGTATGTGGACTTGTAAATTACATTCAAAAACAACAAAGAGATTTACTTACACTCTGGCTCTTATTTTCAAGAAAACTGAATGTCTATTCCCACACTACAGTATCAGGTCTCTCCTTCTGATCTGGAACTGGACCAGCTCTGCCATGTGTCCTTTTAGTTTCTTTAGAATCGGTCTTTCCAGGGAGTCACAGTTTGGTTCCCTAAAATCCAGGCTTTGTGTAATTCTGCTTGTTTCTCCTGTTCATATACTCTTCTGCCAATTAATTAAGGCATGATTTGACATGGATATCTGTTTTAATATGGTAACATGCTATATGTTTTTGATAACTGGTAAAGGAGAAATAATTCAGCTCTGTTGCTTTTTATAGGCAAGTCATTAAATAAACTACTGAATATGTATCTGATGGAACCATGAAAGGATGAAATAGAATATCTACCTGATTTTTTCTTAGTTATTGATGATGTAAAGCCATCTATAACGTTCCTTCCTGTCAGGTAAGAGGAAGAAAAAGATATAATAAGAACATTCATTTCCATATTTATTACAATGTAATAATTTAGAGGTAGTTACATTCTCTGATGAGGCCACTAGAGAGCTATTGAACTTTAAAAATTAGCAGTCTGCTATAATAAATATTCAATTTCAATGTAAATGATTCCTTCATAGCCTGCCATTTTAGAAATTTAGGAAGTCCAAAAGTCATGACACAAGAAATATTGTTAAAAGGTGATGTAAAGGAATCAGCGGCCATTGAAATAGTAGAACATCCATGGGAACTGAGTTCTAGTATCATTAATAAAACTGATAGGCCAGATGTGACTGCTTATTGAAAAAATGAGTCATTATAAAAACAGCATTATTAATATTAATTAAATATTGTGAATTTTAATTTTTGAATTTAAGACTTAATATTTTAGACTGCTAAATAATTATTTAAGTCATGGATTAATAACTCATATTAGGATTTATATGAAGAACCCAATATGTAGGAAGTTGTGATCTTAAATATCTCCAAGAGAGGCAAATGTTTTACATGTCCATTTTCAGCAATATAGCTACATTATGATAATTTAGATCCATCTCACACTATGAATTCTTACAAAAAAAAAGTGCATATAAAACATATTAAATAAATGCAATCTTCAGTCACATTACTTTAAATGAGTAGAAGTTTTATATGAATAATGGAATTATTTTTTAAATAAAAGGATGTTTACATTACATTATATGTTCACACATTTGAAAGATATATAATCTCAGGAAAAGTGTCATATGTATGTGCACAAGTACATACACACACACATACACACAATGTGTTGAGAAAACTTCCAGAAAATATGGCTCACCAAGCTGATACAGAAAAATATCCTCAAAAGGAGGAATATGGTATCCTTGGTTAATGAATAGACAATTCAAAGCCAGAATGGTGAATAGCACCTCATGGCTAGGGGCTTATGAGGGTTTTTGAGCAAGACATTAGGGATGGCAGTAAGTATAGGAAAGATTAGTGCCCATGATAGGACAGGAAAAAATTATTCCATAAGCTTGTGTGAGAAAGCAAACAAGGAAAACGGCATTTATATGATCCTGTGAGCGAAAAGTCAGTCTTAGAAATCAAAACTATAATATTTCTTCATGCACAAGTGGGGTCCTCATTTATAGAACCCATGCTTTATATATAACACAAGTTGGTAAATGAAAAATTATGTGTGTGTGTGTGTGTGTGATAGAGACAAAGAATGTGTGTGTATAAATTCATATAAATTATAGTATATTACAATATATGCATATATATGTGTATACACACACACAAAACTACCTTTAACAAGTTAATGGATAGGCATTACACATAAACAGTTATTATCAACATGAAAAGAAAGCCATGCAGATTTTTGTACATCCTAAGAGAAGAACATACTACTACCCATTAAGTGGATTTTTAAAAAATTATATATATATATATATATATATATATACACACACACATATACATATACATATATATTCCTAAATCTTTCAATCCACTAGAACCAACTACCAACAGAATAAGTATAGAGACTAGAATATATTAATCATGTTCATACTAATCATATCTTTCTTTACTCAATTAAGGACACAACCAGCAAAGTCTGTATCACAGAAAACACAGCAGATCCTATGACCTAAACAACTGAAAATGTATGACATCTATGAGAAAACTAGAAATTTTGTCATTGACTAGATATTTGATATTAATAAATTATTAGTAAAGTCCTATAATGATACTATGATTATTTTAAAAGAATTCTTCTTTTTTAAGAAGTATTAAAATGTCTATTCCTAAATTAAGATGAGGTATGGAAATTGCTTTAAAATACTACAGAAGAGGGGGAAATGAGTGGAAGTACGTATGAGAACACAATGGCCAGGAGATCATAATTATTAAAGCTGTGTGATAGACATACGGAAGTACATTATAGTCTTCAGTTTATTTTTGTATATGTTTAAAATAGTTCATAATAAAAAGGTCAAGAAGGAAATAAAATTGTATATTAGGAATAGTAAAATCAATTTGCGTTAGGACTGCACTACAGTAAAAATAAATGGTGACTCTGAAGACATTATAACATAATCCATTCAAAAAAATAAAGGAATAAAATATGTTGAGCATTTTTAAAGATGAAATTGGTTTTTTAACCTCTTCATAGGAAGAAATTATATCCTATACACCTTACATATAACAGTCATCCAATAATTCATCCTAATAATTTGATTTTGTTTTGCCATATAAGAATATGAAAGAGACTTAAATGATACATGAGTGAGATATAATCCAAGACAAATCCAAAATGTATTATCCACTTAATGATTTAGAAACACAGGCATACTGATAAAGATGGGTATTCACATAGGCAGAAAAATGTAATATTTATGTAATAATAAATTTTAAATATTTTCTATTCAGTCTTTAAGAAAAATCAGTTAATGTAATTTTCAGAATTGTTACATGATCTATTACATTGAAAAGAAATTAAGGGAACTACAATGAGCTAGAAGAAGCTCATTGCTAACCTTCTCTAAAAATTCTTAGGCTGCCTATAAGCCAACTTCCAATCTCTTGTGGCATCATTCATAAACCACTAACCAAAATAACTACAAATGAGGGAAATATAATGAAAACATGAGCAAAGAGCCCAGTGCATTTGTAAAAAAGTAAATCATGTCAAGCAAACTTAATTACTTTCTCAACTGAAATACATAATTCATGGATGAAGTGAATGTAGTAAATGTGATAGATTTATATTTCATAGAGTTGATGTAGTGACTCAGAATTATGATTTGAAAAACAGATTTAATTGTCTTACATGAGCTGGCATTTCTTATTGAAAATGGAAACACCAATTAAATCTGTTGATAGAATGGATAAGGTCTACAAATTAGTAATCAAACCTACTCATAAATCCCTCTTTTGTAAACTTCTAGTAAAAGATGACACACTGAGATCTGCCATAACTCCCAATTTCTCTAGAGACAGAAAATGAGACCATGTAATCAAGAAACAGGGTATCTGCCAGACGAAAGAGTAAAGTTAAGCTAGGTAGCTCACCCATACCCTTGCTTCTTTTTTCACTGACTCTTTTTCATAATGTAATTTGGAAATAGTCTCTTACCTCTGCCTTTAGGAAGAACTAATAAAATCAATACCATTAAATGGTGCCTAAATGTGTTAATGTCTCACAGAAGTTTTGGTGATGTTCATATTTTTTAAAAAATTAGTAAAGAAATAAAAAGCATCTAAATTGGAAAGAAAAAGGTAAAATTATCTCTATACATTGTAATGTATACAGAAAATCCCAAGTAATACACACATACACACATGTATACACCCATACACTCAAATTAGAACTATTAAATGATTTCAGCAAGATTACAGGATACAATGGCAACATAAAAAAATCAACTGTATATAAATACACTAGTAATAAATAATCCAAAAATGAAGTTAATCCAAAAATTCCACTTATAATAATATGAAAACAAATAAAGTAGCTAGAAACAAACTTAACACAAAGAGTACAAGATTTCACTGATATCTGTAAGGCATTATTGAAATAGAGAAAACATAAAAACAATGGAGAGACACCCCATGTTCATGAATTGGAAGGATTAATATTGTTAAGATGGTAATACCACAGATTCAACACAATCCCCATGACAATCAGAGTTGGCATTTTTGCAGAAATCAACATGCTGATCCTAACGTTCATATGGAAACGCAAGGGACCTAGACTAGCCAAAATAATCTTGTAGAAGAACAAATTTTGATGACTTCCTTAATTTCAAAACTTACTATAAGCTATAGTAAAACTTCTCTACATTGAAAAGACATTTTCAAGGGCTCACAATCAGCCCTTCTTAATACGGCACTTTCCGATCTGGCTTTCTGTGACACCCGTGAATCAGCATGGTTGCCAGGTGAGTAGCCCGTTTCTAGGGCTGTTTACCTTATTGTCCTTACTGTGAGTTAACCTCTGTTTTAGGTTTGTCCACTCCTTCTGGGAAATAGGAGCAGCAAGTAGGTCACGGATGTAGGTATTCATTTAGTCATTCACTCATTCACCTGGTGAGTAAACACTACTGCATACTTTTTTAATACCCTGTCACATCATTTAAGAATAATCAATGCTCAGGGCGCCTGGGTGGCTCAGTGGGCTAAGCCTCTGCCTTTGGCTCAGGTCATGGTCTCAGGGTCCTGGGATCGAGCCCCACATCGGGCTCTCTGCTCAGCAGGGAGCCTGCTTCCCTCCCTCTCTCTCTGCCTGCCTCTCTGCCTACTAATGATATCTCTCTCTCTCTCTCTGTCAAAAAAATAAATAAAATCTTTATAAAAAAAAAAGAATAATCAATGCTCTAAGACTGTAAGAGTATATATTCTATGAAATCAGGGACTTTTATCTTTTGCTTTTTGTAGTGTCCCCATGACTAGAAGAGCACCTTGGTAGGCATTCATCGAATATTTGTTAAATGAGTAAAAATAGCCAACGTACTCTGAGGACTAAGATGTAAGGCTCTGTTCGAAGAACTTTTATCTTTTTAAATCTCATGGCAACCATTCGACAAAGGTTATAATCCCCACCTCACACCCTGAGGAAACTGCAGGACGAAGAACTGAGTGACGATATCACACAGCTGGCAAGTCTGCGTTCTGACCAAGACAGTCTGGCTCGGAGGCATTCACAGATGATGCAGACAACTTAAGTGTTCACGAGGTAGTTGGTTGTGGAAAACATAACCACACGCTATGCAACTAGAGGACATAAAATCAGATCAATGTGAAATCAGTTACTACTTACTTCCCAATTTCAAAACTGCTGTCTGCAAACACAAAGTCCATTGTAGAACAGAAAGAGAAAAAAAGTGATTGGCCACAAAAAAAGTATGATAATCAGTAAATTAATTAGCCCTATGAAGCCTATGAATTCTGTTCACTTGCTTTATTCAAAACCTGGACATTTAGTGTGGTAAAATTTTTTTTCCTCTACTTAGAAAAAGAGTCCCTTTCTTTTCTAACCACGGAATTAAGATTCCTCTTGTACTTATCTTTTAAAAAGTCTGCTGTTTTTTCACAGTAATGCAGTTCATACAAGATAACAGATCTAGCAAAAAAAAAAATAGTACTTCAAATCTGTCAGTGCTTCATTAGCTTAAAGAATATATAATTTGTTGTCATTAGAGTTTAAAATATGTTAGTACCTACATTTAAAGAAATTAAAATATTTATTTTAAATACCTTGTTTTAAAAATGGAATTGAAACCTGCTGAGGAATGTTAGCGACTCCCTTGATTTCAGTTATATATAGTTA